>NC_088684.1:264036662-264341059 GCF_028017835.1 Emys orbicularis | reverse complement strand
GCTCCAAGAAGCAGTCATTTAAAGTATCGAGAAATTTTGTCTCTGCATTTCGTCCTGAGGTGACATGTTCCCAGTCAATATGGGGATAATTGAAATCCCCCACTATTATTGAGTTCTTAATTTTGATAGCCTCTCTAATTTCCCTTTCATCATCACTATCACTGCCCTGGTCAGGTGGTCGATAATAGTTCCCTAATGTTATATTCTTATTAGAGCATGAAATTACTATCCATAGAGATTCTATGGAACATGTGGATTCACTTAAGATTTTTACTTCATTTGATTCTACATTTTCTTTCACATATAGTGCCACTCCCCCCCCGCACGACCTGTTCTGTCCTTCCGATATATTTTGTACCCCAGAATGATTGTGTCTCATTGATTGTCCTCAGTCCACCATGGACCTAGATTTTGCCCAGGTCCATAATATTCCCACTCAGCATAAGAGCATCCCAGATTTGGTTGACTCCACTGATGGGCCCTCCCTCTCCTCTAGTCAGTTACCCACCAAATGACACCACTGTATGGTAGGAAGTGCCTTTACATTCCAGAAGGTCTGTCAGGTCTCAAAATGTTAAGAATGTGCCGTACCACACAAGCTGCCAGCCCTTTAGGCCACAGTTAAGACTCAGAACTTGATGCTATGAAGTTTCTGGTGGCCACGGGAGAGTACTGACATGAAAAAAAAAATCAGTTCCTATGACCTATGCTGTGTGAGCAAGTGCCCACACATTCAAGCACTCAGCCTACTCCAGCCTCCGCCTACCATTCCTCAACCCTTGTCCATGGTCCCATGGGACTTCACTGTAGAAATACCTTGCTCCCAAGATTGCACGATCATCCTGGTAGTTGTTTATCTTCTCATTAAGGGGGTGCATCTTATTTCTTTTTTGCTCTCTCCCCAATGCTTTTTTGCTCTCTCCCCAATGCTTTTTCAGCCTGCCTTTTCCTAAACCATGCTTTTCAGCTCCACAGATTACCAGCTAGACTAGCGCCTGATCAGGGCCCACAATTCACTTCCCAGTTCTGGCGTGAACTCCTAGGAATTGAACTTTTCACCTCCTCGGCCTACCACCCACAGATCAATGGACAGACAGAGAAGGTAAATCAAATCCACAAGCAATATCTTTGATCTTTCCTTACCTATTGTTAAGATGACTGGGTCATTCTCCTGCTCTAGGACTAATTTGTTTATAATAACTCCATCTGTGCCTCCATCTGACACAGTCCATTTTCACCATTGTCTCCACTTAATCACACCTGCAGACTTGCAAGTTTCTGCTGCGACAGACCTCATTACCCACCTTCATCAAGTATACCAGGAACTTACAGAGCATCTGGAAGCCACCAAGGAAACATACAAACACTATGGTGACCGAGACCACCAAGTTGCACCAATAAAAAGAGTGGGTTGACAGGTCTGGCTGTCTGCTAAACATCTCAGATCCTCCTGCCCATCTGCCAAATTAGATCCTCAATACTTGGGTCCATTCAAAATTGCTGAACAAGTCAACCTGGTAGCATTTTGACTCCAGCTGCCAGAATCCCTGGAAGTCTACCTGGTTTTTCATGTGTCCCTCCTGAAGCCTTACTCAGAAAATCCCTTTCCTAGCATCTCTGCTTCACTGACCCCGCTCATGGAGGTCCAGGGTCAGGCAGAATACAAAGTGTGAGCAATCCAGTTTGCTCTAGTATCTGCTCCAGTTCCTGCCCTTCTACATCCTTGACACCCCAGCTCTGACCCCCGACCACATCTCCGGCTCACCCATTGGCTCTGGCATTCAGCTTTTGATCCATATCTCTGACCTTTGTCTCTGCTCTTGACCACGCTCACTGGGTGCCCCATGGCCTGGACTCTTAACTCCAGCTCAGCTACATTCTAACCTCCAGGCCTGGTCACCCCCAGTGCTGCTGCAACCATTAGGCTTGACTGCCCCAGTTCCAGTCATGATATTGACACTAACTATAATGAAATGTAACAACAATGAGGGAGTTTTGGGTAAAAGCTCCTGAAAATAACTGGGCATAAAGAGAAAGTCCCTATCCTGCAGTTAGACACGAGAAGGAAAGAAATGAGGCATTTGGGGTTGCCTGGCCTGTATATAGCCTCAGCTCCAAACTTCCAGTTCCCTAAAGGGGTACTTCTGTAGCCCTGACAAGAAACACTTTCCAAACCTCAGCAATGATGATGGCACATCCCACTACTGAGAATATGCTGCCTCCAAAAACTATCACTTGTTCTGGTTCAAGGAGCCCCAAATCCTTGTTTTCCTTCAAGACCATTCAGGAGAGTCACTATGTTTTGATAATCAGAAATTCAGATCCACTAAACAGCCTTTGCTGTATCATCATATGCAGTACCTAAATCTTATGGTTTGCATCTGTGAACATCAGTATGCTGGGTATAAACAGACAATGAACACTCCTAATACATTACTTCAAGGCATACTTTAGGACCCAATGCATAAAAATGTTATGCACTATTCCACTTTCTCATTCATTAATCCTGAAGACTAAGCAATACACCGAATGAGAAAAGTTCACAGCTCTGCTAATGGATCTACTGCAGACTAATCTTCCAACCCAACACTCATGGCTCACCTCTCCCAGGTTAGTAATAATATATACAGGTCATTCTAGGGGATGAAGTCAACTGATACCATTCCCCTCTCCCAGTATTAAATGGCAGGTCACATTCTAGTCATTAAAACCCTATACACAATTAGTCCAAGAGCTGAACAGAGCGGCAACGTAGTCCATAAACAATGCAGTATAGTCTAGTGCCTAAGACATGTAACCAGAGGCTGAATATATGGGATTTATTCCTGACACCCACTGGATTACTGTGTAACCTTGATCAAGTCATTTTACCATAGCTCAATGTCCCCATTTCTCTAAACTAGGGACAATGACACTTGCCTATTTGTGTGAAGTGATTTGAGCCTATGAAAGAAGAGTGATAAATAAGTGCACTTATTATTATTAAAACTACAGTGGTTGCCCTTACATTTCTGAATTTTCCCTTTGATAACTAGTTACAGTTACCACAGTACTGCTTATTTGCTGTACTTGGCACAGGGAATATAGTAATGTTGTATAGTTACAAAGACTGTTTAAAAGGTTTTAAGGGCAACCAGTGTACAGGCCAAAACATTTTAAAAGAGTTTAGCTCCTACTTAGGCATCAAAATAAGCGGCCACATTTTCAAGCGATCAGTATGTTGGGAGCTGAAATCTTTTGAAAATCTGGCCATAAATGCCACAATGAGAGCTACTGGGTGTTGGACTCCTTTGATTGGCCCTGGCTGAGTGGTGAACATTAGAAAATGTGGCCCTGAAGTTTTATTTGAGCCTGGTCCTAAAAGCTCAAATTTCTATCCATTTGAGCTAGAGGAAGTAACTCCACTAGCAGGTAGGAAGTAGCCTACTATTTTTCTCACTGAGGGCAACCACTTGCACATACTAAGGACACTGCCTGTTGAACTGATTATAGCATTTACATATGAAAACAGTAACAGCTGGTGAGAAAAAGCAGGAGACACATGCAAAGGGTAACAAAATATGTTTTGTTTTCACATGAATGGAGACTGAGTAAGTCAGAGATGCAGGAATGCCACCCTAAATATCAGGAGGTGCAAAGGAGAATGCTCTCACTGACACAGAAGTATTGTGCTAATGGATAAGGAGGAGATCAGTGTTAGGCAAGCATAAGGAGTGGGGAGTAAAGGGACACAAATAGGTTTATGATCAAGTCTATAGAGATGAGTTTATAAATAAGGAAGGATGTTTTGAACTGAACCCTGAAGTGAATACAGAGTCAGTATAGTTATTTAGTGTGGAAATTGTGAGTTCATGTCTCCTGGTACTGTGTATGCAAAGAGGCAAGCAGCATAGTTCCTCATGTAGTTGAGTGTGACAATCTGAAATTTTCAGTTTTGCTTCTCCACAGCCACAACAACAAAGGAGAAGATGGTACAACAAGGAGAAAAACATTCTGTAATAAAATCATCCAGCTGCCACAGTGGAAGGAAGGAGGAAATTAGTGTTCTTCATGTTGTGTTGATGATTATGACAGAGTGAGATATGTCTCCACCAAATTGTGAACTCCATTTTGTATTGTGTGCTAAACACGTTTAACCTTACCCAGAGCAAGGTTACTGAGTTGCATTCCAGGCAGATGCCTGCCTAGGAAAGGTGCTTGACACCTTCTTGAAGGCCATCACAGAACAATCTGAAGCCACCAATTTTGACTGCCTCTCAACTGCAGGCCCAACCTAATGGAACAACAGACTTTCTACTCAAGGGTGAAGGCTCTACAGCTTCTCAGCACAAATATGTGGCAAAAGGAGACAGGCTGTATTTAAGAGGAGGTGCTTCTCTGAGCCAAGGGAGCAGACTATTGCAGCATGTAAGCAGGACTGGCAGGAAACAAAGAAGACAGGAGGGACTCTCCCTCACTTGACAAACCTGATGGTCACAGAAGGAAGGAGCTCAGACACAGGGAAGGTGCGTCTCAGGACTTCTGTTATTTTTCAAAGATCTGTAACTCTCTAATGTTATTTAAAAGTAAAGTGATTGTGATTAAGAAATTCCTGTGCTAAACCTGGATTCATAGTTCTCCTGCTATGTTGTCCCCAAAGGGGTAAAACTAGAAGCTAGCGTGCCCACAGCTCTGGGGGACTAAGGGTCTAGGATAACTGGTCTGTGGAGTCCCACATCCCATGAAAGGTCTCTGACAACGGGTCAGACCCAGGAGCATACCAGAGCTAGAAACAGTGAAGACTCTACCCAGACCCAATCAGCTTACAAGTATGTGGGACTCAGAGGCTGGATCCACTCACAACTCACTGATGTCCATACAGAACAGTAGTGGGCCAGGTCGTGACATTGATTATTCTGTGCAGCATATGTCCTTGGCCAGTGAGAGAGGAGGTGCCCTAGCTAAGAGATTTACAACGGTCAAGGTGAAAGGATACGAAAGCAAGAAACAGGATTTCAACAGAGGTGTATGTGAGGCAGTACTGAACACGGATAGGACTGGAAAATACAGGTAGCGCAAAGTGGCATTAAACTGGCTGGAGATAGTCAGAATTGTATATTGACTGTGCAGGAACACTGTCACTCAGTGGAAAGCTGGCGGAGTCATCTCCAGTGCCTCCTGTGCCAGTCCCCCACCACTCCTGACCAAAGGGAAAGAAAGGTTTGTGTAGGAGTTGTGTTGGAAACACGGGGTGGGAGGGTGGGCACAGGGTGATGGGGGAAGGTGGAATAGAGCTGCACAATGTCCAATCCTTAAAAGGACCCAGATGTCTTTCAATCAGGGACCCACAACCAGCTCATCAGCTCCATTCTATGTAAGGAGAATCAAGGCCAAAGAGAGGTATAGACATAGGAGATTCAGAATCCTGATTTTCCTTAGATGTAGTAGAGAGGGAGAGCTGCCTGGAGCTGGTTGAGCACAGTATGGTGATGTACTAAACAAGCAGTAAAAAGTCTGATAAATAAATTTAACCTATTAGGCAGGAAGTCTAAAAGTGGAAGCTGAGCTTTTCACTAATTGTCATGCTACAAAATATCCATTTGCCATATAAAATGAAGAACTATTATCACTGCAGTCTTTTAATTATGAAATCAAAACAATCCTGCTCCTGTTTCAATGTTTTAAGTGCATTTCCCCCAGATCTATTAATTCCTTAAACAATTTGTTCTGATTCACAGAATTACAAAAGCATTCCTAGACCTTTATAAATAAACAAATAAAAATCCAAAGTAACAGAAAAAGAGTTGAAGAACAGCAGCTGCACATATGTGAATTAGGTCTGATGTGACAATCAATAACTCACACCCTACCTATCTGGCATGAATTAAAATGTGTATGAGTGCTAACTGGGTACAAGTTATTCACTCATTTTATAGCCCACACCTAATCTTTTATTCAGCTATGTGTTCCTCAAAGGTTCATGCAAGCACAGTCTTGGATATGGTGTATGTACAGTAGAACCTCATTAATTAATGAGGGGGGAGGGATAGCTCAGTGGTTTGAGCATTGGCCTGCTAAACCCAGGGTTGTGAGTTCAATCCTTGAGGGGGCGATCTGGGGCAAAATCAGTACTTGGTCCTGCTAGTGAAGGCAGGGGGCTGGACTCAATGACCTTTCAAGGTCCCTTCCAGTTCTAGGAGACAGGATATCTCCATTAATTTAATTTAACACTTCAAGAATCCACACGTCCCATAATTCACACCCTAGAGTGGCAGTCTCTCCCTATTTAACAAGGCTGCATAGCAGAATTCTACCGTGAGCTTACAGAAGTATGTTCTTAAAGCTGGTGAAATAATGGTTAATTTATCTGTCTAGGCTCAACGACGGCCCCCATTACCATGGTATCTAAGCCCTTTCCCATTTATTTAAAATTAGAAACAACAATCTTTCTCTCATTTGTCCCAGCCCGTAGAAGTAATAGCTTGATTAGAGCACAGTTGTGTATGTGAGGGAGAAAGAGAGCCCCACCAGAGAGTGTGTGGGAGCATAAAACTATTGCAGAGAGGAAGCTTGATCATGAGTTTTGCATTTAGCTCTGAACAAAGTGAGTGAGGAATGGTCATTCTTATACATTATGAGAGTGGGTTCCTTAGTCTAGGACCAGTTCCATTCAAAGCACCATCTCACAAGCCTCCTGGGTTGGTTGAGAGTTTCATTATCAGTGGAACGTAGCTGTCATGGGAGCTCATTGTTGTAAAGGGAGAAACAACCTGTCAGGTAACCAGGTACAGTCCCATAGAGGGCATAGAAAATCTGGACAGACTTTGAACTTGACTCTGTTCAATGCAGAGCTGGTGCAGAGAGCAGAGCACTGCAGCAGTGTGCTCATGGCAATCCGTGTGACTACGCACATTGTTTGCTGCATTTTGTACTAGCTGGAGCTTTCGTAGCCAGTGTGGCTTCATTCCTAGAGGTGCAACAATCAACAGGACACAAGGTTCTTGGAGAAGATCTGGGATCAAGACAAAAGGCCGGGGAAAGACTAGGGTGAGCAGATGGGAGCCACAGCAAGATCAGGGATGAATTAAGCCAAGCTAGGGCTTTAGGCATATCTCACAGGAGAACTCTCTGCTATGGTCTCACCCCTTATACTTTGGCCCAACCTCCTGCTTAAGATGGTAGTAGCTGGGTCTTCCCTCCCTTGGCTGATGGGAAGTGTGGCAGTGTCTCTGCCTCCTTCCTCCCTCAACCACCTAGAGAGTATACTCCCCACTCCCTTCTCAGGAGCTGGACTCCACATCATAGGGCCTCCTGCTCTAGTTGGGTAGCAGGGCACCGACCTGCACTCCCCCTACCTGGCTGGAGAAGGTGACAGCTGCAGCAGCCAGGGGACTCATCCTTCCTCCCCCAGAAACCCTGAGGATCTGTGAGATCCTGCCCCTCTGAACTGATGACCGTGGCTTCCTCCCCACAGCAATGGCAAAAACTGCAGTAGAGTTCCCAAAGAGTAGCAGGCTTCCCTCCCCATCCCTCAAAAAAGCAACAGGGGTGTGGTCTGGTCTGGGGGGGTGGGCCAGACGGCTTCTTACCCAGCTTTTGTGACTGCCCTTCCTTCCTCTGCTGAATGCTCTCTACAGATTCAAACATTCCTAACTGCAGCAGTTACACCCAGTTCACACTTTGACGCTTCTTTTCATAACTATGAGGGCTGGAGGCTTACATTATTTTTGTTTTAAAACTAAAGCAGGGATTCTGAACTCACCATCTTACTGTGGTAGGGACCCTAGACCCAAGTTTATTGGTGCCTATCCTTTAATCTAGGCCTGGGCAAGTCTATAAGGGGTCAGAGTACAAGGCTGGGAAAAGGTTAGATTGTCAGGGAGAGAGAGAGAGGATACACGGATGGACTGAGAGGAGGAGATAAGAGGATAAGGTTGTGTGTTAGAGAGTGGAAAGGTAATTACATCTTTAACCAGAAGTACTGGTTTCATTGACATTCAGACTGTGAGGCAATGAACTCTAAAGCAATGAGCACAGGCTGGGAGTCAGAAAGGGTGTGATATTCTAAAATCCCAGCTCTGACACTGATTAGCTGTGGGATTTTAGGCACATAATTTCACCTCTTCCTCATCTGGGATTCAATGTTGTCCTCTAGCACCTGGGTGCTGCTCTCACATAAATGAAGACAGACCCAGTCCCCAGTGAAATGGGGGTAATAATTATTTACCTCAAAGGGTTATTGTGAGAATTAATTAGCATTTGTACAATGCTCTGAACATGTGAACCATTAACTAAGTGTTAAGTATGATTATATTTCTGTTCCAAGCACTTCATGACTGGCCTTAACATATTCCTCATTGGTTTCTAATGGTGATGTCAGTAACACAAAAACATTAAAAAATGAAATCTGTCTTCTTCCTAACAACCTCAGAATTAAAGATGAAATTCCAAATAAAACTATCCTAGCAATTAACAAACACATTTTTTACTTTTAACCTAAAAGAGCAACACAATTTTGAACAATTTAGAAAACAAACTCCTGCGGGATTTGTCTTTATTATGGCATTTATCTCCCCTCCTTTAGTACTGCATGTTTGCAAATTGTTTACATGTTTGCCTGGGTGTTTTGCTTTCCAGGGTCTCATTAATGAGCGGGAGCTCTGTAAAAGCCATATAAACATTTGACCACTGGGGAAAGCTATAACCATATTCAAAGCAGTCTCTAATTCTATTTCCTTCTCCATCAGTTCTCAATTCCTATCCTCTTCCCCCTTCGTCCACTTCCACCCTTCTTTCTTCCATCCACTCCTTAGGCCTTAGACTGCATGACCACAAACTTGCACCAAGATATCTTGGTTCTCCCTTTTCAAAAATTCCAGAAAACTCAACTGATTCATTAAGTATTCCAGCTAAAACAACCAGAACTATATTGTTCCATATTTTGCCCACTTACACTATATAAATAACAACACATCTTCCCAAACTTACACTACACTCACACTATATAAATAACACATATTCTCAAACATAAGGTATTCCAGATGTCTCACAGTTTCAGAGATATTTAATAAAACATTAAAATAACTCCCCTGCTTTGTAATAAATTCCAGAAAGCACTAGATATATTCAGTCTTTGTTCTTTATACACAAACTTGACATTTTTGTTATTTTTAAGTACAGTAGAGGACCTAGTTTCCAGCTTTTGATATTCTGTTCAACTGGGAACATACAATAGGCAACCTTAGAAAGTTTCCATTTGCTCCCCCCCCCCTTTTTTTAAATATCACTATTTAGTGTATTTGCAATATTCTCTCTATAGTATTCCCTGCACTTGGAATGATCTCAAATACCAAAAAGTTAAGCGCACTTACTGCACACAATACATTAAAATAATTGTATTAACTTACCTAGTATGTACATAGTTTTGATATCTGTATTTATCACCAAACTGCTTACGTTTTAAAACTTTGGCAATAAAAGCAGTTTAAAAATAACAACATAACTCACCGGGAAGTACAGGAGGAGTGATCCAAAAAGGATTGTTTCCAAAAGAACCAGGCCTGAAGCCCTGATGCTCTAGAAAACAGAAAAGGATGCATGACATTAGAAAATATTATTCATTTGCTATTTAGGTTTTGAGCTATTTATGACAGAAACCTTCATACTTGTCTGTACAGTGCCTGGCACAATAATTACCTATAAATATTATTAATCCTGATACAGTAGTTCAAGTTTAATTGATTTCAACCATAAAATATCATTCCCTCTTCAGTTTTGAATGCTGTTTAACACAAAACTGTTTAGATAGCATTTACTAATGCCAAATTTTGCCCTTGAATGTACATGCATTGATTCGGATCATGGGAGTTGCAATGATGGATTTAAGGGCAGAATTTGGTCTGTACCGTTTGAATTTCAAATAGTCCTTCAAACCTTTTCACATGCATATTTAATGCCAATAACCTGGCTTCTATAATATGTATGAATATTTTAAAATTGTATTCTATACCAAAAGTGGCTTTTTAGAATGAAAGCATATAACTTTATTTCCCGCAACTTTTGTATGAGAATGCTGATTCAGTCATTCACTTTTAAGGACTCTAAATCTAGCCAAGTACTGTACCCCTTAATCCTATCTATGGCATTCTGAGGCCTAAACATTATGTTCCCATTATCATTTGCTTATTGTTGTAAGTAAAATAAAAATTGATCAATCCTCTCCTCCCACTATAAATCTTGTTCCAATAAGTTAAATGATTTATATACAGTACATCTACAGCTTATATAATAAGATAAAATGTAAACACTGCATTTCCCATTTCCTTAACTACCTACTTCATCCAACATGCAGTCATAAATCACTCTATAAAACCCATTGTTTTCCTTTCAAACAAGGCAATTTTACAGTAGGCTGTCTCTCCTCAGCGAGGCAGGATGGCAGAAGGGCCCTTTGAAAAATCCCCTTGCTTCTCATAAAGAATATTCTTTTATAGCCTGGAATCAACGTGCCATGCAAATCTCTCCTGTGGCTTTGATTGGGGACCACCATATCTGTTGTAAATAAGACAGTAATTTTTAAAGACTTTTTGAAAAGGTTTTACAGAAGAACTGGGGCCAAAGGATCCTTTTTTCCCTTGGCCAAAGTCTCTGCAAGGAACTCTCCAGATGACCTCATTCAGGGAGTTCACAATCTGACTGACGGGGCATATCAACCCCACAAAGGTTAAGGAATTGCTCTCGACACAGAAAGACACACACCCTCACCCACTGCTGAGCATGCTCCCAGTGCAGGGAGAGCTCAAAAGGGAGCAGCTCAGCTCAGTCTGAGCTGACTGAGCAGGAGAGCAGTTGGGTGCTGCAACCTCCTGCAGAGAAGTCGCTGGGGCTCACAGTCAAGCTGCTGTAGGCCTTTCAACCTCCATTTCAACCATGGAGGCCAAGGACGACCAATCACTGCAGAGAGGGGAAGATGCTCCAGGGAGTGACACAAGAGGACTCCCAGGGGGACCCCAAGACAGACCCGTGATGCAGATGAAGGAACAGAAGTAGGAGTAGGAAGTGATTGAAGGAACAGGCGTAAGGGCACCCATCGATAGGCCATGTATCTGGACCATTATTTTGAACAGCCTTGGGTTGGAACCCAGTGGAGAAGGGAAGATTTGCAGTTCTCTACCCCCACCCACTGACTCTCGCCACTGGGCGACACAGTCATTGACTACAGCTGCTGAACCCTGCCGATAGACAAGGCGGCCTCTGACTCTCACCATCCATTGTCACTAGGCAAAACTGCCAGCCTTGGACTCAAAACCCCCCTTCACACTGACTAACTGAGATTCTCTTCTATCAATAATAGTTACGTCAGCTGATCACTGTGACAAGTGTCTGATGTACTTCATGGGACAGACTGATAGTTCTTACTATGCCTTTGTATTATGAAACCCAATGGCTCCTAGCTGAATTGGAGCTGAGTTTAACATCATTTCCAACAAAAATTGTTTTTTTGTAGCTGCGGCTGCTCAAAGCCAGTGGATGTCCCATGGCGCTATTACTGACAGGCACTAGCAATGCCTCATTTAGCATCCTTAAGAATATGGAGGTCCACTTCAAGAATGCTTCTCTGGGTACTGCAGTGTTTTCCAACTATTACCCTCTTCAAACCTCCTGTTTTTAAGAAAGATAACCAATAATATAATAGTACTGGCTCTGGGTGCCTCTCCATACCAATGACACATGAAGTAAGTCAAGGTTAAGGCCTTTTTTTGAAGGTTGAGACTGCATTAGTTAGGGGTTATGAATGATCTCTTACTGGCTTTCAACTGAAGTCAGGGAGCCATTCGGTCATGCAAGACTTCAGCAGCTTTTAATATGAATGAACACAGGTGATGCTTCAGCCACGTAAGTTATGTCTACACAGTCTGCGAAGCAAACCTCCCACCCCAGGTCAACAGACTTGGGTTAGAGGGGCTAGCACTAGCATGAGAATAGCTGTGCAGACAGCTATTTGAATTTGTGGCTCGGGCTGGAGCTTGGGCTTTGAAGCCCAGGGAGGGGGGGTGAGCGCTGGAGCTCGGGCTCTGAAGCAAGCTTCAACTTCAAAACGCTGCCTACAAAGTTATTGTTAGAGTTCTAGGGAGAGCCCGACTAAACCAAGTCAGTTGACCTGGGCCAGGAGGCTTGCTTCCGCGGGCTGTATATATATATACAGGACTTTACTAGTGTGTCTGGGGCCACCCTCATGTGATTCAAGTAACAACTTGCTTCAATCTTCACTAAAAAAGTTAATTGTGACCAGATGTTTAACACAATTAATATCAATAGTGAGGGGGAAGGAACATAAGCCAGAATAGTGAAATAACAGGTTAAAGAATATTTATATAAGTTCAAGTTGGCAGGGCTGGGTGAAATTCACCCTCGGGTACTTAAGGAATTAGCTTAAGCAATCTCAGAACCATTAGTGATTAGCTTTGAGAACTCCTGGAGGGCAGGTAAGGTGCCAGAAGACTGAAGAAAGGCAAAGATAGTACCTATCTTTTATAAGAGAAACAAAGAGGACCCAGGGAATTATACATCAATCAGCCTAACTTTGATACATGGAAAGATCCTGTAATAAATTATTAAACAATTTGTAGGCACCTAGAGAACAATAGAGTGACAAATAATTGCCAACTTGAATTTGTCAAGAACAAATCATGCCACAACAACCTAATATCCTTCTTTGACAGGGTTACTGGCTTAGTTGATGGGGGGCAGGAAATGATAGACATGATATATCTTGATTTTAGTAAGGCTTTTGACACTGTCCCAGGTGACATTCTCATAAGCAAACTAGGGAAATGTGGTCTAGATGAAATTACTATAAGGTCGGTGCAAAATTGGTTGAAAAAACATACCCAAAAGAGTAGTTATCAATGGTTTGCTGTCAAACTGAAGGGACATATCTAGTGGGGTCCTGCCAGGATATGTCCTGGGTCCAGTACTAATCTATATTTTGATTTATGATTTGGATAATGGAGTGGAGAGTATGCATAAAATTTGCAGCTGACACCAAGCTGGGAGGGGTTACTAGTACTTTGAAGTACAGGGTTGGAATTCAAAATGATCTTGAGAAATTGAAGAACTGGCCTGAAATCAATACGATAAAATTCAATAAAGATGTGACAATTAATACATTTAGGAAGGAAAAATTAAATGCACAACTACAAAATGGGGAATAACTGACAAGGAATAGTTCTGCTGAAAAGGATCTGCGGGTAACTGTAGATCACAAATTGAACTTGAGCCAACAATGTGATGCAGTTGTGAAAAAGGTTAATATCAATGTTGGGGGTATTAGCAAGAATGTCATATGGAAGACATGGAAGGTAATTTCGCTTTACTCCGCACTGGTGAGGACCTCAGCTGGAGTACTGTGTCCAGTTTTGGACATCATACTTGGAGAAAGATGCAGAAAAAATGGAGATGGTCCAGAGAAGAGCAACAAAAGTGCTAAAAATTTAGAAATCCAGATGTATAAGAAAAGGTTAAAAACACTGGGCATGTTTAGTCTTGAGAAAAGAAAACTAAGTGGGGATCTAAGGACAGTCTTCAAATATGTTAAAGGCTGTTATAAAGAGGATTGTGATCAATTGTTCTCCATGTCCACTGAAGGTAGGAAAAGAAGTAATTGTCTTAATCTGCAGCAAGGGAAATTTAGGTTACATATTAAGAAAAAATATTCTAGCTGTAAGGATAGCTGTGCATGGAACTGGTTACCAAAGGAGGCTGTTTTTAATTTTTTTTCCTGGAGGTTTTTCACAAACACCTGTCAGGCATGGTTTAGGTATATTTGGTCCTGCCTCAGCATAGGGGGATGAACAGATGACCTCTCAAGTTCCCTTACAGCCTTACGTTTCTATGATTCTATACCTATAATATTGAAAAGAAAACAGTCAGTAGTTATCTTGTATTTGTATTTCACCACCAAGCAATTGAAGTGCCATGTGTCTAAAGGATCTAAGATATCTATAGTGTTGTTCAATATATATGTTATGGACAAGATTTCTACCCACAAAGGAGAGAATTTTCATTTACTGTAGAGGCATGTTCAGAAATAGTAAAGTTAAGAACCTTGGCATTATTTTCAGAAACATCTTTTCCCTGGAAAGCTACATGTTGGATATAGTCCAAAAGTGTTTTGATTCAACAGTGCAATTTGTGCAGACTGCACCCTTATTTCTCCTGTGGTGAACTTGCAGACACAATACATAACCTTCTGGCCATGAATCATGACTACTGTAATTGCCTCTTGGATCTTGTCTACACTAATATTTGTAAACATGTTTGAACAAGTTAAGTAACACCATTGCAAATCCTAGTGCAAGCAGGATACACATGTTCATTCCTAGTTGTTTTTAACCCTTTTGGAACACATGTTTTTGTCTGGTCTGTACTATAAATTTCAATTATGTTAGCCAACACAAGTTATAACGTGGTTAAAAATGGTAGTGTAGGTGAGACCTCAGTAGGGCTTCTAGCAATGTTTCACCAACCATTTGCATCCAGTGTAGAGATGTAAAAGGACATTTGTGCACTAAATGGTCACCTGTGGTCATAGTCCAGCAGCCCTATGATTTTCTACACAAGCTGCCTATAAAATGGTATATTCTGAGATGAATCTGCTGAATCTTAGAGCTCTCACTAGGGAGGGACTGAATAAAAGTGAAATCTCCTAACGGATTTCTGTGCTCTGATATTTCATGCATTTTAAGGGTTCACCTTTGTGCCTCAAATCAGAAGGTGATGAATCCTTTATGAGGTGCTCCCTAAGGCATGGATATTGATAACCTTAGACTTCTGCATCCATCTGTCTCCTCCCCATTTACATGTTCAAAAGCACTCTCTTTTTGGAAGTGCTTTTAATATAATCACTTTCCTGTGTGCGAAAATATTTTAATTCATATTTTATGTATTTATCATTTTAGCTGCTTTTGCATATAGCATCAGGAACATGCATTAATACCTATTGACATTTTAATTTCCATGTAATCCAGTCTGACGATTTTAGGTTTCCCCCAGTCCACTCCCTTAATATAAGATAAATCCACACTGCATTTCAATAGTATGTAAGGGGCCAGGGAAAAAAGGATATGGAGACTTTTGCATCCCAAGTGAATAAAACAGTCTTGTTCTATCTCCCTGATTTCTGGTGGGAATACTTTATGCCTTCTTGTGTCAGGAAGAAATCTGTATTTCTTCCACTCTGGGGAATCATTAAATATCTGTATTGAACTAATGCAGCTTCTTTGGGCATGGTTGCTTTCTCACAGGCTGACAAGCCAAGCAACTTCTTTGATTAGGGAATTTTATACTAAATGTTAAAATACTTCTATATTTTCCTCTGGAATGACTGTCACAGCATGACCCTCCATACTTTATACAGAGTTATAAAGCACTTAAATGGATGCGACTGAAACTAATTTAGCACAACTTTTGTGAATTATTTGAAAAAGTTTTAACAAACAGTAGATAATAAACAATTGGTCCATTTTACTTACTTAGACTTTCAAAAGGCTTTGGACTTTGGTGTGAACGAACAAGGAATTAAAATTGCAAAGCTTGTTGGCAAAGCAAAGTTATTTAGGTTAATCAAAACTAGTGAGGGTTGTGAATTCCATAAGGATCATACAACATTAGGTCCTTATCCTGCAAAGACATACACAGATGTTTAATTTTATACTTGTGGATACCTCTCTGAGAATGTGAACTCCTTAATTCCAACTGGCAAGAGAGTTATAAGAATACGGGTCTGTCTCATCTTACGCGGGAGTTCCGTTCTGCGGTTAGTGCGTAAAGCGAAAACCACTTATAGCCAAAACCCCATTGAGTTCAATGGCGGGCAAAATCGCCCGCACTACAGGTATAGTATTAAAATTATTGTTTTTCTCTTTTTTTGTTTTTGTTTTTGCCGATCGCGTAAAGTTGAAATCGCGCATGTTAAATGCGCGTAAGATGCGACAGACCTGTATCTTGATTGTGGTATGTACATTCTCTACAAAGAATGTCATGTGAGGCTGTCATAACTATAAAGGGAAGGGTAACAGCTCTCCTGTGTACAGTACTAAAAATCCCTCCTGGCCAGAGACTCCAAAATCCTTTTACCTGTAAAGGGTTAAGAAGCTCGGGTAACCTGGCTGACACCTGACCCAAAGGACCAATAAGGGGACAAGATACTTTCAAATCTTGGGGGGGGAAGGCTTTTGTGTGTGCTCTTTGTTTTAAGGGGTTGTTCGCTCTTGGGACTGAGAGGGACCAGACATCAATCCAGGTTCTCCCCATCTTTCTAAACAAGTCTCTCTTATTTCAAACTTGTAAGTAAAAAGCCAGGCAAGGCGTCTTAGTTTTACTTTATTTTCTCAACTTGTAAATGTACCTTTTACTAGAGTGTTTATCTTTGTTTGCTGTACTTTGAACCTAAGACAGAGGGGGGTCCTTTGAGCTCTTTAAGTTTGATTACCCTGTAAAGCTATTTTCCATACTGATTTTACAGAGATGATTTTTACCTTTTTCTTTAATTAAAAGCCTTCTTTTTAAGAACCTGATTGATTTCTCCTTGTTTTAAGATCCAAGGGGGGTTGGATCTGTTTTCACCAGGAGTTGGTGAAAGGAAGGAGGGGGGAAGGGTCAATTTCTCCTTGTTTTAAGATCCAAGGGGGTTTGGATCTGTATTCACCAGGATTTGGTGAAAGGAAGGAGGGGGGAAGGGTCAATTTCTCCTTGTTTAAGATCCAAGGAGTTTGGATCTGTATTCACCAGGGAATTGGTGAGAGGTTTTCTAAAAGCTTCCCAGGGTAGGGAATGGTGGCAGCGGACCAGAACTAAGCTGGTAGTTAAGCTTAGAAGTCCTCATGCAGGCCCCTACATTTGTACCCTAAAGTTCAAAGTGGGGATACAGCCTTGACATGGTGGCAGAGCGGTGGGATTCGTTTTAAACCCAAAAGCCAGTAAGATTTTTTTGTTCCTTCTAGCTGCTTAGAAAGCAGAGCTGAAGGTAGATGCATATCTTATCTCTCCTTGCCTGAAGGCAGAGGTGTTAAGTTTTTTTTAACAAGGGGCTTTGTTAAGAGAAGGGTTCAAAGTGAGCAAACTTTGACTGGTAAAGGCAATTTACAAGCTGAATTGTTTTTTTTTCTTTTTATATCCTCGGGAGTAGCTTGTTAGAAAGTCTCTGTTAACTCAGCAGCAGCCAGAGCTAAGTACATCCCAGTTTCAGTCAACTGCAGAGGGGGTGACCCAGCACAAGAAAACAGGAAAATGACTACCAAAGAAGAAAAAGCTAAAGAGGAGGCCCACAAAAGAGCTATGGAGCTGAAAGAAAAAGAGATAGAGCTGAGAGACAGAGAAGAGAAAGCCAAAGAGGGGGCCCACAAGAGAGAGATAGAGCTGAGAGACAGAGAAGAGAAAGCCAAAGAGGAGGCCCACAAGAGAGAGATGGAGCTGAAAGAAAAAGAGATGGAGCTGAAAGAAAAAGAGATGGAGGACAGAGAAAAAGAAAGGAAGCATGAACTGGAAGTAGCAAAGGCTAAGCCGGATACAACAGCCCATCCCAACAACCCCTCTCCAGGTACCACTTCCCATCCCAGAAAATTCCCCACCTACAAGGCAGGCGATGATACTGAGGCCTTCTTAGAAAATTTTGAAAGGGCCTGCCTTGGATACAGCATCGCTGCAGACCAGTACATGGTAGAGCTGAGGCCGCAGCTCAGTGGACCCTTAGCAGAGGTGGCGGCTGAAATGCCTAAGGAACACATGAACAGTTATGAACTTTTTAAAAACAAGGCCAGACTCAGAATGGGGCTAACACCCGAGCATGCCCGTCGGCGGTTCAGAGCCCTAAGGTGGAAACCAGATGTGTCATTTACCCGGCATGCCTACCACATTGACAAAAATTGTGATGCCTGGGTATCAGGAGCAAATGTTAAATCTCTGGAAGATCTGCTTTCCCTAGTAAAAATGGAGCAGTTTTTATAGGGTGTTCCTGAGGAAATAGAAAGGTACATCCTAGATAGGAAGCCCAAAACTGTAACCGAGGCAGGGGAGATTGGAGCCAAATGGGTGGAGGTGACAGAAAAGAAAAAAGCTAGTAGCAGTTGGAGCGAATATCAGAAGGGGCAAGCCGAAACAAAACCTTATCACCGGGGACAACCCAAGGCCCCACCCACATCCCAAGGGAAACCCCAGACGCCTTCTCACCCCACCACACCAGTCTCCATCAACCAACATCGCCCCGGTGATACCTTAGCAGGGCGATGTTTTAAATGTAATGAACTGGGGCATATAAAGGCTCACTGCCCCAAGAACCCCAACCGATTACAGTTCATTACACCCCAATCACACCAAAGATCCCCAGACCCAGATGCCTCTCTCATACCCTCGGAGCGAAGGGAAACCTTGAGAGTGGGCGGAAAGAAGGTTATCGCTTGGAGGGACACTGGGGCACAAGTGTCAACTATCCACCAATCCCTAGTGGACCCCAAACTCATCAACCCGGAGGCTACAGTGACAATTCAACCCTTCGTGTCACAGTCTGTAACCTTGCCTACAGCCAAGTTGCATGTCCAGTACAAGGGCTGGTCAGGAATGTGGACTTTTGCAGTCTATGACAATTATCCCATCCCCATGCTGCTGGGGGAAGACTTGGCCAACCATGTGAAGCTAGCCAAGAGGGTGGGAATAGTCACCCGCAGCCTGGCTAAGCAAGCTTTCACCCCCATCCCTGTTCCTGAGCCGTCCACCAGGGCCCCGTCTGTGTTACCGGAGATCCAAACAAAGGTGGTGGAACCGGATCCCCTGCCAACGACTGCAACAGCCGTAGTGGATCCAATCCCAGAGACCCAGCCAAAGCCAGTCCCAGAACCGGAACTGGCAACGCAACCAGCACCAGAACCATTGCCAGCACTGAGTCCAGCGCTTGCAAGCCCGTCTACAACTCCAATGCCAGAGGGCACCAGCGAGTCTGAACTGGTGGAAGCAGCAGATAACCCTACCCAAGAGGCTCAGCCAGAGCCTGAAATACCACATAGTGCACCAGCGGACAGCGGTTCACAGTCAATGGAAACAGCCCCAGCACCTGCATCGCTTCCAGAGGGACCAAGCCCCAGTCCACAGTCCAAGGAGGAACTGATGTCTCCAGCATCAAGGGAACAGTTCCAGGCCGAGCAGGAAGCAGATGACAGCCTTCAGAAAGCTTGGGCGGCGGCACGGAGCACCCCACCGCCTCTCAGCTCTTCTAACTGATCCCGGTTTGTTGTAGAAAAAGGACTTTTATACAAGGAGACTCTTTCTGGTGGGCACCAGGAAGACTGGCATCCTCAAAGACAGTTGGTAGTTCCCACTAAGTATCGGGTAAAGCTCTTGAGCTTAGCCCATGATCATCCCAGTGGCCATTCTGGGGTGAACAGAACCAAAGACCGGTTGGGGAAGTCCTTCCACTGGGAGGGAATGGGCAAGGACGTTGCTAATTATGTCCGGTCTTGTGAGGTGTGCCAACGAGTGGGAAAGCCCCAAGACCAGGTTAAAGCCCCTCTCCAGCCACTACCCATAACTGAGGTCCCATTTCAGCGAGTAGCTGTGGATATTCTGGGTCCTTTCCCAAAGAAGACACCCAGAGTAAAGCAGTACGTACTGACTTTCATGGATTTTGCTACCCGATGGCCGGAAGCTGTACCTTTAAGCAACACCAGGGCTAAAAGTGTGTGCCAGGCATTAGCAGACATTTTTGCCAGGGTAGGGTGGCCCTCCGACATCCTTACAGATTCGGGAACTAATTTCCTGGCAGGGAACATGAAAAACCTGTGGGAAGCTCATGGGGTGAATCACTTGGTTGCCACCCCTCATCACCATCAAACCAATGGTCTGGTGGAGAGGTTTAATGGAACTTTGGGGGCCATGATACGTAAATTCGTAAATGAACACTCCAGTGATTGGGACCTAGTGTTGCAGCAGTTGCTTTTTGCCTACAGGGCTGTACCACATCCCAGTTTAGGGTTTTCACCATTTGAACTTGTGTATGGCCGCGAGGTTAAGGGGCCATTACAGTTGGTGAAGCAGCAATGGGAGGGGTTTACGCCTTCTCCAGGAACTAACATTCTAGACTTTGTAAGCAACCTACAAAGCACCCTCCGACACTCTTTAGCCCTTGCTAAAGAAAACCTAAAGGATGCTCAGGAAGAGCAAAAGGCCTGGTATGATAAACATTCCAGAGAACGGTCCTTCAAAGTAGGAGACCAAGTCATGGTCTTAAAGGCGCTCCAGGCCCATAAAATGGAAGCGTCGTGGGAAGGACCATTCACGGTCCAGGAGCGCCTAGGAGCTGTTAACTATCTCATAGCCTCCCCCACCTCCAACATAAAGCCTAAGGTATACCATGTTAATTCTCTTAAGCCCTTTTATTCCAGAGAACTAAACGTTTGCCAGTTTACAGCCCAGGAAACAGATGACGCGGAGTGGCCTGAAGGTGTCTACTACGAAGGAAAAAGGAATGGTGGCGTGGAAGAGGTGAACCTCTCCACGACCCTGGGACGTCTGCAGCGACAGCAGATCAAGGAGCTGTGCACAAGCTTTGCACCGATTTTCTCAGCCACTCCAGGACGGACCGAACGGGCATACCACTCCATTGACACAGGTAATGCTCACCCAATTAGAACCCCACCCTACCAGGAGTCACCTCATGCCCAAACTGCTATACAAAGGGAGATCCAGGACATGCTACAGATGGGTATAATCCGCCCCTCTACCAGTGGATGGGCATCTCCAGTGGTTCTAGTTCCCAAACCAGATGGGGAAATACGCTTTTGCGTGGACTACCGTAAGCTAAATGCTGTAACTCGTCCTGACAACTATCCAATGCCACGCACAGATGAGCTATTGGAAAAATTGGGACATGCCCAATTCATCTCTACTTTAGACTTAACCAAAGGGTACTGGCAAGTACCACTAGATGAACCCGCTAAGGAAAGGTCCGCCTTCGTCACCCAGGCAGGGGTGTATGAATTCAATGTACTCCCTTTCGGGTTGCGAAATGCACCCGCCACCTTCCAAAGACTTGTAGATGGTCTCTTAGCGGGATTGGGAGAATCTGCAGTTGCCTACCTCGATGATGTGGCCATTTTTTCTGATTCATGGACAGAACACCTGGAGCACCTGGAAAAAGTCTTCGAGCGCATCCGGCAGGCAGGACTAACTGTTAAGGCTAAAAAGTGTCAAATAGGCCAAAACAGAGTGATGTACCTGGGGCACCAGGTGGGTCAAGGAAGTATAAATCCCCTACAGGCCAAAGTGGATGCTATCCAAAAGTGGCCGGTTCCAAGGTCAAAGAAACAGGTCCAATCCTTCTTAGGCTTGGCCGGATATTATAGGCGATTTGTACCACACTACAGCCAAATCGCCGCCCCGCTGACAGACCTAACCAGAAAGAAACAGCCAAATGCCGTTCAGTGGACTGATGAGTGTCAAAAGGCCTTTAACCAGCTTAAGGCAACACTCATGTCTGACCCTGTGCTAAGGGCCCCAGACTTTGACAAACCGTTCCTAGTAACCACAGATGCGTCCGAGCGGGGCGTAGGAACAGTTTTAATGCAGGAAGGACTGGATCAAGAATTCCATCCTGTCGTGTTTCTCAGCAAGAAACTGTCTGAGAGGGAAAGCCACTGGTCAATCAGCGAAAAGGAATGCTACGCCATTGTGTACACGCTGGAAAAGCTACGCCCATATGTTTGGGGACGGCGTTTCCAACTACAAACAGACCATGCTGCGCTACAGTGGCTTCATACCGCCAAGGGAAATAACAAAAAACTTCTTCGGTGGAGTTTAGCTCTCCAAGATTTTGATTTTGAAATACAACACATTTTGGGAGCTTCTAACAAAGTGGCTGATACACTCTCCCGGGAAAGTTTCCCAGAGTTAACTGGTTAACAATTGTTCTTGGAATGAAACATATTGTTAGTTTTTATATAATCAGTAGTATGTCTAAAGGTACATGTGTCTTATTAACTCTGTTTTCTCCTAGAACTCCAGGAAGAAATCACAGCCAGTGTGGAACCAAACGTCCAACACTATCTGTGATTTGGGGGGCGTGTCATAACTATAAAGGGAAGGGTAACAGCTCTCCTGTGTACAGTACTAAAAATCCCTCCTGGCCAGAGACTCCAAAATCCTTTTACCTGTAAAGGGTTAAGAAGCTCGGGTAACCTGGCTGACACCTGACCCAAAGGACCAATAAGGGGACAAGATACTTTCAAATCTTGGGGGGGGGGAAGGCTTTTGTGTGTGCTCTTTGTTTTAAGGGGTTGTTCGCTCTTGGGACTGAGAGGGACCAGACATCAATCCAGGTTCTCCCCATCTTTCTAAACAAGTCTCTCTTATTTCAAACTTGTAAGTAAAAAGCCAGGCAAGGCGTCTTAGTTTTACTTTATTTTCTCAACTTGTAAATGTACCTTTTACTAGAGTGTTTATCTTTGTTTGCTGTACTTTGAACCTAAGACAGAGGGGGGTCCTTTGAGCTCTTTAAGTTTGATTACCCTGTAAAGCTATTTTCCATACTGATTTTACAGAGATGATTTTTACCTTTTTCTTTAATTAAAAGCCTTCTTTTTAAGAACCTGATTGATTTCTCCTTGTTTTAAGATCCAAGGGGGTTTGGATCTGTTTTCACCAGGAGTTGGTGAAAGGAAGGAGGGGGAAGGGTCAATTTCTCCTTGTTTTAAGATCCAAGGGGGTTTGGATCTGTATTCACCAGGAGTTGGTGAAAGGAAGGAGGGGGGAAGGGTCAATTTCTCCTTGTTTAAGATCCAAGGAGTTTGGATCTGTATTCACCAGGGAATTGGTGAGAGGTTTTCTAAAAGCTTCCCAGGGTAGGGAATGGTGGCAGCGGACCAGAACTAAGCTGGTAGTTAAGCTTAGAAGTCCTCATGCAGGCCCCTACATTTGTACCCTAAAGTTCAAAGTGGGGATACAGCCTTGACAGAGGCCTTACATGAAAACCAGGGTCACACTGGTTATTGCTACCATTGTGAAATGTATGTACACATACTACGTAAGGAGTTATGTATATGTACTGAAACTATATTCTTAAATTCTGTATAACAGCAGAGGTGGCGAAACAGGTTTTCTATCAAACAAAAGATAGTTTATTCATCAGTCTCTCTGTTGAGATGTTAATTGAGCATTGTAAGCTAACACAATGGATGCTCATTTACATACAAAGTTATCAAAGAGATGTGAAGTCAACAGGGAAGAGCACACAGGAAAAACAAACCATGGGGGAGATATCCTGTCTCTGAGTACAGACAATGAACTTTGGGGATATAAAAAGAAGGCAAAGACAACACCACCTTAGCCCGCATCTAGGAAGTAAACGGGCAGTGCGTTTACATGAAAACTAGATCTCAACCAATGTTGGGTGAAACGCTGTAGAAAAGACTTTGGGTGAGATAAACTTCTTTAGATAATAGAGTAACCAGTTAAATTTAGTCTCTAGAAAGCATGTTATGATTTTATTTTATACATAACCTTCTGTTTCCAGTGTCCTTACTCACTATTACTTGACTGTTGAATCTGTGGTAATAACATTATCTGTGTTTTCACATGTGAATATATGTAAGTGTGGTCTGAAATTCAATGTTGATAAGTGCAAAGTAATGCACACTAGAATAAATAATCCCAACTATACATGGATTGGATGGAGTCTAAATTAACTGCTAGCACTCTGAAAATATCTGCTCAGTATGCAGTGGCAGTCAAAAAAGCTAACAGAATGTTAGGAACCATTAGAAAAGGGATAGATAATAAGACAGAAAATATGATAATACCACTATATAAATCCATGGTTCACCCACACCTTGAATACTGTGTGCAGTTCTGGTTGCCCCATCTCAAAAAAGATACATTAGAATTGGAAAAGGTACAGAGAAGGGAAACAAAAATGATTAGGGGTATGGAACAGCTTCCATATGAAGAGAGATTAAAAAGACTGGGACTGTTCATCTGACAGATGAACTTCAATGTGGACAATTGCACAGTAATGCACATTAGAAGGAATTATTTAAGTTACTCACACAAACTGGGTTCAGGGATAACTGAGAAAAGATCTACACATTGCGCTAGACCTCATCTTAACATGAATGGAACCACAATGATTTCTGCACATTGAGGATCTGGCCCATCACTATGAATTGCTCAAGATAGTCCAATATTTTATTTGCTTTTTAAAATCATTATTGCATGTTCAGCTGATGCCTTTGTTAAGATGGAACCAGAGCAGTTGAGATGGAGGTGGGACAATTACACAAGATATTCTACAGAATCTCTTTTTTTTTAAATTACGTTTTAGCCCTTCTGGTGCTAAAGAAACCCCTTTGAATGTGAGAAGTTGGAGTAATTAGCTATATTGACTATATAGGATCTGGGAACATGCAGCTCATGCTGTTTTTGATAAAATGCACTGAATCTAAATGCTTGTTTTGGCCAGGTACTACACAAACAAATTTTAAAAAATAACAAATGATTATGCATTACAGCATTTTGAGTTGTGAGAGTAGGTGCATAGGCCCCAGGCCTCTGTGAACCAGGAAGCAGTTAAGCACCTTCAGTGGGCAGAGAAGGGGCAAAGGAGAAGTTCCACCAGGAAGGGTATAAGAATTTAAATAGAATTCAATACAACCCTCAGCATGTGCTGATGACATTATACCCACCCACAACTAGAGCTTAAATTTACACCGACACCCCTGGATTCCAACACGCAAGGGCTTTATTTCAGTTAACTAAGTCAAAGTCTCTCTCTCACTAAATATATTATTATGTTTGATAAAGCCATAAATACAGTCCTGAATGCAAATATTTAAACTACTGATTGCCACTAGCATTTTAGCATTCTCTTTAGATATAAATGATCCAACCATTCAATGACTTGCCAAATTCAATCACTGTAGGAGTGAGTGTTTTATCTAATTAATTTCTGCCCTTTTGGCTGAATTTGGAACATCACCCACTACTGTTCTATCCTCCAAATGTTTCCCCCTAAAGTAATGGCTGTTGGTGACTTCATCTAGCAGAGTACTCCGTATAGAGACACAAGGAAAAACATGTATATCCAAATACAATTAACAACGTTGATTCTAAATTTGCAAGTCATTCATCCTGTTTAACTGTCCTTAAAAGGCCTAAAAGGGCTGGCAGTGTCTTTTATGGCTGCAGAACTAAAAATATACATGTACTCTGATTTCTGTGAATTCAAATTACACTATAAAATCAATACATAAAGCCAACTTCTTCAAGATTGCTTTCAGCAGACACACTTCTACTATAATCTAATATAAAGAGCAAATAAGCAGGAACTAGATTTGAATAGGCCAATTATGAAGTCATTACATGGAATGTTTCCATTTTATTTTAATTAAAATTACTATAATCACAGATCTGGTCGTTTAAAAGGTTTGACGTGAACTGATCACATACATCAAAGTTTTAGTAAATTTTTATATTTTATAAACAACTTTACAAGTTGGTTCATGTTTCTAGAAAGTCTCAATAAAGGAAACATACCCTGGGTTTGATTAAGACATACGCTCTTTGTCAGGACAGCGGACAAAGGAAAGTCAGACTTTTCCCATGAAGTAGAGCAATGCAGTCTTACAACACAAAGTAAATGGACACTAAGTGGCTTGTACAATAGTACTGACTACCTCACATATCATTAGGTGTGAGTAAATACACTAAGTGCCTGGATCTAAGGTAATTTATACAAATGAAATGCATCAGCCATCTAGCTAAGGTATTTATACAACCCCCCTTACTGTAGTGTCTGAGCACCTCACAATCTTTAATGTATTTATCCTCACAACATCCTTGTGAGGTAGGGAAGGGCTATTATCCCCTTTTTACAGATGGGGACCTGAGGCACAGAGAAGCTAAGTGACTTTCCCAAGATCACATTGGAGGTCTGTGGTAGAGGAGGGATTCATAGATTCTAAGGCCAGAAGAGACCACTGTGACCAGCTAGTCTGCCCTCCTGAATAGCACAGGCCATAGAACTTCCCCAGAATAATTCCTAGAGCAGGTCTTTTAGAAAAACAACCAATCCTGATTTTAAAATTGTCAGTGATGATGAATCCACCACAAGCCTTGATAAATTGCTCCAATGGTTAATTACTCTCATTGTTAAAAATGTATGCCTTATTTCCAGTCTGAATTTGTCTAGCTTTAACTTCCAGCCATTGGATCATGTTATATCTGTCTCTGTTAGATTAATGAGCCCATTATTAAATATTTGTTCTCCATGTAGGCATTTACAGACTGTAATCAAGTCACACTTCTCTTTGTTACCTAAATAGATTGAGCTGTTTTAGTCTATAAGGCATGTTTTCTAATTCTTTAATCATTCTCATAGCTCTTCTCTGAGCCCTCTCTAATACATCAATATCCTTCTTGAATTGTGGGCACCAGAACCGGGACACAGTATTTTAGCAGCAGTCACACCAATACAGAGGTAAAATAATCTTTCTATTCCTACTAGAGATTCCTGTTTACGCATGCCCGGATTGCGTTAGCTCTTTTGGGCACAGCATTGAACCCAGTTCTCCCACAGCACAGGAAAGCATTCTAAGCACTGAACCATCCTTCCACTTATGCAATACATTAGTGTATGACAAGGTAGCTGAGCAACAGGCTGAGATGGGCATCACTTAGAGCAGCACTATGAGAAGATAAAGGGATGTAGAAAAATTGGAAGATTCCAGCAGAGGGCAACAAAAATGATTAGGGGGCTGGAGCACGATTTATGAGGAGAGGCTGAGGGAACTGGGATTATTTAGTCTTCAGAAGAGAAGAATGAGGGGGGATTTGATAGCTGCCTTCAACTACCTGAAGTGGGGGTTCCAAAGAGGATGGATCTAGATTGTTCTCAGTGGTAGCAGATGACAGAACAAGGAGTAATAGTCTCAAGTTGCAGTGGGGGAGGTTTAGGTTGGATATTAGGAAAAACTTTTTCACTAGAGGATGGTGAAGCACTGGAATAGGTTACCTAGGGAGGTGGTAGAATCTCCTTCCTTAGAGGTTTTTAAGGTCAGGCTTGACAAAGCCCTGGCTGGGATGATTTAGTTGGGGATTGTTCCTGCTTTGAGCAGGGGGTTGGACTAGATGCCCTGCTGAGGTCCCTTCCAACTCTGATATTCTATGATTCTATAACTCAAAGTCCTATCATGTGAGGCCTCCAGCTATAGAAGAGCTCACATAACCAATCCTCTAACAGCGTCCCTGTGAACAACTCTTCTGTGAAGAACTTTTCAGCAAACTTTTCAGTCTTTCCCCTCATTGTCTCAAAAACTACTTGTCTTTCTCTGGATGGCACCCTCTATATTAGAGACGGTGTGAACGCTATTAATGGAGCTGTACCACGCCATCAGTATTTGGTGTATCCAATAAAGACAGGAGAGTTATCTATACACTGGCCACAGCTTGCAAGGAGTGTTACCAGTGTGCCATGGGTAGATCTACACTGCAGCTGGAAGATGTCATTTCCAGGAGAAGTAGATAAATCCCTTGTAACCCTAACAGCATCGCAATGCAAATGGGCACAGGGCTCACTGGTATCTACTAGTGAGTTTCAGCTGGCCTGAAAAGCTCCAGTGTACCCCAACTCACTAGTGTGATAACCTGTATCTAAAAGGTGTCATGTCAGATATCAGTAGAAAGCTAATAACACACTGATCATTAATATTGTGTGGTGTATGTATGGAGGACAAATGCAAAATTACAAACTTATTGGAAATTATGTTCTTAACGTGTGTCTGACAGGCAAGGCTGAAGTAACCCCACCCTAGACAAAGGAATGTAGTTCTGCACCTTGAAGGTGCTTTCAAGATACATTAAGGGATAATGGGAATGTATTTACATAAAAGGTAAACAGGACCGTCAAGCCAACAAGGGGAGGAAACAACCACTCAGCATCATGGCAGGGGTAGGAGACTTCAGGAACAGATCAATGTGCATTTTAGCAAAAAACAGCAGAGGAAGAAACCAGCATGGAACTTCCTTCACCCAGAGACCCAATGTCACCTTCCTCACAGCTTGAATTTACTTTTTTTTGGGGGGAGGGAGGGAACCTGCTGAAGAATGCATTTCAAAGGCTTACTGGGCTATAAAAGAGAGGGGCAAAGAACTCCAAGTTATCTATCACCTAAGAAAACAAAGGATCTGAGCACTTTGTGGGAGATCCCGACCCAAGGAGTAGTGAGCCATCTTGCTAGAAGGAAGTGTGGTAAGAATCTTACCCTTGAACCAACACTATAGTTTTGTTAAGTCTTAGTCTCTAGAAAGCGTTTTTCACTTTTATTTGCTTGTAGCCTGAACTCAAAATCCTATCTCCTTTTGTTAGTAAACTCGTTTTACTTTTGATCTAAATCAACCCTGTGCAGTGTTCAAATTGAATTAATTGTTAACTCCAATTAAAGTGATAAGCTGTTCATTTTGTCTTTTTATAGGCATAAACAAACCTTATTATTCCTCTGAATGGTCCAGGAAAGGGTTGGACATTGAAGAGCGCATGGTTTGGGGAAAATTCGGGACTGGAGAGTGATGGGGTCATCTTGCCAGATGTAACCAAAGTTGGTGGATGGGGTGTAACAAGCAGGCTGCTGGAATCAGAGCTGCTGGGTCAGAGCTACTTAGCACACAGACACTCAGTGCGTGCTTGTTTGCTGGCTGTCAATGTCCAGGCTGTGAAGCACATCAGAGCATTTAAGGCACTCAGGGTTACAGGGCAAGTGGTGACGTAACCCCTTACCAGTCTGGTAACGTAACCCCAGAATGTGATACCCATTCTAGCTTCAATCGAGTTACATACTAAAAACAGAAATACAGCTGCAGCAGCACAAACAGCGGGACAAGGTAACCACCCTGAGTACAATCATACTTGTCTGGTCTCATCTCTTAAAAGAAAAAAAATCCAAACCCCACCACAAACAATCCCTGACAGCTCCATTGCTTGTATAATTAATAAAGGCATCTCTATCTAGCACAGTAATCGGGCGTGTTAGGATAAAGCCCAGTGGAATTTTCTTCCACTTGCATGCAATGTTAGTTGAGCTCCCTCCACCCCGATCAGCTGCTTGTTTTGTTACATCTGCTTTTGCTGTTGGCATTTGTTTAGGCTTTTGCTTATTTATTTCTCCAGCGAAATATTGTTGGTCTTGTATACTGTTTGTTCATTTGCTGCTTTGTCTATGTGCTCATTTGCTTTCAGAGTTTTATTTCTCTGTTTGCTTGTTTGTGTCAGTGAAAGTGTCCTGTCTTCTTTTCTTTGTCTCCCTTACCAGTTATATGCTGCTGCCACGACAACAGATTTGACTTGTGGTTAACTTTTACATTTTCCCCTCTCTCATTAGGGTTTTTTTGGTTGTTTGAAATTAATTTACTTCTTGTTTAAAAAGTAATAATTTTGAGTAAAATGTTCACTAAGATGAAGAGTGAATGGGAGTGACCAGAGGACTCCTGGTTTACAGCTTCAATCCAGCAGTACTGGGCTCAATCCAGGAGTAACTGAATTAAATGCTATGGCCTGTGTTACACAAGAGGTCAGTCTAGATGACCTAATGGTCCCTTATGGTCTTAAAATACTGTATATGGACCTCTGAATGCCCCTCCTACACTCTGCCCTGAAACATTCTTGCCAACTCAGTCAAACTAAGTAGTGTAGAACATTGTTCACTTGAGAGAATTCCATCAAAGCCATTCCCACTTGTCAACCAAGAGAGTAAATGCAATCTAATTATTGTCAGTTCCCTCACAGGAAGCCACCAAGTGGACCAGACACTAGCTGTACAACAGAACTAGATGCAATGCAGCAAATAAAAAGTGAGGGTGAAATAATACTTATGCAGTTAACTTTTTTAAAAATGTTAATCAGCAGATGGGTGTAATTATTGGGGGCCTGGAAACAGACTGAGGCTAGGGAAACAGTTAATTTAAAAAAGAAACTAAAAGTAATCTTGATTAGAGGGGTATTTGGAGATGCCCTGAATGGTGACAGAACTAATTGCACCTGTATTCCCCCTCCATGGTCCAGCAAGAACACTCATTCTTTCTACCTCACATGATCATCATGCAGTCGATCTCTGCAAGGGTCCAGACAATGTTCACACTGAATACAAGTATCCTTTCAAATAGGCTCAAGTAGGCAATGGAAGGCAGTCTATAGACATCTCTGGAAACTTATAGTTCAATGAAAAATTATTCTGTTTCATTAGGAATAAAAAATGAGTTACTTGCTAGTAAATGACCCCCCTTCGCAACATTGTGGTAGTGTTGGTTTTCATTTACATCTTGAGATCTCTGTCTAAAATAGTACTAGTACTTCTATAATACTAGTACACCTATAATAGTTCTTTCTTCATTTATTTAAGGACTGCAGTTTTGTCACACTCTTCTTAGTCAACATATCTTCTCAACTCTGAAGGGAAAAAATCTATAGTGCAATCATCTTGACTGTCAAAAGATGAAAGAAACCCTGTTGTAGAACAATTTTAAAATCAATGGACTCTAAGGTTGTTCTAACAAGATGTATTATAGCAGCTATGAAGTTATGATTTGCTTTGTGCTTTACTTCACTGTTTTAATTACTCACTCTTGAAGTATAGGGCTGTTGGTTATGCTCCATACTTTCCATATGACCTATTTACATATGATCTGTTTATCACAGATTGCTAGAAAAATGTTACAGCAGCACCTCTCTTGGTTGGGGACCCACATCTCTTTCCCTCCTGACTAGGGTATTTTCAGGCTGCTCAGTTCCCTGACTACACTGTGAATTCTCTGTCTAAGCAGGCCTGCTTTGCCTTCTCCTCTGAGGCTAGAAACAGTGTAATTGCCCGTTATGTTACCACACAGCTCTTTCTAAGTAAGCACATTTATTCTTAATGTGAAAGCATTACAAAAAAAAGCATTAAAAGCAAGAAAATAACCTATACGCATGCTAATAAGCTTACCGGAGATCACCCCAACTCCAACAAAGGGTCTGGCAAATGACCAGTCCTTCAAACCCCACGGGGGATTTTCTGTGGTTACAAGTTCATAGCATCTCTTTGCTCAGAACAAGCACACCCATGAATAGATCAAATTCTCCCAACCCTTTCCACGAAGGATTGGGGCTTCCCTTAGACAGAAGATCCTGTCTGTTTGCTGGATCAGAAAGAAGATACTGAGTTAGATACTCGGGCTATTTATTCACAAGTCCTTTCTTTGTCTGCTGGTTTCTAGAGAAGCTAGTTTGAACTAGTATATGCAAATATGTCTAGGCGCTAGTACCTCTTGGGAGGTGTTACAATCTGAGTGAATTTGCCTAATCACCCGTGATTGTTCTTAGTTCTTGGAGGGCTGTGGTCCCGCTCTCCTATGAAATTAAATACAATCCCTGGCCTACAGTGATACATAAACTTAATATAGTATGATCCCCCAAAGATATTGCAGAATATTGTTATATCTGTCACAAGTTCCCTTTAAAGTATATATGTAGATAAACTGAGATGTCATGTGCCTATCACCACCTTGATCACTTTGCCCCCTTTCCCATCTGATTGCTGAGATCTATTGTTACCAATCTATAAATGTGTGTACCCTAGTGGAAGTTACAGCAGAGAGAGACAAAGAGAATGGGCTAGAACCAGGTTTAATCATGGCCAAGTCCAAGAATCACACCACTCACAACCAATCTCGCAAATGGCACAGAAACAGACTCCATTAGAATCTCTCCTCTTCTGTTTGTTTCTACTCAAGAACGAATAGTCCCCAAAATCAGTACACAAATAGACCTGTCGCTCTATTCTCAAACCTAGCTGCAAACTGAAACCAGTTAAAAAGTAAACTGTTATTTCCATGAGCACATTCTTTTAAATTATTTTATTAAAGATATTTTAAAATACTGAAATATAAATTAATATGCAGAGAAACAACATAAACTAGTAAGAAAATGCATAATAAACCTGGTTCATTACTACATCCCTCCTATGAAGCAATCTCAGCTGTCTCCACGTACAAATTCTTTAGAACAGCGGTACAACTATTTTCCCACCTCCTCACAATTAGCCTTTTGTCACAAAATACCACCCAACCAGAAAACCATTTATCAAATGTTTGTTGTTGTTTCATAGAGTAACTTGCACTCCAATCTGAGTAGAGAGTGCCCCCCGTACTAGTGTTTGAACTCTTACTCATAAAATTAATCAAAATAAGACTGAACCATGAACTGACACCTGGGATGGGAAACTGGTTGAAGGCTTGTTTCCAAAGTGAAATAATAAATAGCAGAGGGCTGAGCTGGGATCCATGTTAGGTGCCGCCTTAATAAATATCTTCTTTAATGAAGGAATAAACAGCATATTAATGAAATTCACAGAAGATTCTAAATTGTGAGGTAGTTGAATAAATAATACAAATGGACCAAGAGATTAGAAATGTGGGAAGAAGAGACCACAATGAGATTCATCTTGGATAATGCAGGCTAATACAGCTCGGGGGGGGGGGGGGGGGAGGGAATCCAAAACAGAGATATTCAGTGTGAAGAGAAACATGGAAAGCAATAATACAGGAAAAGTCTTAGGGGTGACAGTGCGTTTGTAATCTTGCGACAGCAAAAATGACCAATGTCACTTTAGAGCAAGGCATCACATCACTAGGAGAGAGGAGTCTTTTATTTATTTGTTTGTTTGTATATATTAGAAAGGGAGCAATCTGAGGGGACTGACTTTCAAGGAAAAAACATTACAAATACAGCAGTCTACAAACAATTAAAGGGTGTAGCCAACAGGGAGGGGGGTAAGGAATTAGCTTAATAAAAGGTGTAACTATGAGTGATGGAATAAAATTAAGAGGAGAAACTTTGGCTATTACAAAAAACTTTCTAACAATGATATCCAGTAGTTAGTATAATACATTTCATTGGGAAGTAGTGAAAGCTCCATTGTTTGATACATTTAAAAGTTGTCTGGACAGAGGAATAGAAAACATACAAGTAACAGTTCTGCACTGGAAGGGAGATGGAGTATATTACCCAACACCTCTTTTCTCTTGTTCCTATTCTAGTCCTGTGTCGCTGACAAATGTACACTGTTGCATTTGTGTACACTGTAATGTACACAATGTGTAATGTAATGTACACTGTATATTACATGATTGTATACTAAAACCTGTCTAGTCTGAAGTAGAACATTTTATTCATAGAATGGATAAGGTAAGGATAAGGTTATACTCTGAAAATGTCCACGCAGTGTGCAGAGGCGGTCAAAAAAGCAAACAGGATGTTAGGAATCATTAAAAAGGGGATAGAGAATAAGACTGAGAATATATTATTGCTCTTATATAAATCGATGGTACGCCCTCATCTCGAATACTGCGTACAGATGTGGTCTCCTCATCTCAAAAAAGATATACCGGCACTAGAAAAGGTTCAGAAAAGGGCAACTAAAATGATTAAGGGTTTGGAACGGGTCCCATATGAGGAGAGATTAAAGAAGCTAGGACTCTTCAGCTTGGAAAAGAGGAGACTAAGGGGGAATATGATAGAGGTATATAAAATCGTGAGTGATGTGGAGAAAGTGGATAAGGAAAAGTTATTTACTTATTCCCATAATACAAGAACTAGGGGTCATCAAATGAAATTAATAGGCAGCAGGTTTAAAACAAATAAAAGGAAGTTCTTCTTCACGCAGCGCACAGTCAACTTGTGGAACTCCTTACCTGAGGAGGTTGTGAAGGCTAGGACTATAACAGAGTTTAAAAGAGAACTGGATAAATTCATGGTGGTTAAGTCCATTAATGGCTATTAGCCAGGACGGGTAAGGAATGGTGTCCCTAGCCTCTGTCTGTCAGAGGGTGGAGATGGATGGCAGGAGAGAGATCACTTGATCATTGCCTGTTAGGTTCACTCCCTCTGGGGCACCTGGCATTGGCCACTGTCGGTAGACAGGATACTGGGCTAGATGGACCTTTGGTCTGACCCGGTACGGCCTTTCTTATATTCTTATGTTCTTATGTTTAATGGAAAATCTACCTTATGAGAGGAGACTCAAAGAGCTTAGCTTGGTTAGCCTAACCCAAAGAAGGCTGAGGGGAGATATGATTGCTCTCTATAAATACATCAGATGGATAAATACTACCGAGGAAGATAAGTTATTTAAGTTAAGCACCAATGTGGACACAAGAACAAATGGATATAAACTGGCCATCAACAAGTTTAGGCTTGAAATTAGACAACGGTTTCTAACCATCAGAGGAGTAAAATTCTGGAACAATTTCCCAAGGGGAGCAGTGGGGCAAAAAAGCTAACTGGCTTGAAGACTGAGCTTGATACATTTATGGAGGTGATGGTATGATGAGACTGCTACAATGGCATATAGCCAATCTGTGCCTGCTAGCAGCAAATATCTCCAACGGCTGGTGATGGGACACTAGATGGGGAGGGCTCTGAGTTACTACAGATAATTCTTTCCCAGGTATCTGGCTGGTGGGTCTTGCCCACAAGGTCAGGGTCTGATTGCCATATTTGGGGTCAGGAAGGAATTTTCCCCGAGATCAGATTGGCAAAGACCCTGGGGTTTTTTTGCCTTCCTCTGCAGCGTGGGGCATGGGTCACTTGCAGGTTTAAATGATGAATTCTTGGTAACTTTAAGTCTTTAAATCATGATTTGAGGACTTCAGTAACTCAGCCAGAGGTTAGGGGTCTATTTCAGGATGGTGAGGTTCTGTGGCCTGCAATGTGCAGGAGGTCAGGCTAGATGATCATGATGATGCCTTCTGACCTTACAGTCTAGGAGACTATATGGCTCATAGGATATGTCTACACTTCGAGCTGGGGAGGGTTGATTCCCAGCTCAAGGAGACATACCTGAGCTAACTCTGGTCAAGCTAATGCACTAAGAATAGAGTATAGCCATGGCAGCACGAGGGGTGGGAGGGGCTAGCCAGCCAAGTATATGCCTAGGGTCTTGGATGGGCACATATTTGGGGCACCTGGTCCCTCCCTCTGCTCACACTGCCACAGCTGCATTCTATTTTTAGCACGCTGGCTTGATCAGCTCTAGAGCAAGTATATCTCCTCAAGCCGAGAATGACACCTCCACCTGGAAGTATAGACATACCCATGATATGTGGCTCGATAGAAAACTCACAGCTTATGCATGATATAGCTGTATCACATTTCAACTGAGCAAAGGTTGCTTTCTGTGAAACTTGGCCTTGTCAGCTCAAATAACTTGAGCCCAGTGAGGGTTTTGTAGACAAAAACTAAAACCTTACATTTGACCCTATATTTTGGTCCTAAATTTACCCTAATTGTGAGCTCAACTGTGGAAGTGCGTGAAAGCTCATGAAGTGTCACAATAACCTACAACAATAAATCTTGATGGGAAAAGGTGCAAAAGGGAGACAGAATGATTAAATTACTACAAATAAAAAAGCCTGGTGACATAATTCAAGGACTGTGTCAAGATCATATCTGATAAACAAGAGAAATACAGGACCAGAAATCAGTGAACCAAAACTGGTGTGTCAGAAATTATAACATAAGAATGGCCATGCTGGGTCAGACCAGTAGTCCATCTAGCCCAGTATTTTGTCTTCCGAAAGTTACCACTACCAGGTGCTTCAGAGGGAATGAACAGAACAGGGCAATTATTGAGTGATCCATCCCGTCATCCACTCTCAGCTTCTGGCAGTCAGAGGCTCAGGGACACCCAGAGCATGGGGTTGCATCCCTGATCATATTGGCTAATAGCCATTGATAGACCTATCCTCCACGAATTTATCGAATTCTTTTTTGAACCCACTTATAATTTTGGCCTTCACATCATCCTCTGGGAACAAATTCCTGATAACCTTCCTCTCCTCCAAGTGCTTCAAAATGGATTCCTTAAGGACTTGCTCCATGATTTTTCCAGGGACAGAGGTGAGGCTGACCAGTCTGTAGTTCTCCGGATTCTCCTTCTTCCCTTTTTTAATGATGGGCACTATATTTGCCTTTTTCCAATTGTCCGGGACCTCCCCCGATCACCCCGAGTTTTCAAAGATAATGGCCAATGGCTCTGCAATCACATCAGCCAACTCCCTCAGCACCCTCGGATGCATTATATACGGTTCCATGGACTTGTGCATGTCCAGCTTTTCTAAATAGTCCTTAACCTGTTCTTTCACCGCTGAGGGCGGCTCACCTCCTCCCCAAACTGTGCTGCCAGTGCAGCAGTCTGGGAGCTGACCTTGCCTGTGAAGACTGAGTCAAAAAAAAGCATTGAGTACTTCAGCTTTTTCCACATCATCTGTCACTAGGTTGCCTCCCCCATTCAGTGAGGGTTCCACACTTTCCCTGACCACCTTCTTGTTGCTAATATACCTGTAGAAACCCTTCTTGTTACTCTTCACATCCCTTGCTAGCTGCACCTCCAATTGTGCTTTGGCCTTCCTGATTACACCCCTGCATGCTTGAGCAATATTTTTATACTCCTCCCTAGTCATCTGTCCAAGTTTCCACTTCTTGTAAGCTTCCTTTTTGCGTTTAAGCTCACCGAAGATTTCTCTGTTAAGCCAAACTGGTCACCTGCCATATTTGCTATTCTTTCTGCACATTGGGATGGTTTGTTCCTGCACCCTCAATAAGGCTACTTTAAAATACAGCCAGCTCTCCTGGACTCCTTTCCCCTTCATATTAGCCTCCCAGGGGATCCTGCCCATCAGTTCCCTGAGGGCGTCAAAGCCTGCTTTTCTGAAGTCCAGGGTCCAGATTCTGCTGCTCTCCTTTCTTCCTTTTGTCAGTATCCTGAACTTGACCATCTCATGGTCACTGCTGCCCAGGTTGCCACCCACTTCTGCTTCCCCTACCAATTCTTCCCCATCCATCATATCTTTGAGGCAGGACATCACTATTACACAGTCGACTGTACTAGCTGCTGTGGAGAGGCCAAGGCCCTTGTCCATGGCAAGCTTCACAAATGCCTTGTTTGTTCCATGTCCCAGTTTGACTGGGAGGGTGTCAGGAACATTGCCAGTATCTTGGTGGAGATAGAAAATTCTCAGTTAGCCCACTCCAGAATGAGAGGCTAGATAACAAGTGGTTGATGGACAGGTCAGTTGTTTCAAGTGATGGGCAAATTATGGCATGCTGTAGGGTAGGAGGTTGATTTTACTCCTCAAAGGAAGTGTTGCTGATCTCCATTAGCATAGGTTCCAGATGCTCTCAATTCTCTTTCCTTAGCCAAGAAAGCAAGTGTCAAAGTCACAACTGATGGTCACTGAGCTGTCCCTCTAGGATATAGTTTGCACAAAACTTCCCTATGACTCCATGTTCAGCCTCAACACCTGAATCATCAACTTGTTGATTCATTAAGGTGTCTAATACAGCTTAAGGCATCAGTGATGGCACTACACTGATGAGTATTTTTCACTGTGCAACTCTGATCCACACACAGGCGTGCTCTTCTCCAGAGACTTTGAATCTGAGCTTCTGCGCCCTATGCATACACTACTCCTGTTCTAAATAAGGTTTAGGTCTGCAGAAAATCAGATTTTCCAGTCCACTTAAGTTCTGGCATGGCTGCCTCCTACACGAGCTGCCCTATTCCCATCCCCATTGTAAGGGAGAGGAGGGGGGATGTAGGAGGCGGTACAGAGGCAGAAAGGGGGCATAGTAGAGTCAAGCTTCTCCTGCACTTGCCCACCCCATTGGCATTGTCCAGGCTGAATCCCCACTCTGGCACTTGGAGTGGAGAAGGTGGGGGCCCCACAAGGATTTTAAAAATTAATACTTGCCACTCCAGGCTTGTATTAAACTCCTGAGGTTACAGCTTTTTTCTGACCTTGGCTTGGTAGATGCCACCACCACCCAAATGCAAAAAAAACCCTTGGATCCAGGAAGGAGCACTTGGGAATTCCTCCCTGTGGGGTACCCTCAAGCCCTTTCACCCACTCCCCCCACAGGAAAAAGCTGAGAAAGAAAACAAAGCAAATTAGCTGTTGCTACCAGCTAATCAAACAACATGCACAAACCTCTTAGGACACCAAAAATTCAATCCTGTTCTTAAAAAAGGTAAATGTTATTAAACAAAAAAGAAAGAAAATACATCTGGAACTTAGGCTTTTGCTAGATTTTAAAAGAGCAATTTCAAAAATTAAGCACCCAATATAGCTTTCTTGGGGTTTCAGCTTAAAGGTTACAAGCAAACAAAAGCATCTGGGGTTAGCACAGAGGAGTCCATTAGGCATAAAAAATAAACAGAAATAACCCTCATCGCATCTTTTTAAACATTCCTGATCTACTTACGCATTTGGGAATTCCATATAAGTAGTTCTAGGTATGATCTGATGACTTATGATCATACCTGGCCTAAAGCTGCTTACAGCATTGCTGCTCTGTATCTCTGCTCTCTGGAGAACAACCACAGACAAAGGGATTTTTTCCCCCCAATTTTAAAAAGTTCTAGCCCTCCCGTTGGCGCTTTTGGTCAGGTGCCCACTCCTTTTCTTTTACCTGTGGGCTTGTTAACCCTTTACAGGTAAAGCAAGTAGAGAACAGCTACTAATAGAGATTTTATAGCTAACTGGCTGGCTGGGTGTCCATAAAAGGGAGCTACCCCCGCCCCCTTCATTTATCACAGGCATAAACTCCATGAAGCAACTTACAGCAGTGTCAGAAGTTAGAGAATGCTCCCTGCTGCTCTTGCTTCTGCCAGAGCAGGACAGACAGAGACCAGGGAACCACATCTCTCTCCCTTTCTCTCTGCAGTCACCATTTTCGACTACACCTGAGTGCAGCATGTGTCAAACCAAGCTACTTCGATGTTTCAGTAGTGATCTCTTTAATAACCACCTTTGGTTTTAGAAATTTACCTTCTTTTTATTGTAAATCTTCTCCTTAAAACATCTAAGAGTCAATTTAGTGCCCGAGAAAGCTAGAAATGAACAGTGCAAACTGCACTACTACTACAGAGTGCAGGCAAGTGTTTTGCAAGCATTCTCCCCAATAGACTTCAGTCTGATCTTTTGTCTCCTCTGTCACTAACTGTGGCCTTAGTTAATTAAGCACTTTACTGTACTACTAATTTTGAATTTCAGTGCAGCAAAAAAAATATTAGTTTGCAAATCGTGTTTAACTGTTCCATATTTTGGTATTGCTCAATATTTGTTCATAGCATTTAGAAATGTTACTAGGCTTAGGATAAATAATCACTCATTGTCCCCACACCTCTGAAGGCAGTGACCACATCAGCTCTTTGCTTTCAAAACTGCAGTAAATCACATTAGAGAAGGAAAATCCCACATGCCTCCCAGGTACTGCTGGAGAGCCATAAATAAACGTAATTATTTCCACAAGGGAAATAAAATAATTTTTAGATGGCTAAGCTGCATCAGATAAAATGAAACAAAAAGCTAAAATGATGGAAAAACAAGCTTGAAAGATATCGCATTTCAATTCTCTGTGGACCCGAGCAGTTAACGAAATACAACCACATTAATTAGCATTGAATTTCCAAACATCCAAACACAAAGCAAAATTTTGTGCTTCAACGTATTTGCAATGAGGAGGAAAAAGAAAAAAATACAAGAGGAAAATTAGAATAATTCTCTATCTGAGCTGTCACATTCTGTATCACTGGATTCAACAACTAGATCTGACAGACATTTGGCAATACTCCAGCAAAGCTGTAGTTTTCTCTAGGGCCACATGTCACTATGAGCCATATGCAACGTGGTACCATGGAAAGCTAGCGGGGGGGAAGAATAACATACTTTGATTTTTCTCACTTTCACTGAGCAGCTCTGCCATTTGAAAGTCTGCCATTCCTAAGAAGGAATGAAAGAATCGGCGCACTGGTTGCAAGACAATTTACATTGGCAAAGGTAGCCTGCTAACAAGATGGATGCGCCTGATACAATCTATTAGAGAAAAAACAAGGAAGATTTGCTCACTGATCCAAAATACGAACACAACACATTACTACTTCACAAACTGAAAAGTAATGCTATGTAATTCAGTGCATATCAACAGAGCAGAGTTGGATGCATAGAACAGAATCATGGAGGTGACTCGTTTAAATCAACCCTCTGGGAGACTAAACTGATAAGAAAAATACAGAGACCAGGCAATTCACCCTGGGTATAAAACAAAGCTACAGCAGATCTCCTTGGGCACAAGTGCAACATAAATTACTCAGTTGGAAGGCACTGGGAAGATAACTACTACCCACATAAACAACAAATTGTCTGAAAAAATAGGCATTTGTTAAAGATTGTATGTGTAATGGGGTCTACGTGCCCTTTGGGATTTACAAGGGGATTTGTTCTTGGATTAGTACCACCCTGCTCCAGGTTTGGCAGGTTTCCACTTGTGTTGTGGGTGCAAGGATATGTGTTCTAGGATTGCCAGGCATCTGGTTTCCACCAGAATGCCCACTTGAAAAGGGACCCTGGCAGCTCTGGTCAGCACCACTGACCGAGCCGTTAGAAGTCCAGTCAGTGGCGTAGCGGGGCTAAGGCAAGCTCATTGCTTGCCCTGGCTCCGCGCGGCTCCCAAAAGTGGCCAGCATGTGGGTGCAGAGGCAGCCAGGGAAGCTCTGCATGCTGTCCCCGCCTCAAGCACCAGCTCTACAGCTCCCATTGGCCAGGAACCATGGCTAATGGGAGCAGCGGGGGCGGCGCCTGTGGGCACGGGCAGCATGCACCGTGCAGAGCCACTGAGCCGTGCCTCTGCCTAGGGGCCAGACATGCCGGCCGCTTCCGGGAGCCGCACAGAGCCAGGGCAGGCAGAGAGCCTGCCTTAGCCCCACTGTGCCGTTGACTGGGAGCCACCTGCGGTAAGCGACCCCGGCCAGAGCCCACACCCCGATCCCCCTCCCACACCCTAAACCCCTGCCCCAGGTTGGAACCCGCTCCAGCACCCTAACTCCCTCCCAGAGCCCACACCCCATATCCCCTCCCACACGCCAACCTCCTGCCCCAGCCCTGAGCCCCCTCCCGCACCCAAACTCCCTCCTGGAGCCTGCACTCTGCACCCCCTCTGGTACCCAATCCCCTGCTCCAGCCCTGAGCCCCCTCCCACAACCAAAGTCCCTTCCAGAGCCCGCACACCCTCCTGCACCCCTGCCCCAGCCCTGAGCCCCCTCCCACACTCCATACCCCTTGGCTCCAGCCCAGAGCCCCCTCCTGCACCCCAAACCCCTCCTCCCCAGCCCAACCCCAGACCCTGCACCCCCTCCCAGAGCCCTCACCCCCTCCTGCACCCTGAACCCCTCATTTCTGGCCCCACCCCAGAGCCCACACCCCCAGCTGGAGTCCCAGCCCAGTGACAGTGAGAGTGGATGAGAGCAAGCGACGAAAGGAGGGGGGTTGGAGTGAGTGGGGGACGGGGCCTCATAAGGGGTGGGGCAGGGGCCAGGCCTCGAGGAAGGGACGGGACAAGGGTGTTCGATTTTATGCAATTAGAAAGTTGGCAACGCTAATGTGTTCCGATTCATTAAAAGTAGCAGAAAGCCAGAGTGGAAGGTACATTAGCAGCAGTTCCAGGCAGGCAGAAGCTCTGCAGTGAAGCAGAGAGAGAGAAGGAGTTTTAGGAATAAAACTCTTATTTGAATAAATTCTACTTCCCCATCCATTCTCCTTCCCCCAGCCTGGATTATCATTTTTTTAAACTATGTCTTTATTTAGGAAGTTTTAACAAGTTCACAAGTCCTAGACATGTAAATATCAGAGACAACACAATCATCTTTACAACAATGAGCTTCTGTTTAGAAAAAACATTATAGAATAATATAATCTTTGGATCGCTCTATTTACCATGTTACAGACTGAGCATCTTTACCCTACCCATGACATGTCATTTCTAGTGATTCTATTAAATTAAGTGAATTCTCTGATTACATATATTTAACAAACTAGGAATGTCTATCAAATGTTATTTAAAAAAATGGACAGTTGTGATGTTTAGGTTTGTTTATTTTTTGGCAGGCAAATATAGTTTTGAGCACTGAATAAATAGTGACCAAATATCTAAGTCTCTATAACAACCACCTCCCATATATTTTCGAACCATTCCTCTAAAGATGGACTATTTTTCTTTTTCCAATGGGAGGCTATCAGTAGCCTAGCAGCAATAAGCAGAGGAGAGATTAGTGAACAAAGGTTTTTGTTCAACGTTAGGAGAAATTGACCCTTTGTGTGATTCCTTACTATGGTCAGATGACAGAAGGGAAGGAAGTCTCTATCATTGAGGGAAAGTAATTGGTCTAAAGTAGAGAGATCTGGTTGACTAAAAAAAAAAAAATCCTGCCAAAATGAGTTTGCTGCAAATAAAAATTTTCAATAGGAAATTTTGAAATTAAACAATTTTTGTTTTGCACTGCATGTTTTGGTTTGGTTTTCAATTTTTGGCATTTGGATTTTCAGCGTGTGTGGTATTTTCCCCCTTTGTTGCCCCTCACCCCCTTTTTCCCCACTGGAAATGTTTGGGGTTTTTTAATTGAAAAAGTAAAAAATGTGAGAGGAAGGGCTACTATTTAAAAACTTCATTTCATTTCAAAATTTCCCACAAAAAATAGAAAAAAGTCAATGTAGTGAGGACAGAGTTTAAACAAGTAGGGAGTATTTCACTGACCCTTGCTGTATGACCTTCAAGCTAGAATTCAATGAGCAGACTGGGCTGAATCTTCTCTTACGCCTTTTGTAGTTAGAGAAATGGCTGAGACTTGCTAGTTCCCAGCCAGCCTCGCCTGTGACTCCAGGAGAGAAGGACAGCCTAGAAACCAGCAACCCTTTGTGTCAGTTATATTTATATTCCTAGCATTTGACAAGGTCTAATGGAATCAGTATATATAAATACTGACATTCCCCCCCACAGCCAGAGAGAGTCCTATAGGGCCTGAATCAAAGCCCATTGAAGTAGGGCTGGCTGAAAAACAACATTTTCTTTTCGCAAAACAGTTATGAGGTTTCAACACTTGTTTTCATTCTAACGTGGAAGGAAAATGACACCTTTTGAAACCTTTTTGTGAAATGGTGAGACCACAAGTTCTATAGGCCAGTGGTTAGGGTACCAGCCTGGGATATGGGAGCCCCGAGTTCAAGTCCCTACTCCAAGTTAGACAGGGCAGAGACTTACCCCGCATCCCAAATTGGTACCCTAACTCCACTGGACTATAGAAAAAGAGTACCCCTTCTTTCTCAACATTTCTGTTTCAACCGAAAAAAGCTTTTGTCAAAAATACTCCAATCAGCTCTACATTGAAATCAATGAGAGTCTTTCCATTTACTCCCAGCCTTATCCAAAGTCCACTATAATTAATTAAGCTGTTGAGATGATCTCTCATGGAAGGAGTGCAATAAGTAAATTCATTGCTTATATGTATTATTTTTTCAATTATTTCCTTTGTAATTAATTTGGAGATAAACTAAGACAGTTACCCAGAGAAAGAGAATATCCTGTTAATACATTCCAAGGACTTACTAGGGTTTTTTTGTTTGTTTGTTTTTATTTGGCTTACAACTGCACACAACAAACTCATTCACATACAGACTAAATTACATGTATACAGTAGTGTTGTAATGTTGGCATTCCGTTTTTTTTTATAGATTGTTAAATGCTCCATTTGGGATCTTTTAGGATGAAAAGAACTGTACAAATGAAACTTATTATTGACTACTACTCAAGTCAGTCTTTTACAAAATCATTCACTACTTTAAGTGTTTACTGTCCTATTTTAAAGTATTTTTCAAACAGATTGAGATATGAAAATATAGTAAATGTAAATTAAATCAAAAGCCAGATTTTTAGAGTTGGTTATACACAATTATGTGCAGATATCTAAGTTATACAGGCAAATTTGTTAGGAATCACTGGCATTTGGAAGTTTTTGCAGTACACTTCTACCCCGATATAACGCGACCCAATATAACACGAATTCGGATATAACGCGGTAAAGCAGTGCTCCGGGGGGGGGGCGGGGCTGCGCACTCCGGCGGATCAAAGCAAGTTCGATATAACACGGTTTCACCTATAACGCGGTAAGATTTTTTGGCTCCCGAGGACAGCGTTATATCGGGGTAGAGGTGTATTTCTGAACTCAATAAATATACCCCTTGTATATCTTTCATTTCTGCTTTAAAAATAAATATTTTGATAACAATCTAGTTTCTCTCTACAACTAGCTAACCTATTACTGTACTCAAACAGAATATGTCTTGCATTTACTTTTTACTTTTAAAAAATTAGGAGAAAACAAAGGGCAAGCAGCCATCAATAACAGATCAATCTCATTAAGAGAGAACATGCACAAGATGTCAGAAGACCAAGAAATCCCCAAACGTTTTCTTTTTAAATTCACCTGCCCCTTGATCCTTTATGTTATACGAGTAATTAAATTTGTCATGGTGTATTATGAAGATAAGCTGGTTTACATTTTAAAGCAGAAATTCTGTTCTATACCAGATACACCGCACCTGCAATACTGAAACCTGAAACACTGTATCTATAGGTGAAGAACTCTGCTAGTGAAAATGCTCTCCCTGTGGCCAAAGTCACCAGAATGTCTCCTCTCTTTTTAATAAAAAAATAAGAAAAAGAAAAAGGTCATCAGTTGCAGCTGCAGAAGATTCAATATGACAGCTCATAAGTATCACTGTTAAAAGTTTGTAAGTTAACCAACCCTATACTTCAAGGGACCTCCTGGAACACATAATCAAGTCCGTCCCAAGAAGCCATCTGCCCCCTGATGTTAAGGCATGTCATCTTCTCAGGCAGGCAGAACAAGCTACCAGATATGACACAAATCAGAACATATAACAGAAGGGAAAAACAACAAAACATTAAATATAACACATATATATATGTATAATTGATTACCAGCAAACTAATTTGCCCAACATAGTGTCACATTTCAGTCTGCAAGCATTAGTTAGGTTAGCCATGTTCTAAGGCCCTGATTCAGGAAAACACTTAAATGTGTGCGGAAGTTCATCCCTATGCATGGAAAGTAATCAAAAAGAGGAATGAACTGAGGTGAAGCAATTCAGCCATTTCCCTGCATTCTGCTAGAAGAGTTTTCTCCAGACATTCCATGGGTCTTTTTTCCATCTTTCACTTATGCTTTAGAAAGCTTCCAAATTTATCAGTGAACATCAGCAGAAAGAGAAAGCATGCACTGAATCCAATGTATTATATTTATATGCCAACTTTAATCCCCAAGTATTCTAAACTAAAGCACTTTACAAATCAGACAGGCTGGAAAATGGAAGAAAGATTCACAAACATTTTCTCTTTTAAAAAAATGTGTCTTCTCCTCTCTCATTGTGCAGACACTATATGGATATGCAGACACTGATACATCTTTGTTCACATCGTACAATAAGCCCCAGCTACATCAAAGACTAAATTTTGATCTATGAACCCCCATGACTGCTGTGTTTCTCTGAGGCAATGCAGATAATAAAGCCCACAATGAAGTGCGTGAGAGCTGGGGACAAAAAACATTGTCTGCTGAGGGGATCCAGCTATGGAACAATCACCCAGAGGAGACCAGGTGAATCCAGAGTCTGACCATCTTCAGGAAATGTTGCAAACATTAATCTTTGAGAGAGCGTTTTCACCATAAGCGACACTCAAAATTCCAACAGCCCTTTTATTCCCATCCACTCCCCCCACAAAAAAACGCAAGCCCTACCTCAACAGAGATCTGACCCTGTAATGGGAGAAGTGCCAGAGACTCCGTGACGTCCACTAAGGACTTTGCTATTGCTAATGATTAATAGGAAAGGTGCACAGATACTAGTAATGAGAGCATAATAAATATATCATATTGCTGCTATTTTGCTGATACTACAGAAAGTCACCTTCTAGCAAATCCATAGGTGTTCATTCACAAATCCAAATGGAAATTCAGTTAAGTGAAGTTATCCTGAATCCACTCAGTTTTACATCAAAGAATCAAAGGGAAAGACTTATTAAGGTGTTGTAGTCCATCTGGTACAGCTCTATTCCCTACAAGGGCTCAGATATAAGACAGATAGGAACTAAGATTGAAAAGAACAAGCTACTATAAATTCTAGTAGTTCACCCAGTCTAGTTTTACATTTCAGAAAAGCTGATGCTTCCGAAATTGTTTCTAGAAAATTGTTCCACAATGTAATAGATCTCATTGTTAAGAAATTCACCTCGAATATCAGGAGAAAATTCCTTACTATCTTTATTTCAAGCCATTTATTAAAATATCTAAATAAGGCTATAATACAATTATATATACACACGAACTGAAGCTTACAAGGCTAGGGCACAGCTTAATCTCTGGTATTAATGAATTTCACAGCCAAGGCCCCTCCACTGAAAATGCCCCATTAGCAGCCCCTTTAAGTCTGAATTTGGGATTGATAAACAGTAGCACTCTTACCAAACACTGTTGCCATGGAGAAGAGCTTTGAACAAAAAGGCCAGGACCTGGGATTGGTTTGGCAGTCAATGCAGAGTGCGGAGTATTGCATTATGTATTCTCATTGGTTCATACCACTTAGAAGACAGGATGCTATATATTGAACTATCTGTAGTTTCTAGATGTCAAGACAGCGTGAGGACAAGATATAGTGTGTTGCAGTAATCCAGCCCTGAGGTGACGAAAACTAAGCAGCTAGGTCAGCATCTAAGAGGAGAAGGATGCAGCCTTCTGGGCAGCCAAAGAGTTTAAAACAAGAATTTCTTGCTATTAATGGTATTTAGGCACCCATGAAAAAGTTAAGAGTGCATCAGGACCCAAAGATTTTGGACCACCTTGTCAAACAGAGGACAGATGCCCTCTACAGAAAGTAAGGTCACGTATCTTAGTAGTGCCTCCACATGCTCTGATCTTCTCACCTCTCATCTCTCTCACATGACTGAACTTGAGCCAATTTACATATTTTTGATCTTGACCCTTATTTCTTTCATATCCTAGACCAATGATTCTCAACCTTTCCAGACTACTGTATCCCTTTCAGGAGTCTGATTTGTCTTGCGTATCCCAAGTTTGACCTCACTTAAAAACTACTTGCTTACAAAATCAGACATAAAAATACAAAAGTGTCACCACATACTATTACTGAAAAATTGCTTACTTTCTCATTTTTACAATATAATTATGAAATAAATCAATTGGAATATAAATATTGTACTTGCATTTCAGTATGATACTTAAGCCTGTTTTTCACTTGTAAGCCCTGTCTGACGCCCAAGTCCTGGGTGGCAGGGCTGAAGCCCAAGCCCCACCGCCCAGGGCTGAACCATGTAACTTAGCTTAGCAGGCCCCCCTGTGGCATGGGGCCCCAGGCAATTGCCCTGCTTGCCAACCCTAACACCAGCCCTGCACTTGCGACCTCCCTAAACCTATCTTGGAGCCCCCCCTTGGGAGTCACAACCCTCAGGTTGAGAAAAACTGATCTAGATGAGTTGAGTACCCCCTGCAAGACCTCTGCGTACGCCCAGGGATACGTTTACCCCTGGTTGAGAACCACTGTCCTAGTTCATCATGGCAACTACATTGTCCATACTAGAGCTGGGTTTGTTTTCCTGAGTAAATTCTGAACACTAGATTCCCCTAGAACATTCATATATATCCTGTAAACACTGTGCTTTGAAGAGTGAATGACACTATATCCAGTAAATATAGGATATTCACATTGTTGCAGTCATGCCTGTGAAAGTATTTTCTTTTGGAACTTCAGTAACTATTACTGTAGCTCTAACTTCCATCAGCAAATATAGGCATTTTAAGTCCACACACATCTTTTTAATAGGGCATCTTGCAATTACTTATATGAGAGCTTAAAAAGAGCCTATCTAAAGGCATATTGTGACTATACAGAAAATGAGGAAAGGACACGGTTGTGAGCTCCATTTAGAAACAAAGGAAATGGGTAATTGACTAAAAGAACAGCCATACTGGGTCAAACCAAAGGCCCATCTAGCCCAGTATCCCGTCTTCCGACAGTGGTCAATGTCAGGTAATCATCAAGTGATCCATCCCCTGTCGCCCATTCTCAGCTTCTGGCAAACAAAGCCTAGGGACACCACCCCTGCCCATCCTGCCTATCCTGTTCTGTAGACAACAAGCTCAGTGTTTTTAAAGATATCCACCCACACTACAATGTAACTCTTCTAATGTACACTATGAATCTTGGTCCACGCTCATAATTCAGTGCTGAAGAACATTTATGCAAAGTAAACTAACCATGCACAGAATCAATATACAATTTAGGAATTGTCAAATGTATACCATCAGGGCAGCATGCAAGGACAGCTGTTCCATCTATGCAAAAGCTCTTCCCTTCTTCCAAGCTTCCACCTCAACTGAAATGTCAGACTTTGGTGTCTAGACACACACACACACACACACCAGCAGAATCTGCATGTAAAGCTGGACCTCAGTCCTGTAGGACCCCCAGCGGTCCACCACAGAACCACCATTGTCCCTGCCTCTGTTTCCCTTAGTTGATTTCAGGATGGAACCTATATCCATCAGTCTTTGTCTGTAACTCCAGTCCTCCAGCTGGGTTACTTGAGTCTTTCCCCTCCCTGGGCTGAAAGGAGTCTGGCCCCCACCCAAAGTTCTACCAGCCCCTTTAGTGGAGCTCCGATCTATAGTCCCAGGAGTTTGACTTTCATCTCTGGGCCTCCTCTAACCCCCTTTCTGATGTTGCCCCTTTGCAGGTTCCTCCCCTTCTGTCTTCAACAGGGCAGAAGTAAAGTTAAAGCAAAAACGCAAAGGCAAATTCCAGTATTCCTGTTATTGTCCCCATCCCTAATCAGGGATCTCAGTTGTCTTTACCACAGTCTGTGTGAGTGGGGAGGGTGGGGGTAGATAAGGAGACCCAGGCCCCGCCCTGTTCTCTGGATTACACTAGCAAATAAGGAGTCAGTGAGTTAGGAAATTCATTATATTTAGATATTAATCAATATCCTAGCAGTCCTAGCCCTTTAAAGGTGTGGAACATCAATGGCCTTGGATTATCTTACTTTGGGGAAACTAATAATTCTTGCAGTGCAATCATTGCTACTGTGAACCCCAGAGCTGTTAAAGGGGACAAGAAGCTCTGTGTTTCTAATATAGGAGAAAGGGGAATGGATAGCTCTGGCAAGCTTAACTTGTATATTATAATTCCATCTCAGCGCAGTTCTGTGCATGTTCTCTGTTATATTGTTTGAGGGTCATTTATATTCTCATGTTGGAAATGATATTAAATGGTGCATATAAATGTAACAGGAAGAAATTATTAGAGGTATAGCCTGGGGAAAATGGGTCATCCTGAGCTGATAGGTAGTTGACTCTGATTTTGTAACGAGCCCAAATTCAACAAAAAATAAAAACTCTAAGGGGACAGATCCTCAGCTGGCATAAATTGTCGTAGCTCCACTGACAGAGCTATGACAGTTAACACCAGCTGAGGATCTGTCTTGGGGTCTTGTTTTGTTTGGGTTTCCTGTCCAGGGATTATGATAACTGTTTGGAGCTGATTTGTTGTACCAGACCAGTCAGCAATGGGGCTGACTTCATGGGACTGGACCTGGCGATACTAGAATTAACTCTGTAATACATACAGGACGTGATCTGGTGGCAGCTGAGCAGATGGAACTGACTTCACAGGCAGGGCCAGGCCACAGCCAAGCTGACTTCATGGAAGAAGACTTGGCAATAGCAGAGCTGGTGAACTGATTTCACTGGACCAGGATCTAGCACTAGCACGCCTGGAGAAGCTGACTTTGCAGAATCAAACCTGGCAGCCTCAGATTGGAGCTGGACCTGGTAGTGCAGACTTCACTGGATGACAGTGGACAAGCTCAGGAGAACCACCTCCTGGTGCCTACTTGACCACCACAGAGTCTAGCTGGATTAATGAGTAAGCAAGGTTTGGCGTAGGTGAGGATTGTGTTGTGAATAACAGTTCTGGGCCACCGACAAGCTGGCAATTAATTACTGAGAATGTGGAGTCAGCCACATCCCTCATAAGTTGTTTGTGTCTTGCTCATTTAATTTTTCATGTAAATAGAAGTTTATCTTGTTTCTCCCTCCTCCCCCAATAAAAGGTATTTGTGGTTTCATATTCCCAAGGATTCCTGAATGCTTGTCAGTGGGGAAGAAACACCTGCAACAGGAGAAAAGAGGATTTAAACTATCTGTTCCTAAACCTGGGAGTGGATAAGGGTTTTAGGTGAGGGGTCAAGCCAATCATTTTAGTTAGTTTAAAAAGGACTCAGACAGAAATGCACCAGGCCTTTACCACTGCTAACAACACCTGGCTGCAGGGTTATGTGACTGCTATTTTACAGTATGATTAATTTTGGAAATTTTTAAAACTTCATTTTATTGTTAAGTGACAATTGTTTAAATATACTTTTAATGTGATGGTTGCTATAAAAGTTCACCGTAGTACATTGGAATTAAAACTAACTTCCTCCTGGTGATCTTAGTTCCTAACTTATATACTGTATACCCATGATCTCTCTGAACGGGGATGCAAATACTACACAAACAGCCTCTGTCATGATAGCCAGGCACTTCCACTTCCAGTCAGAACTTGGCAGTATAGAGAAGAATGAAAACAAAATATAGCAGAAGAATAAGCTAAGCTGGTTTCTGTGGAACTACTCATAAGCCCCAATTCCCGATAAAGTAAATGGAACTCCAACAAAGCACCTAAAGACATGCTAAATATGGATAGTTTGGTGAATCAGGGCCATAGTGCATAAAATTAAATACATGCATAAGTTTTTGCAGGATTGGGGCCTTAGCTGGCATTTCTTGACTTCTGAGTACCTAACTGTGCAACTTTAAAGGTCTCTGAATCTATATTTTTTAATGGTGGCAGTACATAGTCCCTTAAAAGTTTACATGAACAAATTATTTTTTCTAAAATATCTGCCTTTGTATTCACACCTTTGTGAATCACAGCTGCTCTCCTTCCCACACTGATCCATCTCAATGGATTGGAGCAGTTTTATATCTCAACCATAACAAGGCACACATCTTCTAATATAATAAAGATTGTTTTGTTTGCTTTTAAATACATTTTTTTCTCAGCGTCTAGATATTTTAAATGTTCCAATAGCTTTTATTTCATTTTTATGACTTTTCCTCTTGACAGAAAATACATGGCCAGTTACCAGCTCCATTCTTTCATTCCAATTTTCTGTCATTACCCAATGTAACAGACAGCTTTCTTATGCAAATTATCATTGTTCTCAGTATGTTTGCCAGGTCATAGAGCTCCTCATTTCATGTTAATTACACAAGATTCCCCCCAAAAAAAATTCATGCTGTACCAACAAGATAAAGGACACAAAAGGAATCCAAGAGAAAATTCAGCTGACTGACAGGACAAGCAGTGGGACATAATTTTTCAATTTCTACTCATTGAAAACACTGCTCAAAAAGGAAAAAGATTGTTCACCAATTCATTACTGCTTTTTAGATTTTTTTCCTTTGTAAGAAGTTTATTTAGAGCAAAATCAACATTTCTTAAGCCAGTAAAACTATAACTGAATCTGTCTTCATCTAATTTAATGAAAATGGAATGTTCAAAGACAACTCTCTGTCTGGGAAAAATGTCTATTTTGTCCCATGTCTTACTTCTGAAACACTCTTTATTCAGGCCTTAAATATAGCCTACAAATCTGGAAAAACTGGGCTTGTGCTCTTTTCTGCTTCCTTATGATGTATAAAGAAAGCTGGACAGGAATTTTAGAAGTGGAAAGGACAGGAGATGCTGGTTGAGTTTTTTAATATTAAAAATTCAGGTCCTATCTGGGGTTGTGTATACACTTGACTTTTTGAGAAAATGCCAATCACTTACTACGCTACCACGGATGCAGCTTCACTACTACCAATGGTAGTGAAAGTGGGAGGTTCCCACTCCTCCCCAAAAAGTCTATAATATATGTAATAAAGTAGATGTATTTATTATTTGTTTTACAATAGTATCTACACACACACACACACACACCTGGTCAGTATTGTTTATGTGAAAGAGTTAAAAACTTCCACATCCTCCTCTTTATTAGGCTTATAAAACTTAATATAGGTTACAATGAAAGGAGGTAAAAAATGTCAAAGCACACTAATATTAACTGAATGGGAAGCAAACTATTTTGTTCGCTCCACTTCAGGCTTGGAATCTGATTTAAATTCACAAGGAATGTTTCTCTTAATGATATTATCTATTTAACACAACCATTAGAAGACTATAAAATTACCATCAAGGGTAAAACCTCATAGAATTGGAATGGAGTTATTCTGCTAAATTAATATTAGGCAACTAATATTGCTTTCAACAGACTTTTTTCATTAAGAGAAACTTTATATATCCAATCAAGTCTGTTGTCTGAATCAATCTAAACAATTTCAGTAACAGTTCAGTAAAAAAGTAAAATTTCAGAAAAGACTCTGTCAGAGACAGAAGAAAGAGAAAAAAGTTTTACAGCTCATTCTGAGATTTCCTGCCAGGATACTGAAGTAGCTGTCTTGAAGAACGTGACACACACTTTCCTACCTCTGTAACTGTCAGATTCAGTAGACTGGGCAATCGCTGTTCAGGAAAGCCAAATGGAAATCTATTTATGGACAGTGGCTGAAGCTATTAATTTCAATAATGTGGTATGCTGTATGCACATGTAGATCTTCCCAAACTAGCTAGTAAATATGTGCAAGCTTCTATTCATTTTTGAGTAAACTGGAAGTTTTCAAGAGAGTGCTGTGAACAAAACAATAGTAAAACTAACAGGAATATTATATGCGGAAATGTTTGCAATAAGGTGAACGTGGCAAGTTTATCAGGGCAGCATATAAAATGAAACTGTAGGAATGCCAGAGACAGGCTACAAATTGCTGGGACATGTTCCCATTTTTTTTAAACCAAAACTTTACCCAAAGGTACCCAATTAAAACTTTCATTAACTATTAGCATTTTGGACACATTTATTTCAAGTAATCATCAACCATGTGGGCTGTCTGCAGATTTAAAACATCTCTCCTTCCTAACGGGATTCAAATACTTTCAGGCTGAGATTTTCAAACATAGGTGCCTCAGGTTAGGTGCCTAAATCCATATTAAAGTGCCTAAATAAATGGCCTGATTTTCAAAACTGCTGAGTATCCAACAGTTCTCACTGAAATCAGCTGGGTATACAGCACTTCTGAAAATCAGGCCCTTTATTCAGGCACCTAAAAATGGATTTGGACATGCCTGAAAATCTTGGCCTATGTAAAATAGATTAGAGTTGCTTGGTTAGGAAGTTAATCATTCAAATTGGGAGCATTTCATTTAAAACAAATGTGTCTGCAACACATAACAGGCATGAAGGTTAAAAGAAAACATGCCTATGATTACCTTTGCCTTGCGAAAATGGTAGACTACCAGCATGCTTATGAAGTCCAACAGCATACAGAGTGTTTGGAATGAGATGATAGCAAGCCGTAAATACTTGTCCTCCTGTGCATAGCAGGGAGTATCATCTGTACAGTAAGAACATCCTTCCCTGCAGGGTAGGCAGGTGTAGACTTCCTCAGACATCTTGCCTCCAGAGAAGTGATTATCTGTATCTTTTCCTGAAAGTATCAAATGGGGGAAGTAAACCATCTTTAATTCCATGGCACAGGCAGTTCACACATACAGGAGCAAAACACTTCTCTGTTGACCTCTCTTCCACTCCCCATTTTCCTCTCTCGCTATTTTACAGCACAGCTAGCAGGGATTGTTCAGGTCGCTTCACCTGGGAAATGCAGTCCAGTTTAGAAATCAGAGGAGAGCAACCTCACATGCCAAATGTTTTCCCATTATTCTTAAAATAGGTTCAGATTGTAAAGTTAGTTCTGTGAAGGCAACTGGTGAATGACAGAATTTATCACAGCAGAGGCCTGGAGCGTGGGGAAAAGAAATGTTATACTTACTGAGACATGAAGACCAGACCCTGCTAGCTACTTAACACTCATAGTACAGACTCTGATCTGATTTTTTATTGTTCCTTAATTCCATAAAGATGTTATCTATAGAGTTAATTACCTTCAAATTAGATAAAACCCTATTTAATTAACAATTGTTCAGCACACTATTGGATGATTACTCAGTTCCTTACCCAAAGTGGAACTCATTCTTGGGTACTTTACCTAATTTTCATTTACAAACACAAACCATGAGAGCAGGAAGTCTTGTAAGTATGTTAACATTTTGTCTATCTCAGTGGTTCTCAACATTTTTGTACTGGTGACCCCTTTCGCTTAGCAAGCCTCTGAGTGCGACCCCCCCCCCTTATAAATTAAAAACACTTTTTTATATATTTAACACTATTATAAATGCTGGAGGCAAAGCAGGGTTTGGGATGGAGGCTGACACCTCGCGACCCACCATGTAGTAACTTCGTGACCCCCAGTTTGAGAACCCCGGTCTATCTAAATCAGTGATTCTCAGGTTTTTTCCATGCTGTGATCCCCTTTTCCACTCCATGAAACCCTCTCGAATGTCCTTCTATTCAGCTGGATTCTTGCTGGGATACCCGCCCCGCACCTGCAAATTTACCAATATAGCAAGGGTATGCAGGTCATGACCCAAAGACACCTGTTTACAATCTCCAGTATGAAAGCTCCTGATCTATATACAATCTGTTAACATTGGCCAAGAACAGTATTCTTTTTTTTTTATTTTGACACTCCTACAGGGGGGGGGAAATGTTCACAGAAACAATTTGCACAAATTTCAAACCTTGAGAAAACAATAAGGTTATGTCTACGTTACACATTGCTTTCAGGGGCATGTAGTGTAACTATGGCTGCACGCCACAGTGAAAAACACACCGTGTCCACACCACGGACACGTGTCAGTGAAAGGCTCTGGCAGAGGGGAGGCAGTGGGGAAAGGCTAAGCCTTTTTCCTACTGTCTCCCCCCACCAAAGCCTTTTTGCCACCGACAGAGCTTTCCCTGTGTCAGGGAAGGATTCCAGACACGGGGAGCTGTCGGAGCCTTCCCCCGCTGCCAGAGCCTTTTGCTGTGGTGGGAATGGCTCTAGCAGCAGGAGGCAGTGGGACACTACAGTGCTAAAAATAACAGTGTAAACAGGGGGCACGGCTTGGCCAGTAGAGAAGGAGAAGTATATATACTTCAGGAACATACTCATACCCTTCAGGTGTATCTTTACTGTACTGGCTTCATCCATGCCTTGCCGTTTACTCTGCTGTTTATACCCGTGTCAGGGGGCTAAGTGGGTATGTATACTATACGCTGCTGAACGAATCCTGCAGTGTAGATACACCCCTAGTATATAACAGTTCAAGAAACCAAGTGAACTTCTGCAAAACTTGTCAGCGGCATAGTGGCAAGTTGGGAAGTGCATGAGTTAGGAGGAAGAATTTAGAGGCTGATTTAGGTCTCATGGGATCTATCAGCAAACCTCTGCATGATAGGTACAGGCAGGCACTGACACTGCAGATAATTCAGAATTAAATGGAGCAAAGTAGAAAGGAAAAGGAGAGATGTAAAAAAAAAAAAAATAGTAAACCAAAGTTGCTGGAAGTGCTAAATACAAACTCTAGGTAGGATTTAGGGGTTTCCATAAATAACTTTTGGAAAATTTGATGAAAGCTCCAAGCAATTTAGTGTCAAAATAAATGTGACACCTTTCTTCACTTTTCACAAGAGCTGGGAATTGCTCCAGTATCTTCCATCAAAATTACCCTCCTGCAGCAATGTATGCAGTACGACTTGCATCTGTTGGTTCCTGCTCTTCATCCCAGTGGTGCTATATATGTATATGGCTAGTAAAGAACTTTTGGAACCTTTGGAACGAAATTTGCGAAGTAGCAAAAAATAACTTTAAGGATAATTCTCTCTTGTTTTCAGGTGTGTGAGAGCATGTGCACAGACAGGCTAAGTCTGTAGGAGGTGAGGACAGAATGCATACGTTATGGGTCTAATCCTATTGTCTTAATCAGAGTTTTACCTTTGCAACTCGATAACATTGCCATAATATTCTGATATTAGCAATAAGGCTGTCAAGCGATTAAAAAAATAATTGTGATTAATCGTGTGATTAACAGCACGATTAATTTTTTAAACAATAATAGAATACCATTTATTTAAATATTTTGGATGTTTTCTACATTTTCAAATATAGTGTACAGTCTATATTGTGCAGTGTTCACTTTATGTTATTTTTATTATAAATATTTGCACTGTAAAAAACAAAAGAAATAGTATTTTTCAATTCACCTAATACGAGTACTGTAGTGCAATCTCTTTATCATGAAAGTTGAACTTACAAATGTAGAATTATGTACAAAAAAAGTGCACTCAAAAATAAAACAATATAAAGCTTTAGAGCTTACAAATCCACTCAGTCCTACTTCTTGTTCAGCCAGTCACTCAGACAAACAAGTTTGTTTACATTTGCAGGAGATAATGCTGCCTGTTTCTTGTTTACGTCACCTGAAAGTGAGAACAGGCATTCGCATGGCATTGTTGTAGCTGGCGTCTCAAGATATTTATGTGCCAGATGCACTAAAGATTCATATGTCCCAACCTGCTTTACCTACCATTCCAGAGGACATGCGTCATTTTCATTATCTGAGTCAGATGCCACCAGCAGAAGGTTGGTTTTCTTTTTTGGTGGTTCGGTTCTGTAGTTTCCGCATCAAAGTATTGCTCTTTTAAGACTTCTGAAAGCATGCTCCACACCTCGTCCCTCTCAGATTTTGGATGGCACTTTGTGAAATATATGGCAGAATGCAAGTAAAACCGAGGAGACATACAATTCTCCCCCAAGGGGTTCAGTCACAAATTTAATCAATGCATTATTTTTTAACAAATGTCATCAGCATGGAAGCATGTCCTCTGAAATGGTGGCCGAAGCATGAAGGGGCACATAAATGTTTAGCATATCTGGCACGTAAATACACTGCAATGCTGGCTACAAAATTGCCATGTGAACATCTGTTCTCACTTTCAGGTGACATTGTAATTAAGAAGTGGGCAGCATTATCTTCCGTAAATGTAAACAACCTTGTTTGTCTTAGTGATTGGCTGAACAAGAAGTAGGACTGAGTGGACTTATAGGCTCTAAAGTTTTACATTGTTTTGTTTTTGAGTGCAGTTATGTAACAAAAAAAATCTACATTTGTAAGTTGCACTTTCATGATAAAGAGTTTGCACTACAGTACTTGTATGAGGTGAACTGAAAAATACTATTTCTTTTGTTTATCACTTTTACAGTGCAAATATTTGTAATAAAAATAATAAGATAAATTGAGCATTGTATACTTTGTATTCTGTGTTGCAATTGAAATCAATATATTTGAAAATATAGAAAAACATCAAAAATATTTAATACATTTCAATTGGTATTCCACTGTTTAACAGTGCAATTTAAACTGTGATTAATTGTGATTAATTTTTTTAAGTGTAATTAATTTTTTTGAGTTAATCACGAGTTAACTGCGATTAATTGACAGCCCTAATTTGCAATATTCCCTACATTTAGTGTAGGGGCTACTCTAGGGAATCTCTCACTTTCCATAGTAACAATGTAATGGGATGGCAGTGTCCAGGAACCCATATAGGAACACGGGATTTCTCTGTGGAGCCTCATCCTAAATGCAGGTACTAAAGCCCTGAAAAAAGTACTAGTGACTCATGCAGGTAAGTGGATTTTATTAGCGCCAACCAGGATATAAGAGGAGATGTAGTCTCTCTCTGACCCAGAGAGAAGTAAGAGATGGGAGGCAGAAGCTCCCATGGGGTGAGAGAAGGGAAGCTAGAAACAACCAAACTTGGGTCAGTTGAAGAATCCCACAAAAAGTGATCTCACCAACTATTAGTTACCCAAGAGGGACGAGAAGTCATTGCCACCAAATTCAGCATCGACTTTAATTTTGTTCCAAAGTCCATTAATCTGGGAAACTTTCTGGACTCCAGAATTTCTCATTTCCACATATCCCATATATGTAATTCTGCCTGTCAGCATTCTGGGAGCTCTGCCAGCATTAGGGTCAGAGTGAGGCAAAAGACTAAATCTCTATTTACTGAACTGCTGATAGACCAATGAATAACCAGCAGATCCACATCACTTCTCTATCACCTTCCCTACATCCCATCCATCCTCACATCCAAATTAATAGTACACTATTGGTTTTCAGAGTTTGCTATGAGCTAGCTCACCCTGCCTCTGACCTCATGTCCACCTGTTCTCCAAGCTCTCATCTGTTCCCTTCATATTTTCCATAGATGGGAGTCGCCTTTCACTTGTTCTACCCATCTAGCTAGAAGTCTCTCTCTTCTTCTCAGCCACTTGATCATCTCTTCAATCCTCACAGTTCTGGTTTACAAGCAAGCCCTTCCTTAATGAACTCTGTATTGTGGCCACTATATAAATACAATAAAATATTTTAATATCGTAAATCAGGGATGACCAACCTGAGCCTGAGAAGGAGCCAGAATTTACCAATGTACATTGCTAAAGAGGCACAGTAATATGTCAGCAGCCCCTCATCAACTACCCCGCTCCCAGCATCTCCCACCCACCGGCAACCCTGCCAATCAGCGCCTCCCCCTCCCTCCCCACACCTCCCAATCAGCTGTTTCGTGGTGTGCAGGAGGCTCTGGGGGGAGAGGGAGGAGCGAGGGCATGGCAGACTCAGGGGAGGGGGCAGGAAGGAGTGGAGTGGGGGCAGGGCCTGTGGCAGAGCCAGGGGTTGAGCAGTGAGCACCCCCCAGCACATTGGAAAGTTGGTGCCTGTAGCTCCAGCCCCGGAGTCGGTGCCTATACAAAGAGCCGCATATTAACTTCTGAAGAGCCGCATGTGGCTCCGGAGCTACAGGTTGGCCACCCCTGTCATAAATGCTGAAAAAACAGCATTTACATATTTACCAGAATTAAGACATTTACATTTTTATTTACATCAGATATTGGCTATGGATTAAAAGTTTTGCATGATGTAAAACCTGAAACTATTATAATTTTTTCTTAAATCTTTAACCTTGACAAATTGTCAAAAATATATTTTAATCCGTGTTCTCAAGCATTTATTTATGTAAGTTTTGCTTGGATGTTTTTTTCATGTCTATGCATGTCACATGTTATAGAGATAACAGCTGATAAACAGTTGCATGTTACAGCAAATATCACAGGGATATGGCTTTATAGTGAAACAGCATACCTTGGTTTAGCCATATCTGGTGAAATGATTCCAGTTGTCTTTAAAGCATCCTGGGTCATTAATATGCATCTAAGGCACTGCTTGCTTTGAGTAATTATGTGATGAGTATCTTTTGACTTAAGAAAGATTCTTCCTTACAGTTAATCCGCAGATGATATATATTGGGCCTGGCTGAAATTTTTCAGAATTTGACCAAAAGTTTCCCATTATCAACAATTTTCCCCCTCACAAAACATTGCCACTTTTATATGCATACACACAGTCTCTTTAACAGACATTCCTAGTTATTGTTACGGCTGCCATTGAACAAGAAATTTGTTGGGGTGGGGAGTTTAAACCCAACCTATTCCCCAGGTTACATGACCTGAAGCACTGCAAGACGGCAACATTTCCCGCTGCGTATGTGCAAAAATGAAGAGTTCCACCTTCTAGCCTCTGACCAATTGTTCACCCACTTGAGGGATGCAACATCCACTCAAACGGAGAGCAGCTTAAGTGATGCATGAAACGTGAACACTTCACTGCAGCACTGGCAGGAATGAGGCTCCTTGTGCCACACTCTTGTGCTGTTACGGCAACATCCTGGGCCCAAACATGGCTCCAGCAGGAGACTTTTCTGCCCAAAAGTGGCACTGGCTGGGGACCGCAGAGAAAAGAAAACAGTTCAGTGAGTAGGCAATGACTGGGAGCCAGATCCTGCTCTATTTAAGTCAACTGGAGTTTTGCCTTTCACATCAACGTGCACACGACCAAGCAGATAGAAAGTACTGAAAGAGTTAGAAATAAAGAGAGAATAAGGAAGGGCCACAGAGAAGGAAAAGACTAAAGGGACAGTGGAAAGGAAGGATAAATTGAGTGAAGGGAAAAGAAAAGTTTAGCTGAAAGGAAAGGGAGAAGGCATAGAAATGAATATGAAAGAGTAATTGAGAGAATGTGTGAATATTAAAAGGAAAAATAAGAAGCTTAACATGGCAGCATCAGTATAGAAGTCTTGAAGAGATGAAAAAGGTTGGCATTAGAAAGGGAAAAATAAAAATATAAAGGAATTTTAAAAAATTAATCTGCAGGGGAAGAAAAATCCTAATCAAAACTGAAAGTATGAGGAAAAGGCACCCAGTTACTGCAGACAATAAAAAAGAAAAGAAAAAGTGGAGTGAAGAAGGAACAAAAGTGTATTTATTTTTATTGGTTTACTACCAAAATATTATCTATCATGAGTATTTTCACAAACAAATAGATATCAAACCAAAACACACACACAGGTACCTACACATACATAGGAATATATATTTAGATACATATATTAATAAATACAGAGAGAGAGAGAGAGAGAATGAACAGATGCATACGTCCATGTATTCACAAGTAGAAAGTGGTGTGGGAATAATGTGTCCTCCTAAGGCACAAGCTGGCCCATCAGTTGTAAGCTCTATAGGATAAGGACCTGTCATATGTCTAAAATACCTTTAGCACATTATTTTTATGTATATACATTTTACACACACACACACAGCTGCATTAAAAAAATGGTAATGTTGCAACATCAAGCACATAAAAGTTAGGAAATACCAGAATTAAGGTTATGTGTACAATCTTAATTCAACCCTTTGTGCATATGCCGTCTTCAGTTACATGATCTCATAGCAGTTTTTTCTCAATTCACCCTGAGGCAGACTGCCACCATAGAAAATTTCAGGCCAAATAATTAAAGTTCGGCAAAGTTATAAACCTGAAAACACAGTCTTACAATGGGAAGTCTTGGGCAATCTTAACAACAGGCATCACTACCAGAGCTACCTTTAATAACTTTCAAAAATATTCTAAAACATCAGAAAAGAGTATGCTCCATCCTAACGTACTGAGAAAAGAAAGATACAGCACACATTTTGGAGACCTCTGAGCAAGGTTCTAGGCACTCAGAAGCTTTTCAACCAATGTCTGGAGGACTCTTCTTTATCTAGATAAACACATAAGGGAAAATAAATAGCCTCAGCAGTGATTTGCAAAGAACTTCTCTGTCAATTACTCTATTGTGAATTATTATTAGCTCACTGACAATCTAGTTTTAGCCCTGAAATCTAAGTATTACCAGGATCATCACAGAAATATTCACCAATTGCTCTACAGCAGGTTTTCAGCTAGAATTAATGATTTTTCTTCTTCTTTGTATCTCAGCATGTTAAACATTCCCTATTCTTACTGTTATGTGAAATGTAATTATCCAATCAGTATTTGGCCAACACATCTGGAAAGTGCGAATCCTAAAATAGTTAAACTTGGTGCCTGTTCTGAAGTACTTTAGGAATCCAGAAAAACCTCAGTAAATTACATGAAACCTGAATGGTAATCAGCACGTGAATGAGTTATGACTGGCATCAAACCACTCGGCAGAACTGAAGATCCCAGCAATGAAGCCTTCCTTAGAGGTTTTTAAGGTCAGGCTTGACAAAGCCCTGGCTGGGATGATTTAGTTGAGAATTGGTCCTGCTTTGAGCAGGGGGTTGGACTAGATGACCTCCTGAGGGCCCTTCCAACCCTGATATTCTATGATTCTGTGATTCTAAGCCAATTCAGAGGACACAAAGAAATATACTTTTAAAATCTCCTCAGCATATAAAGCAATAAAACAACAGATTAAGGAAATGTTTTGTAAGGTTTCTGAGATTTCTTTGCCTCGCCAGTGATGTTTACAGCACTGAGCACGCTGCCCTCATTTCAATGCATTATAAATACTAACATTAAACAACAATGAGAATATGGTAGAATGCTAACTAAGGCAAATGCAGAAATGAAAAGTCAGTCCTGAAATAACTCAGAACTCTGATGATGGACTGTAGGAAATGGCTGTATAGCAGAACTTATTCTAGAATCTCCTTTTCCACCCTGTTGTTATTTTTGGCCTGCCAAGATTAATGCCTGAAACCAAGGCCTATTGATGGTCAATGTACTTTTAATTTAAGTGAGAGCCCTACTTTAATTTTCTCAATATAGCCTTCCTGTATAGTTTATTTATTGAAGATGGTCACTCACTGCCCCACTAGAGATCAAGGACCTTGTCTAAGTACTATCATCTACAACAAACAGCATTATTTGTCCCTGCAGCAGATGAATACTGAATACTAAGAGTACCCAGGGAAGCCATAAAATGCACACATTTACATCAAATTTTGTTGCATGTTACTAGATATTTTGGGGGGATTTGATTATATTTCATTCTTTGTCACACAAATGCATGTTTCCCCTATGCTTATCACTGTATGTGCTCATGTGAGTGGGAGGGTTCTAACAGTTCACAGACACGACCACCAATAATTTTGAATGTACATAAGGTTTTAACTAATATTTATACCTGTGATCTGTGCCTGTACTTCTAGCATATTCTATAAACTCAAAGAGTCTCATTCTATTTTGTAAATCATAAAATGAGCTCCCTAGTTATTTCACTATCTATAGTTATAAAGCAAATTTCCCAAACTTGCAACAGCATTAGCTCATGCACACTTCTAGAAGTCCTGTCTGAAAACATTTTCTTGATAATGTCATTGTAGCATTCCCTAAATTCTCTCTCTCTCTTTCTCTCTCTCTCTCTCTCTCTCACACACACACACACACACACCCTTAGAATATGCCAGACATTTTACAGAACAAAGTACTGCTTCTGCTTCCAGGGACCATATACACCTCTACCTCGATATAACGCTGTCCTCGGGAGCCAAAAAATCTTACCGCGTTATAGGTGAAACCGCGTTATATCGAACTTGCTTTGATCCACCAGAGTGCGCAGCCCCGCCCCCCCGGAGCACTGCTTTACCGCGTTATATCCGAATTCGTGTTATATCGGGTCGTGTTATATCGGCGTAAAGGTATACTAGTGTAAATTAGGAGCAATTCTAGCATCAACACAGTGTGAGAGTGAAATGAGGTCCACTACTGCCCCAAAGAGTTTGCCATCTACAGCCCTAAACCTGGGAAAGACATACACATACACTTAATTTTATGCTCACGCTGACTCTCCCTGAAGTTGACAAGACGCTTCACAAGTGTGAGCTGGTTCTGCCTGTGTGAAATCTATTGCAGAATCAGGACATTAATTTAGATACAAGAGCAAGGTTCTGGGATTCTCCCATCTGCTGTGGCCCTTTTCTGCTGCTGCAGTAACATAGGAGAGGCATTAGAGCTCTGGAACCAGCCGGGCAGAATTCTCTCTGGTATAGGTTTTGCTCAATGTATCTTACTCTGCTCTACAAGTCCCCTGCCAGAAGCATGAACATAAGGGACATGTCAGCATGAGGTGAATATAAGGGGTGGAGTAGGGTTGCCAACCCTTCAGGATTCTCCTGGAGTCTCCAGGAAATAAAGATTAATCTTTAATTAAAGATTATGTCATGTGACAAAACCTCCAGGAATACATCCAACCAAAATTGGCAACTCTAGGGTGGGGTAGACAGATCCCCAGCATAAAAATCATACAAATGTAGGACTGGAAGGGACCTTAATAGGTCATCTAGTCCAGCCCCTTGCAACGAGGCAGGACTAAGTATTATTTAGACCAGTGATGGGCAACCTGTGGCCCATCAGGGTAATCCACTGGCGGGCCACAAGACAATTTGTTTACATTGACTGTCCACAGGCACGGCCACCCACAGCTCCCAGTGGCCGTGGTTCACCATTCCCAGCCAATGGGAGCTGCAGGAAATGGCGTGGGCCACAGGCTGCCGACCACTGATTTAGACCATCCCTGATATGGGGTTTGTCTAACCTGTTTCTAAAAACCTCCAATGATGAAGATTCCACAATCTTCCTAGGTAATTTGTTCTAGTGCTAGACTGCCCTTATAGTTACGAAGTTTTTCCTAATGTCTAACCTAAATCTCGTTTGCTGCAATTTGAGTCCATTATTTCTTGTCCTGTCCTCAGTGGTTAAGGAGAATAATTTATCACCCTTCTCTTTATGATAACCTTTTATGTACTGGAAGACTGTTATATCCCCTTCTCAGTCTTCTCTTCTCCAGACTAAACAAACCAATATTTTCAGTCTTTTCTCATAGGTCATGTTTTCTAGACCTTTAATCATTTTTGTTGCTCTCCTCTAGACTTTCTCCAACTTATCCACATCTTTCCTGAAGTGTGGTATGCAAAACTGGACACAAAGTCTACTTATCAGTGCTGAGTAGAATGGAAGAATTACTTCTCATGTCTTTGCTTACAACACTCCCGATAATACATCCCCGAATGATCACTTTTTTTGCAAGTGTTACATTGTTGACTCATATTTAGGTTGTGACCCTCTATAACGCCCATATCCTTTTCTGCAGTACTCCTTCCTAGGTAGTCATTTCCCATTTTGTATTTATGCCATTGGTTAGTCCTTTCTAAATGTAATACTTTGCATTTGCCTTTGTCGAATTTCATCCTATTTATTTCAGACTATTTCTCCAATTTATCAAGATAATTTTTAATTCTAATTCTGTTCTCCAAAGTGATTGCAATTCCTCATAGTTTGGTATCATCTGCAAACTTTGCAAGTGTACTCTCTATGCCATTATCCAAATGATTTATGAAGATATTGAACAGAATCGGACCCAAGACAGATTCCTCAGGGACCCCACTTGATATGCTCTCCAGCCTGATTGTGAACCATTGATAACCACTCTCTGAGGACAGAGCAACAGAGGATCCTGTGGCACCTTTAAGACTAACAGAAGTATTGGGAGCATAAGCTTTCGTGGGTAAGAACCTCACTTCTTCAGATGCAAGTAATGGAAATTTCCAGAGGCAGGTATAAATCAGTATGGAGATAACGAGGTTAGTTCAATCAGGGAGGGTGAGGTGCTCTGCTAGCAGTTAAGGTGTGAACACCAAGGGAGGAGAAACTGCTTCTGTAGTTGGATAGCCATTCACAGTCTTTGTTTAATCCTGATCTGATGGTGTCAAATTTGCAAATGAACTGGAGCTCAGCAGTTTCTCTTTGGAGTCTGGTCCTGAAGTTTTTTTGCTGTAAGATGGCTACCTTTACATCTGCTATTGTGTGGCCAGAGAGGTTGACGTGTTCTCCTACAGGTTTTTGTATATTGCCATTCCTGATATCTGACTTGTGTCCATTTATCCTCTTGCGTAGGGACTGTCCAGTTTGGCCAATGTACATAGCAGAGGGGCATTGCTGGCACATGATGGCATATATAACATTGGTGGACGTGCAGATGAATGAGCCGGTGACGTTGTAGCTGATCTGGTTAGGTCCTGTGATGGTGTTGCTGATGTAGATATGTGGGCAGAGTTGGCATCGAGGTTTGTTGCATGGGTTGGTTCCTGAGTTAGAGTTGTTATGGTGCGGTGCGTGGTTGCTGGTGAGAATATGCTTAAGGTTGGCGGGTTGTCTGTGGGCGAGGACTGGCCTGCCTCCCAAGGTCTGTGAAAGTGAGGGATCATTGTCCAGGATGGGTTGTAGATCACTGATGATGCGTTGGAGAGGTTTAAGCTGAGGACTGTAGGTGATGGCCAGTGGAGTTCTGTTGGTTTCTTTTTTGGGCCTGTCTTGTAGCAGGAGGCTTCTGGGTACACGTCTGGCTCTGTTGATTTGTTTCTCTATTTCCTTGTGTGGGTATCGTAGTTTTGAGAATGCTTGGTGAAGATCTTGTAGGTGTTGGTCTCTGTCTGAGGGGTTGGAGCAGATGCGGTTGTACCTCAGCGCTTGGCTGTAGACGATGGATCGTGTGGTGTGTCCGGGGTGGAAGCTGGAGGCATGAAGGTAGGCATGAAGATGTCATCAATGTAGCGTAGGTAGAGAAGGGGCGTGAGTGGATGAGAGCTGAGGAAGCGTTGTTCCAGGTCAGCCAGAATTCCACCATTATGACATCTTCATCATCTGGACCCATGGGAAGGAGACCCTGGAAGAATTCCACCATGATTTCAACAGCTTCCACCCCACCATCAACCTCAGCCTGGACCAATCTACACGAGAGGTCCACTTCCTAGACACCACAGTACAAATAAGCGATGGCCACGTTAACACCACCCTATACCGAAAACCCACCGACCGCTATGCCTACCTTCATGCCTCCAGCTTCCACCCCGGACACACCACACGATCCATCGTCTACAGCCAAGCGCTGAGGTACAACCGCATCTGCTCCAACCCCTCAGACAGAGACCAACACCTACAAGATCTTCACCAAGCATTCTCAAAACTACGATACCCACACAAGGAAATAGAGAAACAAATCAACAGAGCCAGACGTGTACCCAGAAGCCTCCTGCTACAAGACAGGCCCAAAAAAGAAACCAACAGAACTCCACTGGCCATCACCTACAGTCCTCAGCTTAAACCTCTCCAACGCATCATCAGTGATCTACAACCCATCCTGGACAATGATCCCTCACTTTCACAGACCTTGGGAGGCAGGCCAGTCCTCGCCCACAGACAACCCGCCAACCTTAAGCATATTCTCACCAGCAACCACGCACCGCACCATAACAACTCTAACTCAGGAACCAACCCATGCAACAAACCTCGATGTCAACTCTGCCAACATATCCACATCAGCAACACCATCACAGGACCTAACCAGATCAGCTACAACGTCACCGGCTCATTCACCTGCACGTCCACCAATGTTATATATGCCATCATGTGCCAGCAATGCCCCTCTGCTATGTACATTGGCCAAACTGGACAGTCACTACGCAAGAGGATAAATGGACACAAGTCAGATATCAGGAATGGCAATATACAAAAACCTGTAGGAGAACACTTCAACCTCCCTGGCCACACAATAGCAGATGTAAAGGTAGCCATCTTACAGCAAAAAAACTTCAGGACCAGACTCCAAAGAGAAACTGCTGAGCTCCTGTTCATTTGCAAATTTGACACCATCAGATCAGGATTAAACAAAGACTGTGAATGGCTATCCAACTACAGAAGCAGTTTCTCCTCCCTTGGTATTCACACCTTAACTGCTAGCAGAGCACCTCACCCTCCCTGATTGAACTAACCTCGTTATCTCCATACTGATTTATACCTGCCTCTGGAAATTTCCATTACTTGCATCTGAAGAAGTGAGGTTCTTACCCACGAAAGCTTATGCTCCCAATACTTCTGTTAGTCTTAAAGGTGCCACAGGACCCTCTGTTGCTTTTTACAGATTCAGACTAACACGGCTACCCCTCTGATCTCTGAGGATAGTTTTTCAACCAGTTGCGCACCCACCTTATAGCAGGTTTGTCTAGGCTATATTTCTTCAGTTTGTTTATGAGAAGGTCACGTGAGACAGCATCAAAAACCTTGCTAATGTCAAGATGTATCAAATCTACTGCTCTCCCCCATCCATAGGGTTTGTTACCCTGTCAAAGGAGAATATTAGTTTGGCTTGACATGATTTGTTCTTGACAAATCCATGTTGACAATTCCATATCACCTTATTTTTTTCTAGGGGCTTACAAATTGATTGTTTGATTATTTGCTCCATTACCTTCCTGGGTACCAAAGTTAAGATGACTGGTCTATAATCCCTTGGGTTGTACCTATTCTCCTTTTTATATATAGGTACTATATTTGCCCTTTTCCAGTTCTCTGGGATCTCTCCCACCCTGCAGGCGTTCTCAAAGATAATCATTAATGGCTCAGAGATCTCTTCAGCCAGTTTCTTAAGTAGTCTAGGAAGTATTTTGTCAGGCCTTGTTGACCTGAAGACAACTAACTTGTCTAAGTAATTCTTAACTTGTTCTTTTCCTTGGCCTCAGATCCTACCCCATTTACATTGATGTTCACTATGTTAGTCGTCCAATCACTGTTAACTTTTTTTTGGTGAAAACTGAAACAAAACAGACATTTAACATTTCAGCCGTTGCTGCATTTTCAATTATTGTCTTTCCCTTCTCATTGAATAATGGGGCCTACCCTATCCTTGGTTCTCCTTTTGCTTCTAATGTATTTATAAAATGGTTTTTTTTTTGTTATCCTTTGTGTCCCTAGCTAGTTTAATCTCTTTTTTGCCTTGGTCTTTGTAATTTTGTTCCTACATGCTTGTGTTGGGGTTTTTTTCCTATCCATTCTTCATAAATTGACCTACTTTCCACTTTTTGTATGACCTCTTTTTTGAGTTTCAGGTCATTGAAGATCTCCTGGTTAAGCCAGAGTGATCTCTTACCATATTTCCTATCTTTCCTGTGCATTGGCATAATTTGCTCTTGTGCTCTTAAAAATGTCTTTTTAAAAATCTGCCAACTCTCCTGAACTCTCTTTTCCCTTAGACTTGGTTCCCACAGGAGCTTAACCTACCAATTCTCTGAGTTTGCTAACATCTGCCTTCTTGAAGTCCATTGCCTTTATTCTGCTGTTTTCCCTCTTACTATTCCGTAGAATCAAGAAATCTATCATTTCATGATCATGTTCACCCAAGCTGCCTTCCACCTTCAAATTCTCAACCAGATTCTCTCTGTCAGTATCAAATCTAGAATAGCCTCTGCCCCTAGTCACTTTCTCCACCTCCGCAGGTAGCGCTGTAAAGATTCAAGGCAGCTGGGGACATGCTGTTTTAATGGCAGCTCTCCAGGACTGTCTAAGTTACTCCAAGGCCCAAAGCAGCCCTCACGGCAGCAACCTAGATTTGGGAGGGCACAAAGTTGGCTTAAAGCCACCTTCACCCCCACTCCTCCTGGGCTGCAGTGCAGCTCAAAACCTTGCCCAAGTTTCAAAGTGATTACAACAGACAAAAAAAGGGAAATTAGGCAGAAAGAAGAATTATATTTATAATTAAGATCGTGGCATCAGTTATCAAAAGCAAATTTTGAAAGTTTTTAAGGGGGACCACTGTATATAGATTTTCTTTTTTCTTCTTCTTCTTCTTCTTCTTTTTTTTGGCTGAAAGATTTGGAGATCCAAAGAACATTCTGAAAATAAAAGATTTATCCCACAACAACCTCGGGGAAATTTTTAAAAAATTTGTTTTCTCTACTTTAAGACTATTATACAACTAAATAAAATTTGACCATTTATTGTCAGTGTTTGCCAATTAATTCTCAGTGCTGTAGAGAGGAAATGGGGGCAGTTTCCCTTTATCAAACTTTATATGGAAGCAGAGTTATGTGTGTGTCAGATATGTTTGTTTTAATTTCTCTGGAATTAAACTCTCTCAGAGATTATCCAAATCCATACAGGGCTCTCGGACACAGTATCTCAGATTAGGCTGTTTACAAATGAGCAACACCTCCTTTAAGAGAGTGAGTGAGCCAACCCCACTGGAAAAGCAGAATGGTCCCCCTCATCCTCATAAATCCAACACTGAGCATAGAAAAGCTTTCCAATTACCAGCCTGACCCAACCTCTAATTGCTATGTTTTCTCATTGATTTTGCAGTGACTACACCAAGCTCCAGCAATGCATGGCATCTGCCAACATCTTGGATATCTTACAAATGGGCTTCACCCTGGGTCCTGGCATGGAGACAGCCCTAGTTAGCACTACTAGATGATTTCCTCCTCACAATGGTCAGTGGCTCAGTGCTTGTACGACTCAGCTGCTCTGCTGCTTTCAACACACCAACCACAAGGTATGGCTAACTGGCTGGAGTAGGCAGGTTAGTGCTATCATGGCTCAAATCAGTCCTCTCCAGTAGGACTCAGAGGTAATGGGCAGTTGTTCCCCCTTCCCCCAAAAACTCTCACTCCTAGAGTCCCTATAGGCACCTATCTTGTCTCCTGTTTCTTCACTGTCTACATGAGATCACTTGGACGGGATGTGGACTATGCTAATGATACCCAGCTAAAGATCTCATTTTCTGAAAACAACATAACAAACATCCCAATGCTTGCAAGAGATCAGACCTTGGATGAAGAACAGTGGGCTCAATCAGACAAAAGTGATGCTGAATTGGAGAGAGAAATGTTTCAAAGAACTAGCTGAGATGCTGGTCTCCACTCCCATCAAAGGCAGCTGTCACCACTTTATCAAAGAAGTGCAAAGCTTCAGGGTCCTGCTGGATTCATCAGTAACCCTGGTTGGCCAGGTAGCAACAACATTAAACACATTCTAATGTGGTGCAGAATTCCAATAAGATCATTTGTAAATACTTCAGTCTAACATAGGTCAATGTTTTGACTTAAGGCAGATCAAGACTCAATGACTGTGCAATTCTGTTGCTATTTATAAATCTTACCTTGGACCTTCAGAATCTTCTCAGTTTTTATGTTTTTGTGCTAGGAACATTTTCTTTTACACTTCTCCCAGATATATCTCTCTTATTGTCAGACTTTACCAGCCTATCTATGCTAGCTGACTTTCAGGTCAGACAGTTTCTGTCACAACAGCACTCAGCCTTCACAGGATTCACACCTGGAATTCATCTTAAAGCTAGTGCCTCTAACATTCTCCAAATGTGTGTTGTAACTCCCTGAGCCTTGTTTCATTTTTGTTGCATTGAGATTACAGGGCTAAATTGCCTTTGAATCAATGTCTTTTGTTCTGTCACTTGATGATCTTCCCTACTTCTGGCATTAGCTGTCTCTCACTGTTTAGTTTGACATGATTTGGCAGACAGAGCTGAGTCTAGCTGAATAAAAGTAGTTCTTATAAAGAAGAGAACATTCCCAAACTCAAGCTCTATCGTGTTAATTCAGAGCAGTTTCAGGGTAGTTCAGAGTGATCCCAGAGAAATGAATTTGTAGGCCATTAAGTTTCAGCATATGCCGGTACTAGTGATCAGTGTTGTTGATATCCCTAAATATATTATTCTTCTGTGTGTTTTGGGGATTTGTTTTTATAAAATCATAGAATTAATTTTGCATATTCACATTCAAGGAATTAAATCCTGATCTCCATAACAACTCACTCTGCATGGCAGAAATAACGAAGCATCACTCTCAGTCCATTAAAAGTTTCATGCAAAGCCTGGAGAGAAATAAGTATCACAAAGTTGTACTTTACTCCCATCTCCATCCCATTGAGAAAATCAGTTCATTACCGCTTGACTGTGGCACTCAACAAAAATGAATGAAACAGTGAAAAAAAAAGAATCATGCAAACTTTGGAACAACATACTGAACTATTTATACCACATACATACATACATACATGATATAATGTAATGAGCCAAGACTGAGATCTCTTTGTGGATCCATATCAGGATTGACCTATTTAATTACCCACTGATAGGCTGACCCAGCGGATACCCCTACAAAGTGCAGGATGGCTTCAAACAGACATGGGAATGTCAGCCTTTCCTACCATTAAAAAGGGCCCCTATTCTGTTGCTATTCCTTCTGCAGTGCTTGTTTCTTTTTACTCAAGTGAACATATACCACCACACTTGTACACCAACACAAATACAAAGTAAGAACCCGGATGTTTTGAACCTGGCAGTCTTGCAGTCTACCCTCCAGTTCACTTGAGAGTTCAGACTCAATAATGCAATCAATCCATCCATGGTGCACATGTGCATCGCTTACATATTTGGTGTTTTGTCCCAGTGGTTTCAGGTATATTTAAAAACAGGAGAACAAGTTTCTCCTCTAAAGATTGTAAACAAGGAGGAAAAAATATAACATAAGTAACAAAGTCGGCTCATTAAGTAACGTGAGGAACCACTGAGAGAGATGTATAAATGGAATGTATTAGATGGTTAAATTTATTCAGACTCCCTAGGACCATGTCTACACTAGCACCTATGTCAGCAAAACTTAGGTCACTCAGGGATGTGAAAAAAACTACCCCCATGAGCGACATAAGTTTCTCCAGCATGAGAACTTGTGCGCACAGTGCTGTGTCGGCAGGAGACACTCTCCCACTGACATAGCTACTGTCGCTCATCGAGCTGTGCCACTGTAAGCTTCTAAGTGTAGACATGGCCATAGGGTACAACTCATGACACATTCAGGCCATGGTTCCCTAGTATCTAGCTTTTTTTTTTTAGTAGCTTTAAAGAAATAAAAGCAATTGAGCATCTATGACTAAGACACTACAAAGGGAAAACTTAACCAGTTTCAGGCTTTGTCTACACACAAAAGGTCCTGTTAGTTTAACTATACCAGCATAGCTAAAGCAGTACAATCCCCTAGTGTGGACGCAGTTAAACCTGTATAAAGGTGTTTTATATCTATATAGCAATTTCTGTACAGGAAGTGGAATATGCCATGCCAGTAAAAGGCACCTATATACAATATAAATGTGTTCAAACTAGGGGTCGGACTGGTATAACTACTCTCTTAACCTAAATAGTACACCAGTACAAAATTTGTGTGTAGATCAGGCCTCAGCATCATGCAAATGAGATGATGGGCTCACTACCATTTAAAACAGTGTGCATTCTGGGAAACAGAGTATATAAATTGATTAGCAGCTTTCCTGATATTCATCAAGTCTCTCCCCTTGTGGCAAAACAGGATAATGTACCAAGCATTCACCTCATATGTTTTCAGGAAACCTGTAGAAGTCATATGTTATGCACATCACACAAGTGACCAGTTTCTCAGCCCCAACCATTTCTAATAACCATTTTGCACACAATTATAGCTTGGATTTTCCTATACAACTCAGGTAATATTAAGAGAATTAAAAATACAAAGAGGCAGTGACTAAAGCATCAATTCTGCACTAGTACAAGGGAAAACAAATATTTATTTATTTCTTCACAGTCTGTGCACAAATACTGATGCCAGAAATCTTCATTCCCTGGTAGCAAGATTTCTTTTCATATTTTTAAAATTAATTTACAAGTCAAATATGATTAAAGTAGGTATGTTTTACAGGATCTTCAATAGTATCACAAATGACAAACCAAAGGGCTAAAACTCCTTAAGTGATTATATAATCCTAGAGTTGCAGGCCATTGGGAATTTACTGTATAACCCTGACAAGGATAAAAGAAGTCCTGCATTATTAATGCTATTTCTTTTTTTTTTCCCCCCTCTCTTTTTTTTTTTAAACTCAAGCAAAAGCACTTACTCTGAAAGCTGTTCACTGAAAAGATGTTGGGATGATAGAATCCAGCCTTGCAAATGCATTTGTAGGCTCCAAGAACAAATCCAAGGCCTTTAATTGGCATGCACTGTGAGAAAGAAGAAAGGAAGGAAAAGAACGTAATGCAGATGATCACACTCCTATAGACACACATGCATATTCAACTACAATACAAACAAAATAAGCTATATCAATTGGCCTTCTTGCAAGAACTATGTACTGATTTCAGTTTGTCATTATGTTTATCAGTTATTTTCCCTCTAGTCATATTTCACCTATGTATTTTTTCTTGCCGCTCAGATCCTGCAAACTGCAATGATGACAGTTACACTCAAGCTCATTCAACTGATAGGTAGAAGTGACCAGCTGGCAGATACGGTTTTCATCACTTTTGGAGTATCGCTCCATACATATCCTTTTTCAATTCCCATACCACGGCCAATAGTCACTTGTAAGAATAGATGGAGCCCTAAACCTCTCTGAGTAAAGAGAGCAAACAAACAGCTGGATCTTTGTATTGATCTATCAGAGATGCAGAAGCCAAATTCTCCAGTACAAAATTCATCACTCTACACATAAGATCCACACCGATTTGAAATAATGGGGTAACAGAATGAGTGGAATTACAAAAGAAAAACTGTTTAATGAAAAATATCTAAGGAGTCTTTCATCGAAAGCAGAAATATTCTGCCTATTTAAGTGGAAGTCACTTAAGTGGAAGTCCTTACACTTCCTCTGAGCTCTCTCAATTCTCTGCCCTAGGAAGTAAGAACAAGTGAAATGAGTTCCAATTCTAATCATACAAAGATTACCTTTCACTTAAACTGAACATCAGGGCCACTTTGCCAAAATGATTGAAGCAGCATTAAATCCACTATCAGAAATTTTTCATACCATACATAATGTTGTGTACTCTCACAAACCCTGTTCCCTATACAAATAAAACATACCTCTACTTACAAACCAGTCAATTCCACAATATTACCTTTGCGATGAATGGTTTAAGCCAGGGGTAGGCAACCTATGGCATGCATGCCGAAGGCGGCACGCGAGCTGATTTTCAGTGGCACTCACACTGCCTGGGTCCTGGCCACCAGTCCGGGGGGCTCTGCATTTTAATTTAATTTTAAATGAAGCCTCTTAAACATTTTAAAAACCTTATTTACTTTACATACAACAATAGTTTAGTTATATATTATAGACTTATAGAAAGAGCCCTTCTAAAAACGTTAAAATGTATTACTGGCACGCAAAACCTTAAATCAGACTGAATAAATGAAGACTCGGCACACCACTTCTTAAAGGTTGCTGACCCCTGGTTTAAGCAAAACCTACACATCAATGGGAGCTTTCTCCAGCATTAACTGAAGAGGTGGATGGGGTGTTTAACAAATAGATCTTTCTTCCCAACCCTTGCTCAGGCAATTGAGTTAAACAGGTGTTAAAAACAAAACAAGAAACAAGGTCTTACGCCTGGCCTACACTTAAAAAGTTTTATCAACATAACTATGTCAGTAACAGCTGTGATTTTTTTTAATCAATACAGTTATGCCATTAAGAGCCCCAGTGCAGATGCAGTTAAACCAAAATTTATTCAGGCATAGTTTATTTCGTTTTGCCAAATCAGAATAAGCACTTATACCTCTACAAGCACTTTTCTACCGGTATAACTGTGCCTACATGTAGAGGAGTTTTGCCTCTAACTATGCCAGCATATATTAAAGCAGCAAGATTTTGAAGTGTAGACAAGGCTTTGATCAGTCTAATGAAAAATCCCTGTTCTTCATTTCCTCAGGTTTCACTTTCTAGCACTAGTGATTTTATGATTCTGCTAATTGTCCAAACAGTCTTCCAGGAAAAAAAAACAGCAAACAAATATCGGAATTTCTAATGTAAACACAAAGAGAGGATGGGCTTATGATTAAGGCATTTGACTGGGACTCAGTATACCTGGGTTAAATTCCAGGCTCTGCCACAGAATTCCTGCATAAGTCACTCCTGGGGAAGTCACTTCATCTCTCTGTGCTTCAGGTTCCCCATATGTAAAATGGGGATGATACTGCCTTTCTCCCACCCTTTGCCTGTCTTGGTGGACAGAAACCATTTCTTATTATGTGTGTATGCAGAGCCTAGCATGATGGAGCCCCAATCTCAATTGAGTCCTCTAAGTGCTACTATAATACAACTATAATACAACAAATAATAAACAGAAAATGGATATATAAATATATTATGAAAAACCATCCAGCCCTTTAATAAACACAAGAGGAAAAAAAAGGTCACAAATCCATTGTTTCCTTTGCATTTCACCTTCATCCTACTGAGGATGCAGTTATCCAGACTGCTTGTTGATGCGGTAGAGAGAGAAATAAAGATCAAAGTGGTATCGGAATGTGAGTCGAAAGGCACCAAAAAAATCAAGTTTGCTAATTAGCAACTGCTGCTTATCAACTTGATAAGGAAAAGAATGTTAACACCAATCAGTTTAGATTAAGTGGATCGGAAAGTGCAAAAATCAACATTTTTAATATGAGCAGCTCTGGTAAACTATCTTTGCCCCCTTAACAATGGATAAAATAGCAATTAAAGGGGTAAATGGTGACATATCAAGCATCTTTCAGTGTTCATGTTCCAGGAAATACTTCGCAGGCAAGAGTTCTGTGACAGCTCTTTTTCTTCATTATAATAGGTTACATGTTGTTATAGATAATATATTTTTCCTTTGAAGTTGAGCAAAATCTAGATTCTACTGGATTTTGTGAATATTGCAGTGTTCCTAATTCCACAGCCACAGAGTATCCTCATTGCATGAATATTTTATATCAAAATATGACACAGCCTTATATAGCTCTGTGTTAAAAATATTTTCCTGAAAACCCCAAAAAAGAATTCTGACAGGGAAAAAAGATGAAATAGTCTTCTATTCATGACATTGTTACACTTCAGTTTAAATTGCTACAAGAAGAGAACTGAAAAATATCACAACAGTTATGTCTCCCCTTTAACTGGAATATTATGAATATTTAAAAATCTTGGACCAAATTCTACCTCTTGTGCACCCATGTATTCCCTTTAATATTGCACAGGTGTAAGAGGGCAGAATTTTGGTCGTCATTTTTTTTTAATTTGGAAGGAGAGCTGGATCATTTCAGGAAAAAAAGTAGCTACAAACAATCCAATTTTAGAATATTCAGAGACTAACACAATTTCATGGAAACTCAATTATTCACAGTATGAATTTTCTACTAAACAATTTTGGTTAGGCCAACATCAGAGGTAGTAAAAAATGGGAGAATTTTTTTTTTTTAAGAAAATATTTCCCTTTTCTAAAATGTTGACATTTCAAAAGTTGAAAAATTTTGACCAGCTATAGTGAAACATTATTGTGGAAAAGGTGGTGAATGAATTAAACTAATACAACTTGATTAAAATAAAAGCCTTTGACATGGAATAAGAAGAGGCTTTGTGTTTGTACACACCTAGCAAAGTGGAGTTCTGATCCTTGACTGGGGCTCCTAGGTGTAATGATAATAAAAAATAAACAACAACAAAACGGTCTAACAGCTGCACCCAGGCCAGTCTCACTAAACACGTGTGCAGGCAAGGAACTGGAACTTTCACAGTCACTTTGGCCTGGTCTACACTTACCCCCCAAGTCGAAGTAAGGTACGCAAATTCAGCTACGTGAATAACGTAGCTGAATTCGACATACCTTACTTCGAATTTACCGCGGTCCACACGCGGCAGGCAGGCTCCCCCATCGACTTCGCGGTACTCCTCTCGCCGAGCTGGAGTACCGCAGTCGACGGGGATCACTTCCTGGTTCGATTTATCGCGTCCACACCAGACGCGATAAATCGAACTCGGAACTTCGATCCGCAGCCGTCGAACTACCGGGTAAGTGTAGACTAGCCCTTTGTTAAACCTACTGACTTGAATAAACTGCTCATTTTTAATATGGCTGGCTAAGAATGGACCTACTGTTTGCACGTTAGAATCTCTGACAAGTGGATTCCAGCTGTATGCTCTTTCTGACTAGACCTCTTGCTGAGGGGAATGACTGATGTCTGACACCCAAAACACAAGAGATCTTTAGCGTATTTGGGGTAAGACTAGCACCTACAGGAACAGCAATTGAAGCAGGGCCTGAAAGAAAATGCAAACTGAAAAGTAGTTTGGCTGGAGCTTTTGAAGAGTGGTGTTTTGCTGGACCTTTCCAACGCCCATTGGGAGTCCTTCCATTAACTTCAAAATGGCAGTTGAATCAGGCCTCAAGTCCCCAATGCAGCAAACACTTAAAGTGCATAACATTACTCGTGTAAGTAACCTCAGTGAGTTGATTGAGGTCAATGAGGTTCCACCCTAGTGTAGTGGGCTGCTCACACAATTCTCACCGCAGGATCAGGTCATACAGCTTAAGTGGTGCATAGGCCTTGTACAAGCTCTCTGCAAGGGGTACATTTCACCCTTAAACACGACCTGTTTTTTTTTTTCTTTTTATGAATCAGTTCTAGCTTTAAAAAAAACAACGAAGATTTTATGTAAGTATTTGTACTGTTAACTAACTCTCTCTCCACATATACAACAAATTTCAGAAAACTATCTCAAATACCTTTGCTAACTTACTCTGGATCCAATCCAATTCATACAAAAGTTAACATTGCAAAATAGAAGTGTTCAGCATGTTCACAAATAATAATAATAATCATAACCAAAAAAAAGCTGAAACATGAAATCACCTGGTTTCAAGTTTTCTGATAAACTCAAAAATCAAAGCTGGATGAATACTGAAAACATTTTTTGTGAACATTAGGTTGTAATTTTTTCCCCCCGATAACTGTGATCGCTCACTCTTGGGTTCACGTTTCACAAATGGTGTAGTAAATTGACAGGAAAAGTTTGCCAAACCCACACATTTTAATCAAATATTCCAGGATACTCAGAGAAAGTAAATTTTGAACTCTTTGCTGTTTGCATTGGAAACCCAATTAAGAATTACATTCAACCAATCCAGGAACAGAAATATATTATGTGACCAATGTATCTAATCAAAACAGCTCAGATTTTGAATACTGAAGATGCACAATCAACTGTTCATGAAACAGTGACAAATTCACAGGATTATTCAGCAAACAACTTCTTAATACTAAAATTCAAGAAAACTCAACCAGTTCATGGACAATTTGCAAAACAGAGAAAGAGGCTAACTTTGTCAAATAAATTCTTAGATTCACAGATTTTTAAAGGCCAGAAGTGACTATGAGATCATCTAGTCTGACCTCCTTTATAACACAAGCCATAGAATTTCACCCAGTTACCTCTGTATTGAGCCTAATAACTTGTATTTGACTAAAGCATATCTTGTAGAAAGGCATCCAGTCTTGATTTGAAGACATCAAGATATGGAGATTCCACCACCTCCCTTGGTAATTTGTTCCAATGGTCAGTCACTCTCACTGTTAAAAATCAGCGACAACAGATGGAATGCAGCTATATCCGAGTGGTATCCGCGAGAACAGAAATGGCCACGCGGTTGGCCTCCAAAGAGGTGGGATGATTTCCTAACAAGGAGATATGGACAAGCATGGCGAAGGATGGCCAGAGCGAGAGAAGATTGGAAGACGTGTTGTGATCAGCTCAGTCTCAACTGATGAAGGACCGACAGTCTACGCATTTCTAATTTGAATTTGTCTGGCTTTAACTTCCAGCCACTGGTTCTCATAAATCACTTTCTCAAAATTCAAACTAGGTTTGTCAAAAGGTTTGCTAGCTTTTCTAATTGACTATTTGCTAATAAGGAGATACTGGTCATCTGCATAGTTAACAAAATATGCTTATTTCAGAAATCCATGACATGGTTTGCAAACTTTATGTTTTCGGTTTTAGACTATTTGTGCAATATGATGACTCACAAATGTATTCATTAACCTATAAATTATGCATTCAATCCCAAAGAATGAAGCATCCAACTGTATATTTGCAATGATCTGATCGTGTTACGTTTACTAACACAGTGAATATTGTATTTATCTTTAAATTATTTATGGTTAAATAACCTCTGAATCAATATAATCACAATATCAAAACCAGTAAAAATAAGTCAAATAGATGTGAAGTTTTTTCCTGCATTTTGTCATAAATAACATAGTTGGAAAAATCAGAGTCATGTTAACTGAAGAATTGAGATGTTCAGGACTAAGTTAATTCACTGGTGACAAATGATGCAGAAATCCCTCATCAGGTATGAGTGGGTCAGAAATCAAGTGTAAGTGACAAAATAGTGTAACTGTACTAATTTGGCATTCAGTGGGTATACAAAACAGGTGTTATTTACACACCAAGGAAGTGAAAGGAGAGTATGGGGGAGGGGAAGCAATTAACATGATGATATAATATAAGGTAGGTGATATTATATCTCACATGTAACTTAAATGATTGATTAAGTCACCAAGTAAATTTGGCCTGTACTGTTTTAAAATGAAGAGGTTAAAAATATTAATTCAGCACCACAGTAATATGACTCAAAAATGCAACCAGCCTGACTCAGGTATTTTAAATGTTTGAAGATACAGGAAAGGCTGTCAACTTCTGTATTTCCACATGCATGGCTCGATGAAACAAGTGAAGCTGTCTCTGCATAATAAGGTTAACTCCTTCCTTAGAGAATGAAATGAGAGAATAAGACATAATAGAAGAGTTTAACAAAGGTAGTCAAGAACAGCACATATTTCTTTGCTCAGTTTAGGTGCAGCAGTTAAAGAATTTCTTGAACATATCAGAAGCTATGCTTACTTTTTAAAGGCAGATAAATGTCTTTTTTCTCTGCACTATGATAGCAGAGACTAGCTATTATGTTTTCAGAGACTGAGAACTCCCTTCTAATTCTGGTGTTCTCGTCTATTGAAGCATGTTCAGTCATAAAAATAAATGAAATAAAATAAAAGTCATAGAGTGAAATCCTGGCATCACTGAAGCATAGAGGAGTTTTGTCATTGATTTCAATGAAGCAGGATTTCACCTATCATACTTTCTTCTATTTATCCCCTAGCAGCCAAATTCTACCCTGAAATGAGTTTCCACTGAAGTCAATGGGAATCACATGAATGCATCTATTAGAATTCTTTAAGAGGGTCAACAAACATGTAGACAAGGGTGAGCCAGTGGATATAGCGTATTTGGACTTTCAGAAAGCCTTTGAAAAGGTCCCTCACCACAGGCTCTTAAGCAAAATAACCAGTCATGGGGATAAGAGGGAAGGCCCTCTCAGGGATCAGTAAATGGTTAAAAGATAGGAAACAAAGGGTAAGAATAAATGGTCCGTTTTTAGAATGGAGAGAGGTAAATAGTGGTTTCCCCCAAAGGTCTGTACTGGAAGGAGTTCTGTTCAACATATTCATAAATGATCTGGAAAATGAGATAAACAGAGAAGTGGCAAAGCTGGCAGACAATACTAAATTACTTGAGAGAGTTAAGTCCAAAGCAGACTGTGAAGAGTTACAAAGGGATCTCTCAAAACCAGGTGACTGGGCAACAAAATGGCAAATGAAATTCAATGTTAATAAATGCAAAGTAATGCACATTGGAACACATAATCCCACCTATATATATATAAAATGATGGGGTCTAAATTATCTGTTACCACTCAAGAAAGTGATCTTGGAGTCATCATGGATAATTCTCTGAAAACGTCTGCACAATGTGCAGTGGCAGTCAAAAAAGCTAACAGAATGTTAGGAGCCATTAGGAAAGGGATAGCTAATAAGACAGTAAATATAATGCCACTATAAAAAGCCATGGTATGCCCACACCTTGAATACTGTGTGCAGTTGTTGTTGCCCATCTCTAAAAAGATATATTAGAAATGGAAAAAGTACAGAGAAGGGCAACAAAAATGATTAGGGGCAGGGACGGCTCTAGGTTTTTTGCCGCCCCAAGCAAAAAAAAAAAAAAAAAAAACCCCGGAGTGCCGCCCCTTGAAAAGAGCCACCCCTAAAGGGCCGGAATGCCGCCCCTTGAGAAGTGCCGCCCCAAGCACGTGCTTGGAACGCTGGTGCCTAGAGCCAGCCCTGTTTAGGGGTATGGAACAGCTTCCATATGAGGAAAGATTCAAAATACTGGGACTGTTTAGCTTGGAAAAGAGATGACTAAGGCCAAGGGAGGGATATGACAGAAGTCTATAATATCATGAATACTATGGAGAAAACATGTTATTTACCTCTTCACATAACACAAGAACCAGGAGTCAACAGATAGCAGGTTTAAAAAAAACAAGAGGAAGTACATTTTCACACAACACACAGTCAACCTATAGAACTATTTGCCAGGGGATGCTGTGAAGGCCAAAAGTATAACTGGGTTCAAAAAATAATTACATAAGTCCATGAAGGTTAGGTCCATTAAGGGCTATTAGCCAAGATGGTCATAGATGCAACCCTGTGATTTAGGTGTCCCCAAGCCTCTGACTGTCAGATGCTGGGACTGGACAACAGAGGATGGATCACTTGATGATTGCCCTGTTCTGTTCATTCCCTTTGAAATATCTGGCAGTGGCCACAGTTGGATGACAGGATACTAGGCTAGATTGACCATTGGTCTGACCCAGCATGGCCATTCTTACATTCATGAACACAAGCTAAATGCCTGCATCTGAGAGTCAATAGAATGACACTGATTCACACCCGCTGAGGATATGGCACACTGATCTTGTTACTCATAGCTAATACATTTTTCCTCAAATATATTAGTTCAGTTCAAGAAGAGGTTCTTGATGAGGAAAAACTCCATCCTGGAGCAGGCTCTTTCTTTCTGCTCTTTGTGGACACCAAGAGAATGAACTATTTATTCTTCATCTGGCTATCTCCAGGATGGTGAGAAGTCTTCCACCAGCAGCCTCCTTGCCAAATCTCTGCTACTGCAAATTCTGTTGGCACACGCCATCTCCAATGTATCTTGTTTTTGATTTATAGACTTTTTATGAATTTCAGAAAAGTTACAGTTGGGGATTTCTGTAGCCTTTCTTCCTGAGAGTGACGTAACTCATTATCCTGTATGTCATCTACACAAAATGGTAGTCACAAAAGATTACAGTTCTGTTGGATCAGACAGCTTCTCATATTGTTGAATTATCTGTCAGTCTTGTATTCATTAACATAAGGGTCTGTAATGACGCTACACGGCACAGAGATGCAGCGCCATAATATAGACTGCTTTATAAGCAGCACTGATAATCACTGTATAGTTTATTAGTTTAACTAAAGAGGTTTTAAAATGATCATATCTGCAGTGCTTGACATGACTGTCATTGACTTTGATCACCAAGCCTCTCAGTTTTATCATGAATGAGTTTATTGTAACAAGTAAGAGAAATGGTGCCAACCAAACGAAAGCATTACTATTCATAGTGGAAGTGAATAATACGACTTAATGTAATGACACTATCAGTGACATTTAAAACAATATCCCAGAAATAGATCAGACCTTAAAACTCAAAGCTTCCTCAAACCACTCCAAAATTCAAACTCCAGAATGTAGCAGTTAACCTGAATAGTCTCCAAGCACAGAATGACTGGATTAATATGCCAGGGACACACAAACTTTGTCAAATTGGTGACCGCTGTGGCAACTTTCCAGTGAGTAAGGGGCAACACCTAACTAACGAAGTGGAGTGGATTGCTGGTACCCTCTCCTTTAGTATGAGATTTTCCACTCACTCTGTGTGGCTTTACTCCCCTGCAGAGGCTACCCATATCATGGGCAGCAGTACAAAGGCAGAATCAGAAGTCTCTGCAGGGCTGCAACTTCCCCTCCCATGCAGGTGGGCAGGAACTGGGTGGGCAGAAGCGGGAGAGTGGTAGCAGTTTTGCCTTTGTTTCCCCCACCCCAGATGCCCCAGGCAGTGCAGCTGGGAAATGCAAATAGGGGGGAAGAGTCTATGCCAAGTACAGTGTTGGTACAGCTTACTTCCCTTGAGGCAAGGGGAGAACCTGGGACCATATTGTCTATATACTGGGTATGTCTACACACCTGTTGGGTGTCTCGCAGCCCAGGCCAACAGACTCAAGTTAGCGGGGCTCAGACTAAAGTGCTAAAAATAGCTGTGTAGACATTGCTTTGACATTCGGGCTTGGACTGTACCTTGGGCTCTGATGCCCACCCACCCACACCTCCCTGTGCTTCAGATCCCAAGCTCCAGCCCAAGCCGGAACACCCATTTTGCTATATTTAGAACACTAGCACAAGCTCTGCTAACACACTTCTGTAGACCTGGACTGCGAGACTTGCTCCCAGCAGCTGTGCAGACATATCCATTGTGACATTATTAGTTACAATATCATCCCTGCTCTACTTCTGCAGCAGTACAGCTACTCCAAGTTAGTAGCAAAATCACAATTTAGCTTTTAGTAAGGAGATTCAGCAATGTAAGTCTTTGTGGGACTCACTTGTGGGCAACCAGCTGTGTACTAGCCATCCCATAATCTCTAGAATGTTACCCTGTGGCTCATGGGAAAGAAACATGTGATTGTTAGGCATGGAGAGCTTTGCTGTTCTACACTTTACTTAGCATTTATACCTTAAGTGGGGTTTTACACCGAATTTTAAAATACCAATTTAAAACAATGTTTTCCAACAGCAATTTAGCTCTGTAATCATAACCAATTGTTTAAATTCTAAGTAAGACAAAGCATGCTGAACGGCCTGACAGTATTTTAGTTAGGCAAAGCTATGAACCTGAAAAATGTTCATCTCACATGAGCAACTCTTGGCTCAAACCCTCACCAAAAATTGCACACTGCTTTTTATACAATATTTTCATCTCATCATCAGGCATATTATCAGGTTAAATGCTGATGGCAAAGAACACTCAGGTTGTTCACTTGATTAAATAATTATTACTTCAAAAAGCATGCATGTGATTTTATTAAAGTTATAATCGCTGGTATTTTATTAGTTTTAACAGTGAGTCAAAACACATAAAACTCAGAAGACAAAGCAAGCAAGCAAGATCATTATTGGAACACACTGGATACTGCTGACAGCTCTGGGAACAAAAAAGCTATGTCAGAACAGCTACAGTAATTCAATGCTATCCCATGAAGATGCCCATTAATGGAAGAGATCACACAAAATGTTGAGTTATAACTAATCACACTGCAACTATGTGGAATCAGCACAAGTTAATACAATTACATGCATGAGGAACTCGTGCTTTAAATGACCACCGTTCAGTTCTAATCCCCACCACCACTGTGATCCAAAAGCAGTAACGACACAAGCACTGGCAGGAAAGGCCAATGTCTGTGCCAGTAATTAAAAAAGTCAAGGGCCGATGGGGATGGAAGGAAAAGAGTGAGAGTTGCCAGTGAAAAACAATGCACATTCACTGCAGGTCTTGTTGGGGCATCATCTACACTGGGTACAGAGCTCTCAATGCATACATATGAGACAGGTATTCCGTAGCCCAGACACCTTACTGAATGGTGGAAGCATTCTGCCCATCTTCTAAATCTTGTTATTAGTGCAAGGTCACTTTCAGGAGCTCTGCCAAGCCACATTTGTGACAGGCTTTTTAATACTGCTGAAAATATCTATGCAGATTACAAACACAGACTGCCTCTTGAAAAGACAGAGCCTTTTAAATATATAGAATGATTTCCCAATCATAATCTGAACATAACGTTGAAAGATTTGTGTATTCGCTTCAGATTAACTGTGCAAAATAATTTCACATCTCATAAAAACTTTGCACAGCAAAACCTGTTAACAACAGGCAAAGAGACTGCTAATTTTATAGCCATTATAATCTGTGGCCACATAATGCAGAATAATAATTTGAAGGAAATTTCGTAGGGACAGAATTCACTGGCCATTCAGGCCATCTACCAAAGGATTCACTGCTTCCACACTGCTGCTTCCTGCACCACACTCAGCCTCCTGTGTCCCTTGGCAGCTTGGCACAATAGGTACTCTACCTGAAGGTGGGTTCACAGACTTGAGAACGAAGCCTTCCAAGATATCGCAGACAGTGTCTATAACGTGTGAGGCATTGCCAAAAGGCTTTAGTGTGGAAAATCTAATGCAGGCCACCCTAGCAGAAGCAGGAGACTTAACTGCTCTAACAATCAAAATTATTTATTAATTTGTATTCAAATTATTGGTAGCTCAATCCTCACTTTACAAACTCTTTCTGACAATGCAAAGATTGCTGATTTTCATATTAGTTTATCAGACCAGGTTTTTTATAACTTGTAATCAAACATTTTCATAGTATTTCTACCTCTGACTGCAAACACTATATACAGATCGAATGCCATTGCAATATTATAATTAATTGTTGATTGTGATGGGGCAGTTGTCCCTCACTGGTAGGTAAGGGGTTAAAGCCACCCTGGGGAAGCTGAGCGGGAGGCAGCCAGTGAGGAAAAGGCTTATAGTGCCAGCCAATCAGGAGAAGATTTATTGGAACAGCCAATCGGGGCCAGGCTGGCCCATATTAGAAGAGGCTGCCGAGAGGGGGAGGCAGTCACTCCCTGAAGGATGAGGGAGGAGGACTGGCTGCTTAGAAGACTGGAGCACCATGGACAGAGCAGTGCTGGGCAAGGTCAGCAGAGTAAGAGAAAGCTCCAGGCTGATGGCTGCCAGACTGAGGCCTGATACAAGGGCGGGGAAGGTGCTAGGGCTGCGGGGAAGTGGCTCAGGGAAGGAAATGGCAGAGTTCGAGGAGGGGCAGTCCATGACTGCCAGCTATAGGGTCCCTGGGTCGGGACCCAGAGTAGCGGGCAGGCCCAGGTTCCCCCACCCACCCCCACTTGCCACTGAGGGGAGTGGCCGGTGAATAGACTGCAGTTTGCCACTGAGATGAGCGGCTAGAATTGGGACTGCAGTTTGCCACTGAGGCAAGTGGTTGGACTAAGGACTGTCAGTCCCCCAGAAGGGGGGAAAGGACCAACTGGGACACCGCCAAAGGGCGGTGTCCAGAAGAGGACAACGCAGTCCGGGGAGTAACGCAGGTCCCGGAAGTGGAGACAGACGAGACGACGGGTGAGACACTACCTGAGAAGGGCGTACTGGCAACCCCCGAGCTAATTCCCAGGACAGCCAGCAGGAGGCGCCACGGTGGTAAGTCGCGCCCCATTACATTGATGGAGTCTTTTATTTGGAAAATTAAAGAACTTTAGTCAATAACTATAATTATTACAATGCTACTTTTGTTTATATTACTAGTGTCCATTCACATTGTCTTTAATGTTTGATTTAAAATACTTGTGTGGTCAGTCAAAGCTAGCATCTCATCAAGAGCATTGTGTATTTTAGGCAATGAAAATGAATTCTACTTTAAAAAATGAATGATCCTTGTGCTCTGTGAAGGTACTAAGAATAATGCACATGCACTAGAATTGCCACATGATTTGACCATCTTTTAAAGAATATGAACTTTAAAATGCTGCTGGTGGGAATAATTTGCCAACCTGAATATTTGGGGATGAATAATACTGCTTATTGTTCCTTGGATACCAAAAAGTGTTTATTCCATAGCCAATTAGTAATTGATATGAATAATTAAAAGGAGAAGAAAATGGTGCAAAATCTCAAATATATTACAATTTTGTTAAACGTTAAAAATTTATTGCCTAACTAGTAAGTCCTAGCCTCTCTCTATCCCTGTCCTTCCTATTGTATTACATATATATCAATATCATATATCCACACATTTTTAACTTATGGTCAAGTTTTTCAATGTTGGGTAGTTAATTCTTGGCACTCAAATCCATATTTAGGCAAGTAAAGAAATGGCCTGTTTTTCACAAGTGCTGAGTACTCTGAAACCAATGGCATATCTATGTGAAAGTGTGCGATCACTTCCTCTAAATACACTGGTCTACAATTTTTGAGAAGTCGGCTGCTTCAGAGATAAAATGTGCTATTTATTATGTATTTTGATGTGCTGAATTCAAATATGACAATTAAAACAACTGATTGGCTACTGTTTCTAAGATATTTAAGTTTTTACATTTTATGTCTATGTATATTGTGTAGATAGTAGAGTTTTAATCATCAATTGTAAACCTAGGTCTTTTCATGTGTTTATGGTTGCTTTACATGATAATATTTCACCTGTCCTGTTTATGTAACCCTTTAAAAATCAGCAAAAGGGTTATATAAATAAAATTTATTATGAAACAAAAGGCAAAAAACTATTATGTACATAGTTTAGTCCTACTCAGTGTCTACTCGGCGCTTCTTGGCTTGTCTCTTGTATTCATTAAATGGAGCATCTCTTGTCACTATCCAGCAATAGTCTGCAAGCATTGATGGGCTCCATTTGCCCTGATAGCATTTCTCCATTGTTGCAATGTCCTGGTGAAATCGCTCGCCGTGCTCGTCGCTCACTGCTCCGCAGTTCGGTGGAAAAAAATCTAGATGAGAGTGCAAAAAATGTATCTTTAGTGACATGTTGCAACCAAGGTTTTTGTATGCCTTGAGGAGGTTTTCCACCAACAACCTGTAGTTGTCTGCCTTGTTGTTTCCGAGAAAATTTATTGCCACTAACTGGAAGGCTTTCCATGCCGTCTTTTCCTTGCCACGCAGTGCATGGTCAAATGCATCATCTCGAAGAAGTTCACGAATCTGAGGACCAACAAAGACACCTTCCTTTATCTTAGCTTCACTTAACCTTGGAAATTTTCCACGGAGGTACTTGAAAGCTGCTTGTGTTTTGTCAATGGCCTTGACAAAGTTCTTCATCAGACCCAGCTTGATGTGTAAGGGTGGTAACAAAATCTTCCTTGATTCAACAAGTGGTGGATGCTGAACACTTTTCCTCCCAGGCTCCAATGACTGTCGGAGTGGCCAATCTTTCTTGATGTAGTGGGAATCTCTTGCACGACTATCCCATTCGCAGAGAAAACAGCAGTACTTTGTGTATCCAGTCTGCAGACCAAGCAAGAGAGCAACAACCTTCAAATCGCCACAAAGCTGCCACTGATGTTGGTCATAGTTTATGCACCTCAAAAGTTGTTTCATGTTGTCATAGGTTTCCTTCATATGGACTGCATGACCAACTGGAATTGATGGCAAAACATTGCCATTATGCAGTAAAACAGTTTTAAGACTCGTCTTCGATGAATCAATGAACAGTCTCCACTCATCTGGATCGTGAACGATGTTGAGGGCTGCCATCACACCATCGATGTTGTTGCAGGCTACAAGATCACCTTCCATGAAGAAGAATGGGACAAGATCCTTTTGACGGTCACGGAACATGGAAACCCTAACATCACCTGCCAGGAGATTCCACTGCTGTAGTCTGGAGCCCAACAGCTCTGCCTTACTCTTGGGTAGTTCCAAATCCCTGACAAGGTCATTCAGTTCACCTTGTGTTATGAGGTGTGGTTCAGAGGAGGAGGATGGGAGAAAATGTGGGTCCTGTGACATTGATGGTTCAGGACCAGAAGTTTCATCCTCTTCCTCGTCTGACTCAAGTGAGAATGATTCTGGTGCATCAGGAACCGGCAGTCCTTCTCCGTGGGGTACTGGGCGTATAGCTGATGGAATGTTTGGATAATGCACAGTCCACTTTTTCTTCTTTGACACACCTTTCCCAACTGGAGGCACCATGCAGAAGTAACAATTGCTGGTATGATCTGTTGGCTCTCTCCAAATCATTGGCACTGCAAAAGGCATAGATTTCCTTTTCCTGTTCAACCACTGGCGAAGATTTGTTGCACAAGTGTTGCAGCATATGTGTGGGGCCCACCTCTTGTCCTGATCTCCAAATTTGCAGCCAAAATAAAGGTGATAGGCTTTCTTAACCATAGTGGTTATACTGCGCTTTTGTGATGCAAAAGTCACTTCACCACAAACATAGCAGAAGTTATCTGCACTGTTCACACAGGTACGAGGCATCTCTGCTCACTTTGGCTAAACAGAAATGTGTCCCTTTGCAAAATCAAACACTGACAAATAAGAGAGCACGACATTGTATGATTTCTAGAGCTGATATAGGGCAATTTGTTCAGCAGAGTGATGTAAGCTTCATTATGATTGCATCATCCATGACTTCCAGGAATAACATGATGCAATTCATATAATGTATGACGCAATACCAGCTTCAGATTGCATCATTCATTGTTTTGCCTAAAAAGCAAGTACTGTCCAAACCCAGTCATAGATTTATTCATAGATCCAGTCAAAGATGTATTTTAGTCATTTCTGGTTTAAATTGAGATCCCTTCCCTTTATAACTCACTTATCCTCCGCCATTCCCAAGTCACGGGTCGTATATACTGACCCAATAGCATATCTTGAAAACTAGAGCCAATCAACAATTTTAAGCATCATTTTTGTTCTCAGTGACCCAGAATTAGTAAAGTTTGACTACATTTATTTCAGAAGCATTTTGGCTGTAGAGCAGTGATATCAAGGCACTTCTTAGGAAGTTCTATATGGATGTCTTGTATGCAATACAATAGAAAGAACAGGTATGCAGAGGTTAGGAATAACTGAGTTGGCAATGAAGTTTACCTTTAACAGAATTTGAATATTTTAATGAAATTTTGCAGCATTCTGCCCTTTTATGTTAGTACCATGTCATATGTTAACTGAATGAGGATGGCCACCACTTTGGCATTTGGGTGAACAAGTAGTAGTATTCATCCCAAAACAGGGCCTAATCCAAAGCCACTAAAGTCTACTTTCCATCAACTTCAATGGTCTTTGGATCAGGCACAGAGCCAGGTTAGCAGGATATCTCCATCAACAACATTATTTATTTACTTTAGTGCATACTGTTTCTGTATTAGAAGACCTTTTAATCAAGTGGCAATCTAATGGGTGCTCCACAACTCAACACTCTTATTCATTTTATCCCATTCAAAATACTAGTCCCTACAGTAGTTGTTATAAAATGTATCACTTTGCACCCAAGATAGATCAGCATGCCTGAAGAATAAAACCCAGATGTTTGTTTTTTCCACAGATAAACCCCACTTCCATGTACATCATTCAGAGTTTTAGTCACTAAGTTTTCCTCTCTCTTGACAGCAAGAACAAGATCGATCTGTGTTTCAAGTTCAGAATTCAACTTCAAGATTTAAGCTTAATTTAAGATCTTAGATTTAATGAGCTACAGACTCTGCTTGATCCCACACCACAGAAAAACCCACTCAATCTGAACAGAAAAGATGAATGACCTGAATGGGTTTGTATGTTTAATCCTTTCAGCACAAAGAATATGATCCTCACCCCCACTCTGGCACCTTAACACTGGCTAAAAGCACCAGAGTGATATAAAGGTGCCCTAATAACCCTGAATCCCGCTGGGGAAAGATTCCCCCAGTGCAGGCACTGCAGTAAGGCTCAGTGCTTAATTTGTAATGAAAGATGTGCCAGGGATGAAGCACTTAGGTACCGGGGCTCAAGCAATTTTTTTACTTTCAATAACTGATGCAACAAGCCCAGAGATGTTGGGGCTATGAATTGCCAAGCCTAGAGGGGCCGTGGCTCAGCCCTGGCATGAATTAAGCTCTGGTAAGGCTGATCTCTGAGAATCCTCTCACAAGACCCAGGATAGGGGTGGCACGGGGGTGGGGGAGGAGGGAAGGGAGGGGAACGTGTGTTGGGGGTGGGGAGCGGGTCTTGTTGTTGTAGCCTGGAATTAGTCTAGATTGCAAAGTACACCTGTCACAAATAACAGGTTCTTTATTCAGGCTGCTACTTAGAGTTAATTAAGAACGTGAGATCGGAAGAACACACAGAAATCTTATGAGCTTTAATTAATACAGACAAATGTAATTGAAATAATAGGAAATCAATATATATAAGTACAGTAAAATGATTTCCTGCATTGTTCATATGTACAATCTTACATTGTGCACAATGGAGACTATTAGAAACAAAGATGGAAGCAACAGTCAGTGTAGCTCACCCCAAAAGGAAGGTGCTGGGCCAGGCTTCCTAGCTGGTTTCCCCATGTCGTCATCCCAGTGTCCCAAATAGGGATGGTTTTGACAACCTTTTATACACTTTTTTCTGTCCCACCCACATACATCCAGAACCATATCTGATTACGTCTCAGCCCCTGTTCATATTTGGTATTCAAGGAGACCAATTTTACGGTTCCGGTTGTCCATGTGTAGCATTCCAGTTGACTATAATTACATTTCCAACAGTTAACCCAATCATTCACATCAATCTGTCCCCCAGCAGTTTTGATATGTCAATATGATTAGCTCTTATTGCAAAAAGCCCTTAAAATGCTACTATATATTCATTTGTGGTTTAATATGTATCACATGATGCATTGCTGGAATAATCACTAAGTACATATTGCTAAATTTTATAACCTTAGGCCAAGCACATATCATTTCATAACCAACAGTCACAAGCACACAATAGTCATGCCATCCTATACCAACTTCTACTAAGCCTCACGCTAACCACTTAACCCTATAGTCAAGCCTAATTTTAATACATATAATTAGGTTCGCCTGTTTGCTGTTACAGCTTCAATAAAGTTCATTATTATTTCTATAAGCATGCTTTGCAGACAGCGTATAATTTACCCAAAAATACAGGGTGGGGCCTTGGGGGAGAGGTGGGGTCAGGATGTTCGGTTTTCTGCCATTAGAAAATTGGCAACCCTAGTCCCAGGAGACTGTGAGGGTGCCATCCGCGATGTTGAAGCTTGCCCCTTCCTCTTCTCTTGTCTTTCAGTCAGCCAGTGTTGCAGTAGTGAGCTCTTCTCCCCAAAAACTCTTTCTGGGGACTCCAAAAGTGAGGGATGGGTAGAATAGCCCATCCGTTTATTATTTTGTTCACCAATTACACCTAATTTCTGACACACCAATTTTGGTTCATTGGTTTCTGGTCTCCTGCTAATCTTGTTTACCAGGCATGATTTTAACGGAGTCCTTGTATTATATCAGTAGGCCTTTTTGTTTGCACTAATTCAGTCTGTCTCTTTTTTGCACCTTTTCCCACCAACATTTATTATAAAAGTTATTGTGACATTTTATGAACTTTCACTCACTTTTCACAGTTGAGCTCACAATTAAGGTAAATTTGTAAGCACTGCAGAGACTCTAAGCAGTGCTGCAGCACACAGGACAGCCAGAGGAGGCTGTCATAACTTAGACAGGTCCGTGGGGTCTCTCCAAGCCCTGAAGCAGCCCATGATCACAAGGGCACAAAGGTGGCTTTGTGCCAGCCCTCCCTCTCCCCCACTCTGGGACTGTGCTTCTTAGAAACAACACAGAATCTCACCAATAGGATCCAGCACTACATCTTGAAAATGACTAACATCTGCCCATGCATGTAAGCAGGATAGGTGATATTCCAAGACATGCAGAGACACACCCACAAACTGAAGGGCAGGTTCAAACCCCAACCTGGGGAGAAGGGGAGAATGTGGAGACAAAACTACTGAAATGAAGAGACACTTTAGCTCTGATCAGTTCAGCACTTCACCACCACCACCCTCTTCTGTTCAGTGGTGCACAGTTTCTGAGCCAGGACTATGTCTCACACTGACAGACGGTTTAACTAATTCTAAAAATAATTTCCTGCTGTACTGAATTTATTGAGCCCTCCATGCTAGTTCAAATGGCAGATGGCAACACCACAGAGACATGAAAAAGATGAAAAGGTTTTCAGTTTGCACCAGAAGGCTAAAGCATCAGCTCAAATTATCTCTAGAACCAGAAACAGTGGAACATTTTATTCCTTTTTACTCCTGGCAATATAACTACTGATAATGTTACTTGAAAATACTGTAACTGCAGATCTGGAAGTGAATTTTCTAGATATCACTAGCAATGTCAGAAAATTCCACAACCTTATCCACAATGCAATTACTTCTTTCACAAGCACTTGCAAGATTATTTGCAAACAAGTAACAATAAAACATGTGACTCAAAGTGGGCTCCAGGCAGTCATAGGGTACACATCACCCACACATTTGATCAAATAAACTTCCAGAAAAACAGGGACTCATGAATAACAAACGCCACAGAATATTCACTGGAGAAAAAAAGACCTAGCATTTTGTCTGTATTATTCAGCAGCTGCCGGATGCTGGTTCACAAAGCATGATGGACTGGAGCTTTCCTGACATTGTTAAATTTAAAAAGGCAACTTTTCTATTATTAATTGTAGAAATGTACCTCTTGTTCTCTTTGGTGTACATAGCTCTCAGAGCATACACAGCATTGGTGAAGCAGAATCCGGCAGTGGCACATTACAAGCTTGATGCTTGGTGAGGATTGCTACTGACTCAAGAAAATGTCAAGTTTACTTCTTGTATGACAGAGCAAGTCCATTTTATTGGAAGCCATTACAGAAATAGCCTGAAAGGCATGATAAGAGTACATTCTTAAAGTGCACACACAAAAAAGGACCCAACCCTATAGTATCTCACTTTTTTACTCTCACTTCGTAATCCCTAGAAATGTTTTAGGGCCAAATCCTCTCATCACGTCCACTGGTATAAATTAGTAGTAATTCCACTGAAGTCAGTGGAGTTAAAGCAGTGCAAATGAGAGTAGTATCAGGCTCCAGTCCCAATTTACAAGTATTAAAAGTGAACTTACATGACCTGTACAAGCAACAACAAAAAAGCAACATCAAGATTAAAGGAATTTTATTTGTACCCAGTTAATAGATTCAGTCTTGGCTTTGTATTTATAAATAATGAAGTACCATACTGCATACCTCTCTCTGGGCTAACAGCTCTGGAAGAATCTGACACATGCTGACTTACCCAATTAGACTGAATTAATTTTAAATATTTTGAAATGGTCTACCTTATGGTCCCTCCCTTCTCCTTCAAGCCAGTGCTATGTTGCAGAATACTACACCATCAGAATCTCATTGAAAAGCTAAGCTTTATGAATCACCTCATCTGAGAAGTCTCTCAAATGTCATTCACAATATTGTGAATGACATTTGTGAATGACAAAAACTGTCCATGCATCTGATTCCTACAGAGAAACCACACTCAGAGCACTGGCTATGCATAAGACCATCTTCGGATACTACCTCAATTAAACAGACATCCTTCTGAAGACAGAGCACAATGAAACTTTACTGTACTGTAGGTGAATAACATTAGCCTGGTTTGATGGCGGGGGTTTTGGTATGGGGTCAGGCCCCACTGAGAGTACTTGTGTACAGAAACAGAATTTTTAACTAGGACCCAGGACAGGAAATTCTGGAGACAGGTTGCCTTGTTTATATGGGTTTGTTTAAGGCTACATTGCATGAAAGGAATATGGCCAGAGATTTGAAGTGAAATCCTGGCCTCACTGAAGTCAATGATAAAATAAAAAAAGGGAAGAAGGAGGATCCGGGGAACTACAGGCCTGTCAGCCTCACCTCAGTCCCTGGAAAAATCATGGAGCAGGTCCTCAAGGAATCAATTATGAAACACTTAGAGGAGAGGAAAGTGATCAGGAACAGTCAGCATGGATTCACCAAGGGGAAGTCGTGCCTGACTAACCTAATTGCCTTCATGATGAGATAACTGGCTCTGTGGATGAGGGGAAAGCAGTGGATGTGTTATTCCTTGACTTTAGCAAAGCTTTTGATACGGTCTCCCACAGTATTCTTGCCGCCAAGTTAAAGAAGTATGGGCTGGGTGAATGGATTGTAAGGTGGATAGAAAGCTGGCTAGATCGTCGGGCTCAACGGGTAGTGATCAATGGCTCCATGTCTAGTTGGCAGCCGGTTTCAAGCGGAGTGGCCCAAGGATCGGTCCTGGGGCCGGTTTTGTTTAATATCTTTATTAATGATCTGGAGGATGGTGTGGACTGCACTCTGAGCAAGTTTGCAGATGACACTAAACTGGGAGACGTGGTAGATACACTGGAGGGTAGGGATAGGATACAGAGGGACCTAGACAAATTAGAGGATTGAGCCAAAAAAAACCTGATGAGGTTCAACAAGGACAAGTGCAGAGTCCTGCACTTAGGACGGAAGAATCCCATGCACTGCTTCAGACTAGGGACCGAATGGCTAGGTAGCAGTTCTGCAGAAAAGGACCTAGGGGTCACAGTGGACGAGAAGCTGGATATGAGTCAACAGTGTGCTCTTGTTGCCAAGAAGGCTAACGGCATTTTGGGCTGTATAAGTAGGGGCATTGCCAGCAGATCGAGGAACGTGATCGTTCCCCTTTATTCAACATTGGTGAGGCCTCATCTGGAGTACTGTGTCCAGTTTTGGGCCCCACACTACAAGAAGGATGTGGAAAAATTGGAAAGAGTACAGCGGAGGCAACAAAAATGATTAGGGGTCTGGAGCACATGACTTATGAGGAGAGGCTGAGGGAACTGGGATTGTTTAGTCTCCAGAAGAGAAGAATGAGGGGCGATTTGATAGCTGGTTTCAACTACCTGAAGGGGGGTTCCAAAGAGGATGGAGCTCGGCTGTTCTCAGTGGTGGCAGATGACAGAACAAGGAGCAATGGTCTCAAGTTGCAGTGGGGGAGGTCTAGGTTGGATATTAGGAAACACTATTTCACTAGGAGGGTGGTGAAGCACTGGAATGCGTTACCTAGGGTGGAATCTCCTTCCTTGGAGGTTTTTAAGGCCCGGCTTGACAAAGCCCTGGCTGGGATGATTTAGTTGGGAATTGGTCCTGCTTTGAGCAGGGGGTTGGACTAGATGACCTCCAGAGGTCCCTTCCAACCCTGATATTCTATGATTCTATGACTTCGTGAAGTCAAGATTTCACCCTTGGAGAGATTGGTTTGTTTGCTATAGAAAACCTGTATAAGGAACCTAAAACCCAGAAAAGACTGAAAAGCACTTATTAACTACATGAGCACTCAGCTGACTGGATCTTCTTAGACTTCTGCAAACATCTCGTTCACTCTGGGAAAGCTCAAAAGTTTAACACGGGCATAAACATAGTCACGCCTATACACACATTTAATCTAATTTGCAATGTTACTCACATACTAGTAACTTGTTATCTACCCTTACACCTGGAGAGGGGTTTTGTTTGTTTTTTTGTTTAACTTGGGACTCCTGTTGAGTTTCTGTCCAGGCTCACAGACTCTTCAGGTCAGGTGTCTTCTATATTCTGCTAGAGTGAGAAATGTTCCGGTGAACCAGTATATATACTTTCATATACCTGTACACCAGTAAACATCTCCAAGCACACATCCTGGACCAGGAATGAGAAAGAAAAATAAGTTCAATCCCCACCCTATCAAGTAATTTCTGTATCAGTGTAACAGGTGAGGAGGCTACCTGACAACCCAGACTGTATTTAAAGTTTTGGAGTTCAGTAACTATGAACCCTTTAATACCTGTGCTACCTAATTTTAAGCTGAAGTCTTGACCTATTTGGAATAACCCTAATACTGGCCTATGCTGAAGCGGTATCAGTTCTATGGTTCTGTGATGTGGTACCTACCCTCACACAAGGCCCCAACAGCTAAAACAGGACAATTAACCTTATAGGCTGCATCTAGAGGAGAGCCAGGGACTAACAAGGCCTATTGGCTGATGAAGCTCTGCTGGTGGAGGAGTTGGGATAACCTTATAAAGAGATGAAGCTGGTGGTAGGAGAATGGCTGCAGGGAGGAGCTTTGCAGTCAATCCCTAGAAAGGAGAAATGTTGGCTAGGTACAAGGAGGTGTTCTAGAGGGCGAGTATGTCCTGGGATCTGCACTGGACTACAGATTCTGGCAAGAAGCCAAGAGGGGTGAAGTAGCCCCAGGGAATGAAGGACACTCCAGTAGTAAATCCAGAGGTAGGCTAGATGATAGAGAAGAGAGGTAGGAAACAGCCCAGGAAAACAGCAACAGGGTTGGAGCTTGAGCATACTGTGGTTGCTGGGCATAGGGTCCCTGAGCTGGAACTTGGAGTAGAGGGTGGACCCAAGTTCTCCTACCGGCTTGTGGGAAGATAGCAGAGACCTGGAAGTGGATCAGAAGATTTCCTGAGACTGCAGATAAACAGTTTGTCCAGTGGGACTTTGATACCCCAGAAGGGGAGGACTATAGTGACCTGACCAGAAGGCCGTGTCACAAGGAGGAGCACCCTAGAGAGAGAGAGACTCCATGGGGTGAGCAACCAAAAGAGGGGGCTCCAGACTGGGAAAGAGCTGATTCCCAGATCCAGCTTGTGAGGCGTGTCCTATACTTCCTCCAGGGGGATCTGGATGTGTAGCTGTGATCCTTCTCAAGAGGTCCTGGAACTGTCTATCATCAGATGGTGATTGTCATCCCCAGCCTTGCCATGAGAACCCTATTGGTGCAGGTGGTTCAGTCAGACCCAGTTTGTCCTCCTCCTGCATCTATTCCTGGAGGGGTTGAGGTTCTTCCCTGCAGGGGGAGGGGTTGCCTTATTACAATGGGATCTGATAGATTCAGGATGACATATGTATGGATCCCATGAACTCCAGTAAGACCATTGAGAGGAACTGTAGGGAAATCTGATTGGTCCCCATGGGGAAAGGTACCACTGCTCCTGCAGTGCACAGATCCTCATAAGCGAGTGGAATGGTGCCCACGATACCCTACATCCTCTGTCTGGGCTGATCCCTACTGACACTGGACTCACCCAAGGAGGAGAAGGTTTCACTGTCAACGGGTGGGCCAACATTACTAGGGGACTTATTATGCCCCCGCTGGTCAATTGTACCATAAAGTATCATCTCATCTCATCTGTCTTTCCCTCCCATACTGAACTAATGGTGTGAGGCCCTCCCTCATTAGGACAGATCTGACAGTATTGGAGATTCTGGGTCCATGTAGATGATAATGTCCTCTGGGTGATGTATCTAACCCCTGATGTGAGGCAGAAGGCTGGGCTTCTGTCCCTCAATGTTGCTGGTGGGATTGGTCTTGTTGGCACTAATGGCTTCTTCTCAGACTGCACAGGTACTGCCGGTACAGGCAGCATCCACCACCTTCCTTCCCTCGCTGGTACCAAGGACAGCTCCTTCAATGAAGGCCAGTTTGGGAGTACGTTTGGCATTTGGCTCCAGGAAACTGGTACCATGCTCCTTGTGAGCTCCTGAGACCCCTGTTCCAGGGTGCAGAGTCTCACCCAACTTTGAGGGTGTCAGAGAGGGTGTCCTCTTTTCAGATAAGGAGTTGGAGGGGGATTTTTCACATTTCTTGTGAGAATATTTGATCTTTCCCTCCTCCTTCCTTTGTTTGAAGGAGTCCTTAGCTCTATTCCAATTGACTCCAGAGCTGGAGGGCACAGTGCTCAGAGGGGTGCTCCTGGGTTCCATTGTCCAATGGGCCAGGGTCAGACGGGGGCCTTATCACATGGTCCATTAGGGATCTTCGGAATCTGTACTTATGGGCTTGACAGGTTCAGCTTGGAAAAGGGCAGGCAGACATTGCACTTGGAAGAGGCATGAACTTCCCTGAGACAGTAAAGGCATTTGTTGTGGTCATCACTGACTGGAAAGGCCCTGGGACAAAACACATGTTGTTGTCTGGGCATACTAGGCATCCCATAAGGGGTGGGGGAGGGATATGTCCAGGTGGGGGAGGAACCCAAAGTCCTAACTACTAAAAATTATTAGAACAACATTATCTAGCTATAAAAAACATATAACAGGTTTTAAAAATTACTTACAGATGAGAACAAAGTTTGACAAAGGGGGCCACCACCTAATACTGCAGACACTGGGGGGTTCCGTCTCAGACCATGAGCTAAAGAAAAGAACTGGAGAGGTGGTCAGTTTGCATCACCCCTTACACCCTCTGTTTGGAGTGTGATGAGACAAGGGGCACAGGCTGGTAAAAACCTTACATGCACATCCAGAGTGGAATATACTTCGGGACCATCACTCGAAGAAGAATTAAAGTGCTCACAGAAAAGAACAGAAAAGGCTCAACTTGTTAAATAATTCCACTCAGCTGCAAAATTAATACATAGCACTTCACACACTGATTTAGCCACATGATTCTCAGCTCCTTATCAAATTTCAACTTTAGTAACTACCAGTTTCCTACAAACCTAAGTTTCCCCCTATATTTTCAACTGGATACAATAATTTCTTCTCACTTTAAACTATTGTATAGTGTTGATGTGAAATGATAAATAGTTGCCATGTTTTACCCTAGAAGTAGCCGTGTTTCTGTAGTACTGCTACATGAAATAATCCCTCTGTTTAGCTTGAAGTCAGTAAAGCATGTTTTGAGATCTTTGAGAGATTAAAAGTGTTATATTAATGTAAAATGATGTTATTAAAATTAATGGGAATCTTTCCACTAGACACTCCTCTCATTACACTGAAAACATACACCGTTTCTGTACATAGTCTAAACTTAAATGATTAGGGTCAGGTACAGACTTGTATCTACATTTAAAAATATATATCCTGTGGGATATCCAAAGATGGCCTGAAATTACCCAAAAATCAGGTTCACAATCTAACAATCTACCACATCACAAATGATTCACATACTTACAGTAAATAAATGCAACTAAAACAGCTGTTATATGGCAGTAAATATGTCTCAGAGAAAGTAATTCAGCTTGCAAAACTTCTGATGGTCCAGTAAATACATCCTTTCCCCTTCAACAATGGAACTCACCATTTTGTTTACATTGTAACCTCTCAACGCTGTATCGGGACTCTGATGATTCATTTTCTCAAGTAACATCGAAATCTCTCTTTGATCAACATATCCTCCATAATCTCTCAGACTCTTTTCTCTTGTCTATGCTCTTTGACCTAATATTGTACCTTCCAAATTAGTTTCTTATTACAAGTTTCAATTCCTTCTGTCACCAAGTGCAATGTTCAGTTTAAACTGTCTTTATTTCTTTTCTTTTCTTCCCCATCTGGTATTAGCTGCCAGTTTTAGAACTGTGCCTCCAAGGTCTTTATTCCTTCATTGCTCTCACTATGACAAATGGAATCTCAATAGCAATCCCTTCAGTGTTCATCAGTATGTTTCTCTGTTCAGTTTGAAAAGCTGTCAGTTAAGGCTATCTTTTTACTTGCCTTTCTTCAATCATTTCTTTATGCAAGTCTTCCATCAATTTTTACATTAAGTGTAATTGACTATATGATTTTTAAGAGCCCAAGTCAACAATAGCATTTATCAGCCATACCTTTCATTAACTGATGTTACAGTACCTTCTCAAAACTGAATATCAAGTATTCTTTTCTTTGTAAAACCATGATGTTTTCAATCAAAGCATGCTGTGTAAAATGTCTCCCTACTTAGTCCTTTAAAATACCTTTGCAGAACACCAACAAAAATTAATGTTAAAATAAACTATGATACGATTGAAATGTATACATTTCAATTAGAGACGTAGTTGACATTTATTTTATCATAATTTCTTTACCATAGTATACATACTAAAGTATACACTATGTGGTGTATGTTTTAAAAATAAAATTGAATTCCATCATTAGATGCCAAATTTTGCCATGAATAAATTACTTGCAGAGTAAGGTAGTACTCAGTGTGAGTAATATGTTACTCTGCAAATAGTCCCATTGATTTTGATGAGACTGCTTATGGAGTAAAGGATTACTCAAAAGAGCCAGGCTATCAAAATATGGCCATAAAATAATATGCAGTATGAAGCTATTATATTGCTAACTGTGGAGATGTCAAGAATTCCTCAGATTTTTGAGGAACCATTTAAACAAATACTTTAAGTTCTCAAAGTTGGCACATTTACAAACCATTTAGACATCATCATTTTGTCACTGACACACTTTTCAACATGTCCTTAGAGGAAACCCCACAATGTAATTAACATTGGATTGAATGACAGCTGAGGAAGTGCATTCTAAGTATTTTCTTTCAACCCTGGAAACAGACATATAGTGTACCTCAACTTTCATTTCACCTAGAAGACTCAAAATCTTTTATTACTCTCATTGGCAAACACAGATCAATAGATTCATAGATTCTAAGGCCAGAAGGGACCACTGTGATCATCTAGTCCAGGGGTGAGCATACTACAGCCCGAGGGCCGCATCCAGCCCTCCAGACATTTTAATCTGGCCTTCAAGCTCCCGCCAGGGAGCGGGGTCAGGGGCTTGCCCCACTCTGCGCGGCTCCTGGAAGCAGAGACATGTCCCTCCTCTGGCTCCTATGCGTAAGGGCAGCCAGAGGGCTCCGCATGCACCCCTGCCCCAAGCACAGCCCCTGCAGCTCCCATTGGCTGGGAACTGCGGCCAATGGGAGCTGCAGGGGCGGCGCCTGCAGACGGGGCAGCGCGCAGAGCTGCCTGGCCGCGCCTCCACATAGGAGCTGGAGGGGGAACATTCTGCTGCTTCTGGGAGCTGCTTGAGGTAAGCACCACCCGGACCCTGCACCCCTGACCTCCTCCCGTGCCCCAACCCCCTGCCCCAGCCCTGATCCCCCTCCCACTCTCCGAACCCCTCGGTCCCAACCTGGAGCACCCTCCTACACCCCCAACCACTCATCCCCAGCCCCACCCCAGAGCCCGCACTCCCAGCCGGAGACCCCACCCACTCCCACACTCCAATCCCCAATTTTGTGAGCATTCATGGCCCGCCATACAATTTCCATACTCAGATGTGGCCCTCAGTCCAAAAAGTTTGCCCGACCCTGATCTAGTCTGACCTTCTGCCTAGCTCAATTCCTGTTTGAATAGAGCATATCCTTTACAAAAACATCTACTCTTGATTCTAAAATTGCCAGGAATGGAGAATCCACCACAGCCCTTGGGGAAACAAGGAGTGGGCGGTGCTTCGGTCAGACCGATAGGAAAGGTAGAGTCAGATAGAGAGGAATGTTCCCCACAGAGTGGGCTGGGTTGCCACGTGTTGGGCAGGCAGATGCAGCCAGGCTATGCTGCGTTGCAGTTTGTGCCACTCTGGTTGGCTGCAGCAGCCTCATGCTGGCTGTTGCTAGCATGAGCCACCACTCTCCCAGGTACGTGCCTGCGTGGTCAGTTTCTCACTGCTAGTGGCAGTGAATCCCCAGCAGGGAGTAGCCTCCTGCACAGCTAGGCCAGGGATGCCTGTAGCACCTACCACATGGGTGAGGGCTCCATGCAGGCAGCAGCAGCAGCAAGGTCCTGTGGGGGGGGAGGTGTGCGTCTTGGGCATTTGCGTCCTGGATGGCAGCTTCAGTGTAAACCAGGCAGGCTGCTCCCTGTGGCATCGGGCCCTGAGGGAGCGGCAGCTGGTGCTGATCCCTTGGGGAGGCTGACACTGCTCTTTCTGTGGGGAGCTGGGAGCAGCTAGTGCTGCTCCATCTGCACTGCAGCTAAGAACTCCTGGCCCAAGGTTTGGTCCTTCCTTTCAGAAAGGGCTCCCTATTTTCCCCCCATAAGTCAAGCACTGGGTAAAGCAACAAACATTAAAGTAGCAGTTCAGCTCTATAAGGCATGGCAGTTTCCCTGAACTTGAAGACAGGCTGGGTTACCTGACAGAAGACTGCCCCCAAAATGTCATCTCTCTGTTGTAAATATTTTATAATACACAGCAAATCTGTATACAGTAAAACTACATTGTGGTCATGTTCACCACTGTTGTGGCATATTTTATCCACACTGCTTGGAAAGATATACAAAAATATTATTTGTCAATGCATCGTTTTAAAATAGAAAGACCGTTCTCCGAACAAAATAATAGATTTGAGCTCATAGTTGCAGGGTAGGTCTCACCAGCGTTTCTGAATTCTGCATAAAGTGCTATTAGTGACTGATAAAATATTAATTACAAGAATGTAGTTGAACAGCATCTGACCGAGGAAATGCCATTAGTGAACCATGATTTTTCTGCCAAAAAATACCAAGCACAGCACAATTTTGCTTTCTGCCCTATTTAGTAAGGATCACAAGTTTGTAGCTAGTGGTCTGAAAGCATCTTGGAGTCATCCACAATAGGGAGACCTGCAGACAGCATGCCCGCTCCTCTTTTAAAATAAACCAAGCCAAAATGGTTACACAGTGTTCCTTGAAGGGATTAATACAGTTTTGTTGTTTCAGCAATAGCAGAATTATGGTTTTGCTAGACATACTTCATGCTAAAACCCCAATGAGATGTTCAGCCTCTCTGTACTTGGGGAGTTGAAGTCACCGCTACTCTATACCACTCACCTCCAAATACCTCTGCCTCACTGGTGTTTCCCACTGTCTCCCCTCCTTTTGTTTCTGTCCCTATCTCTGCAGTCTGAATCCCAGGTTGTGCATTCAGATTCAAGCATCGCTGTCCCTAGCTGACATATAAGGATTTTCTCTAGTATGCCAGTTCACTTTAGGCTGATTTGCAGACTGACCATCTTTAATCTATATCCCATGCCTAACTTAACTACTGCCTGCTCCTCTCACTGTGAGTCCAGATCCTCAATTGCTACAGAGGGCAGGAACCTGGCTTCTGACATCTCCAAGCAGGAACTAAATGACTAGGCACTGATAATATGCTCCATGGCATAACAATGAACCAGTCTCATTGTAACTTCCTGTCATCTCTACTGACTAGAGACTTTTACTGCTGCTCCCAAGCTGACTCTCTGTAGAATTCAGTTTGAACTTAAAAAAAACACAAAGTATGTTTCATCATTTTAAAAAACATTCCCCCCCCACCCTACCCTCCCAATGCTTTTAGTGATCTATTAGATTAGTGAAACTGAAGCATTCCCTTACAGAAGTTTTTTGGTCTATAACACACAGGCATACATACATGTTGGGTTTGTCTGCATCAGAGGTGCCCAACCTATGGCCCACCAGAGCATTTCATAAGGCCTGCGGCCTGCTTCAACACAATGTACTAATGGCCGATTCATTAGCATTTTGTCATTATGTTTACATCACTTTAGTTATAAGTGTGTAAATAGACAATACTGTACATAGGTTGTTTCTATCTAAATACATATAAAACAAGCTGAACTTAAAATATAAATCAATACAAGTAACTTTAAATCTTATTAAAATATGTAGAATCCGTTTGGCCCACACAAGGTTGTGCTTAGGTTTATGTGGCTCTCCTATGTAACAAGGTTAGGCACCACTCGTCTACATGGTGTGTTATCCCCACCAGAGGGGTGTAAATTCTAGTGAGCACTAGCATGTCAGGCACTGTGTCACCAATGTGGACCTTGTTGGCATGCACTAAAAGTTCCCTAGAGGAAGTTAATGTAGACTTAAAAACTAAATTTTCCAGAATTTTCATTCAACTCAAAACCACTTCATTTCAATGTTGTCCAAACAAAATATTTCATTTTGACCTAAAACTAAACATTTTATTTCCATTTTGACCATTTTAAAGGTTTTTGTTTATTTTTAAATAAAATTAAAGGAAATTTTAAAACAAAAGTTGTTTCATACCAAAAATGTCAAAATGTTTTGTTTAGAAAATGTTGAAACAAGATGTTTCAACTTTGGGGGAATTTATTTTGTTGTTGTTGTTTTTTTCCAGCATGAACAATTCAGCGAAACCAACATGAATTCGTAAAACTTTTCAGTGTCACCAAATCTTCATTTTTCAGTAAAAAAAAAAGTTTTGTCCAAAAAATTTTGACCAGTACTGTTTATAAGTCCCTATGTTAGGCTGCTTGCTGAGATGAGGGACCCCAAACCTAGCCTCTTTTGGTTAATGAAAGGAAGGACAAACAAGCAGAACCCTGATTACATTTGCTTTCCAGTGGCACAGCACAAACATGAAACACTTGGGATTAATAGGTCAGAGAACCCGGCAGATTTATGTGAGCTAATTGTGTTCCTCGGCTAGACTTATTTAACAAGGAATCCATGATTTAGAAGCATCTATTTATTGGCTTTCATTAAAACGAACAGACTCCTTGGAGACCTGTATTTATTCTTTGTCCTACCCATTATGGTTCCTGCAAAATTGTTTGTATTACCAAGTTTGCAGCAACTTTCTATAACTTGAAAGTGGTTGTTGTTGTTGGGGAACTAGAGTTATATTCAAGATGCTTAAAAAAAACCAAAGTGTGCAAGCTGGTGGAATACCATTAAATTTAGAACTCCCTAGTGCACTGGGATATATGTTTCCCCATCTGGTCTCTGGAAGGAATTAGCTGAGCAAATAGTTTTCTCTGTGAAGCTGCAGAGCTTCATTCAGCAACAGATTCCAGAGAACCTCTCTTATATATTCATTCTTTGCACTCAGCTTCCCCTGTTATATGTAGAATCGCTCCCCCTGTTCTTATTTGGGTATATCAGAATTTTAGCCCATATAGCACTAGGAGCAGGAAATTAACAGCTGTGGAAACCAGTCTTATGTTTTGCCCAAAGTAAAATGTTTTGCTAAGTAAATGATGTAGTCTGCTATGGAAGAATGCAGAAAGCAGATTTCTCCCTCTCTCCCCCCCAGTGTAAGATTGCCCTATTAGAACTGGAATCAGAAGGAATCTCTCATGGTAAGTTCTGCATTCAAGTATTCTTTCAGCCATGGAAGCAGTATGTATTTGTCCTTATTTGTGGTTATAGCTAATTCTATATTATTATGGTAATTATTGCTGTCACTAGTTGATCTTAATCAACATAGAAGTGATAGGGCACATGTCTTTATATATAACTGTTATAGGGATGATGTAGGTAAGAATCTGATGACATAGCTTTTTAAAATGTTGTAGAATACTAGTAGATTTTAAAAAATGTTCATCTTCCATTAGCTAACAAATTATCACAGAACATAGTGGTAAATTTTTAATTAGTGTTATTTCCCTTTCCTTTATTGCATCAATTTTTAATGGACTGTGCATGTATATATTTAAATATACACACAAACAATTAAAAGCAATTAAAAATCTAAGAGATACAAACACTATAGCTATTTTACATGCAGAATTACTGTCAGAAACTGTGATGGGATGGTCAGGCCTAGTGGTTGGAGCCAGGGGGGTCAGCGCTAGAATCAGGAATCTAGAGCAGGGTTCGAATGAGAGCAAGGCTGGAACAGGACTAGGAACAGGGTGGGAGCAAGAGCAGACTAAGGCTTGGGGAGTCTATTACCACTGTCAGGCAGGAGAGAGTTCCAAGCCCTGAAGTGACGCTGAGCAGACTGAGCAGCTGTTCCTCCTCTGGGGCTTATATACCTGCCGTGGGAGTCGCCAGACCAGTTCCTGGCTTGCGGATTGGCTGGAGCCCAGTACAGGAGTGACTCATCACCTTACAATTACTAAATACTTTTTAGGAGTAATGGGGGAGGGTCTTTCAATTCATATTTTCCTCTATAGTATTATCTCCTTCTTTTGTATCCTTCTTCAACTTCCCACTGAAGTAGTTAAAACTGAAGTCCACTAGGACAGTCAAGCAATCAATCCCAACACTAATACCAGTGATAAAAGCTGCTGTACTGTATTTAAAATAGGCCTCGTGCTTCACTGCTCTTACCTTCTGCATTCAGTAATCATAAATCCCAGCTCCCCCTTTGAAATCAGAATCAGACTGCTGAGGTAGAGAGCTCTAATTTCACCTGGGAGGTAATGAGATGAAATCATTCCACAAGGGAAGAGAAAAATATAGCCAGCTGACTGTGCACCATTTAATTCAATGACTCCCTAGTGAGGAGCATCAATGGCTGGGGTGCAGCTGACAACAGAAATGTTGCTTTATATAACACTTTATTGTCCATTTGTGTGGTACTGTAGTAGCAAATAGTTAACAGGCCACGGAGGAATAGTCAAAGTCAAAGAAATCTGCTCCAGTTAGTACTTTCGGTGGTTTGGAGTCGATTCAGTGATGCTGCAGGTTTGTGGGTTGGCATATTTTTGTCCCTGGAATATATTTTCACTATAGAATATTTTTCTCAAAACCATTTATACAGCCACATAGGTGTGTACAGTGCCTTACAGGCAAGTATGCACACAAAGCCCTTGCCCTGAGCAATTTGTGATCTACAGTGGATGGGAAACAAGATGAAAGACAACAGATTTTAACATATAAAAAGGTGCCCCCACTTTTGGGGCAACTTTCTAATTGCACAAAACTGAATACCCTTGTCCCGCCCCTTCCCCAAGGCTCCGCCCCTGCCCCGCCCCTTCTACAACACCCCTCCCCTGCTTGCTCCATTCCTGCCTCCCTCCGTCGCTCGGTCTTCCCCACCCTCACTCACTTTCACCGGGCTGGGGCAGAGGGTTGAGGTGTGGGAGGGAGGTGAGGACTCTGGCTGGGAGTGCAGGCTCTGGGGTGGGGCCAGAAATGAGGGGTTCAGGGTGCAGGAGAAGGCTCCAGGCTGGGGCAGGGGGTTGGGGTGCAGGAGGGCGGTTGGGGTGTGGGGTCCCAGCGGTGCTTTCTGCAGCTCCCAGGAAGCAGCCGTCAGGTCCCTGAGGCCTCTAGATACATGGGTGGCCAGGGAGGCTCCGCGCACTGCCCTCGTGCCCACAGCCACCACCCCCACCGCTCCCATTGACCGTGGTTCCTGGACAATGGGAGCTGCGGAGCTGGCCCTCGGGGTGGGGGCAGTGCACAGAGCCTCCCTGGCAGCCCATGCATCTAGGGCAGGGGTGGGCAAACTATGGCCCAAGGGCCACATCTGGACCTCCAGATGTTTTAATTTGGCCCTCAAGCTCCTGCCGGGGAGTGGGGGTCGGGAGCTTGCCCCGCTCCGTGCGGCTCCCGGAAGCAGCAACATGTCCCCCCTCTGGCTTCTACACGTACGGGCACCCAGGGGGCTCAGCACGTTGCCCCCGCCCCAAGCGCAGCCCCTGAAGCTCCCATTGGCCGGGAACCAATGGGAGCTTGGGGTAAGCACCTCCCCAAGCCTGCACTCCTGATCCCCTCCCATGCCCCAACCCCCCTGCCCCAGCCCTGATCCCCCGCCCTCCAAACCTCTCAGTCCCAGCCCGGAGCACCCTCCTGCACCCTCAACCCCTAATCCCCAGCCCCACCCCAGAGCCCGCACCCCCAGCCGGAGCCCCCACCCCCTCCCATACCCCAACCACCAATTTTGTAAGCATTCATGGCCCGCCATACAATTTCCATACCCAGAGGTGGCCCTTGGGCCAAAAAGTTTGCCCACCCCTGGTCTAGGGGCTGCAGGAACCTGGTGGCCACTTCCGGGAGCCGCACGGAGCTAGGTCAGGCAGGGAGCCTACCTTAGCCCCAGTCTCCGGCTCAGGGCCGGCTCCCGCTTTTTTGCCACCCCAAGCAGCGAAGCGGGGAAAAAAAAAAAAAAAAGATAAAGCCGCGATCGGCGGCACTTCGGCGGCTCTACCGCACCACTTCATTCTTCAGTGGCAATTCAGCGGCAGGTCTTTCGCTCCGAGAGGGACTGAGGGCCCTGCCGCCGAATTGCCGCCGAAGACCCAGACGTGCTGCCCCTTTCCATTGGCCGCCCCAAGCACCTGCTTCCTTTGCTGGTGCCTGGAGCCAGCCCTGCTCCTGCTGCGTCGCTGAGCAGACTTTTAACAGCCCAGTCAGTGGTGCCGACAGGAGCTGCCAAGGTCCCTTTTTGATTGGGCGTTCTGGTAAAAAAACGGACACCTGGCAACCCTACCCCATTTGCTCTTTTAGGTGCCTTTGATATTATTTAAATGAAAATACAACAAACCCATCCTGCAGCAAACCCCCATTCCAGCAGAACTCCATCCCCAACACAACCCAAAAGGCAGAATTTTCCCCACCAAAACTCAATTCCTCATAAATAATCAGTCCCAACAGGATCCAACTTGTTCAACCATTCAGGAAAAACAGGTAGGTCTTGCAGTGTGCCCTGAAGGTCAACAATCCCTGACTATTTGGGACCCATGGCTGGAGTTTGTTCCACAGTTAAGAGTGCCTCATGGAGAACACACTACCACCAGTAGGGTGACCAGATGTCCCGATTTTATAGGGACAGTCCCAATTTTGGGGTCTTTTTCTTATATAGGCTCCTATTAGTCCCCCACCCCCGTCCCGATTTTTCACACTTGCTGTCTGGTCACCCTAACCACCAGGCTCCTTTATATTAAATCAAAGGAAATCCATCTTACATGCTTCTGCTAACCAAAACTGCACCAGTGGGGCATGGAGAGAGAAGGTCTTTCAAATAGACAGGTCTATAGTTATTTAGGGTTTTATGGGTCAAAACTAGAGATAATCTAAAAGATTTTTTTTCTGAAAAAATATTACCCTCATAATAATCTTCTAGTCATTACCTCTAACTAATCAGGATCATTGCAGCTTTACCTAGACTGACCATTAGACAGCTAGCTAGCTCTCATATATATCCCAGTCTCCAGGCCACGCCTTCAACAGTGCTTCAAAGTCAGGTGCAAAAGCAATATGATCTGAGTGTTATCCGCATTCAGAAAACACTGCAGGCCATACCTCCTCACTAACCTTCCTAGCTGCCTACCTACACCTTGAACAGGGGAAGAGACAAGATGAATTCCTACAGAACCCCACAAGGCAGTGACCTTTGGGAGGAGAAGCAACTGCCCCACACCAGGCTCCAGAAATGCTCAGCAATGAAAGAATAAAGCCATTAAAGAACAGTCCCATCCACTCCTGCTACTGTCAATCACCAACACCTCATGATCAATGGTATCAAAGAGTTAACTATATATTAACTGCTTTTAAACCATCCTGAGGAAATCATCCACTAATGCCATCAGCATGGTTTCTCTGTTGTACTCTGGTTTGTTCCCAGACTAATAAGGATCAAGGAGATCTCAGGCCACAGGTAACTCAGTTGTCTCATCTCAACCCCTTCTGTGATCTTAACCAGAAATGGAAGACACTGTGCAGGCTGATAATTCACCAGACTGTCAACATCAGGCATTGGGGTTTTGAGCAAAGTTTTCACGATTGCCTCCTTAAGAGACAGTAGGACCCTGTCATCCCAAAAAGGATATTAACAAACTTCTCCAGAAGTGGACCAGCGTTTCCCTACTGGCCTTCTCCAGCCAGGAAGGACATGGATCCAGAGACCAGATTGTAGGATGAAGTTCCCCAAACACCTCTTCTACTTCAGTGAGCCAGAAAACTTTGCATTTGTCCCCTTGAAAATCCCTTCTGAAGCCTTGAGAACAAGCATTACACTCTAAAGCTGCATGATTTTAATTGTAAAATAATCTGTAATTTCCTCACAGTAGGAGGGATTTGCATCAGCTACCAGGTGGAGATAACCTGGATTAACCAAGATGCCCACATCCTTAAACGAATCTGCTGATTGAGATTTTACAGATGCTAATAATAGGATGGAAAAGAGAAAACTGCTTATGGGAGAACTTATTTTCCAGTCTTGTCTTCCTGGTGAATTTCATTCATGAGATTATTTATATTATACCATATTTCAATACAAATGGCAGAGAATCTATTTTTTCCCCATAGTCAGAGACACAGCTTTGCAGTTTTCCCTCGGCTGGTTCCAAGTATTCCAGCTGTGTCTTCAATGGTTTGAACAGATTTTTAAGAGAGCTCCAGTACAGAGTCAGCTGGCAGTAAGAGTTTAGAGTATGGGGAAAGGATATTTCTTTTTCTCCCTCAGTAAGACTCCAGAGTTTGAATAGCTGATAGAAGCTTTGTCTTTCTGTCAAAGGGAGTTTCAAACTGTTGCCAAAATTCATTATAGAAAAATATAAAAAGGGGAAATAAAAAAATCTATTTAAAGTGCAGTTCTGCTTACTGATGTTATTTTGCCATTTAACAAAATACACCAAGGTCAGGGTGACTAAACAGGCACTATTAGTTTTTTTATCATTATTATTAGACAAACTTTTATTTGCTTTGTGTGCCAGTGCTGATATGGAAATACATTTCCATCTATCCTCCACCCTTTCTTTAAATTTGAGATTTAATCCTTAGTGTATTCGGCTATATAGAACTACAAACATTCTAATAATGTTTTACATATATATTTACAATCTTAATTATCTTAAAGAACCTTTCTTGTCTGGAAACTGTAGCATTTCTAAATGACTGTGGACTAAGAACATGCTAAGTTGGGAACTGAAGTTCTTAAAAAGAGAAAGACAGGGTAGATTAGGCAATATCTTTTATTGGACCAACTTCTTCGGTGGAAGGTACAAGCTTTTGAGCTATACAGAGCTCATTTACTGGACCAACTTCTGTTGGTGGAGCTCTGTGGAGCTCGAAAGCTCGTGCCTTCAACCAACAGAAGTTTGTCCAGTAAAAGATATTACCTCATCTACCTTGTCTCTCTCATATCCTGGGACTAACACGGCTACAACATCTATGGAAAGTTTATTAAAAAGGATTTAGATTCTTGTTCCCACTTAATTCCAGAATACTCATTCAAAACCTCTTTCATCTGGACACTGATGAAGCGTTAGAATGGCTGTACTTCTTTCATAAATAAGATATTATGCTAATTTTTATCTAGCAATCAGTGGCGGATTAGCCACTGGGCCCATGCCCGGGGGCCCCTGGAAAGCCTGAAGCCCCGACTACCTGGGTGGGCAGGACGGGGGAAGACCCTGCGCCCCAACCCCGCTCCACAGTGGCAGCGCCGGGTGTGGGAGGGTCCCCTAGCAGCCCCCAGCCGAAACCACAGGACAGGGGAAGTCCCCCTCCCCCCCCCAGCAGCCACCAACCCATCCCCAGCTGAAGCGGCGGGATGGGGGGAAGCTCCCCGCAGCAGCCCCCATCCCTGGTGGCAGAAGCCCCTCTGTGGGGGAAGCCCCTCCCAGTGGCCCCCAACCACCTCCCCGGCAGATGCCCCTGGGAAAAGGAATCCCCAGTACCCCCACCCATCCCCCCCACAGAAGCTGTGGGGTGCAGGGGAAGCCCCCATGCCGACCCTGCTCTCTGGCAGAAGCACCAGGCAGGGTGGGAGAAGCCCCAGAACCTCAACCCTGGTCCCCTGCAGAAGAGCGGGGAGTGGCGGGGGAAGCCCAAGCACCCATACCCCCGCTGAGGCCCTGGGACTGGAGGAGCTCTCACTCCCCACTGTTTCCCAGGCTGCGGGACAGAGCTTCTCCAGTCTTGGGACCGCAGTGGGGAGGGAGAGAGGCAGAAAGGAGCAAAAGGGGTTACGGGGCTGCAGTGGGGGGCCAAATGGAGGGGACCCTGGGTAAAACAGGGCGGGCCCCACCCCCAGGGGAAAGGGGTAGAAAGGGATGGGGCTGAGGACAGGGCCAAAGGCAGAAGGAGCGGAACGGGAGTGGGGCAACAGGCGGAAGGGGTGAGGAGGGGCCCCCACTTGCTCCGGCCCAGGGCACCTTAATCCGCCTCTGCTAGCAATATAGGTAGCTGCAATTTTACACACATGTAATTATCATCATAACTTACAGCACTAGATTTAAATATTAAAAAAATATTTTAAAAAATGGAAAGAATCCCTTGAAGTGTTTGCTCACTGTATACGTCTCAATATGTGGAAACATTATCATGAGTGCAGCAAAGAAGTTTCAGTGAATAGTTATTCAAATTTTAACCAACCTCATTTGGGTTGTTTTTGCCCCATTTTCACGTGGGCTTTCTCCAAATATTCTGTGTAGTTTAGCAACAGAAATATTGCTAGAAATAATGAAATCTGAATTTATAAATGAGAGTATTCAACAATTTATCCAGATTCTAAGAATTTGCTACATAAATAATGGAACAGAAGCATAACATGTGATAGATATGTCCAAAGAAAACTTACAAACACAGTTTGAATTTCATATATTGAATCTTTGTGCAGAGTGGCCCACAATTTACAAACCAAGAATTATTCACCAAAAATATGTAGTAAACAGTTCTGAGAAAATCCTTCTCTGCTGGTGCAAAAATTCCAAAGAGAAAAAGAAAAAATTATCAAGTACATTTTAATTATGAATTATTTACTTAGCTCTAACTAGGATCCATACAGTAAAAAAAATGAAAATTACAAAATTATACAGTAAATTAAGGGCTTGATCCAAAGACTATCAAAATCGATGGAAAACTCCCATTTATTTAAATGGGCTTGGATCAGGCCCTAAGAGACTAGACAAGCAAGGAGAAGATTTTATTCTATGCAAATTAAACAGAATTTTGAGGAAAGATAGTCCTTGTCCTTAAATTTTTACTATTTTTTTCATCAGTAAATAATTTTTAGCACATTGCATTATTTTAGTATATCAGATTTGGCTGTGGTGTATATTGTTTGTTACATATCCCCTCTCTCTATTCCCTCACTGTTTTACATCCACTACATTAACGTTATTTACAGAGGGGGCAGATTCTCTGTAGTGGAACAAGGGATGGGTGGGGGTAGGGTTGCCAACTCTCCAGGATTGTCCTAGAGTCTTCAGGAATTAAAGATTAATCTTTAATTAAAGATTATGTCATGTGATGAAACCTCCACGAATACATCCAACCAAAATTGGTAACCCTAGGTCAGGGAGGGACTCCAGGCCAGCCTCAGGCCCTCTGACCAAAATGGCTGCTCTTCCTCTTGCAGTGGAGAGCAACAACTAGCCTACTTCCCTGGTCACAGGTCTCTCAGACTCAGTTCACAGGGGCCTGGCCAACCCTGTGGAGGCTTTTCAGGGCCTGCCATTGGTCCCCAGCATGCCAGCCAAGATCCTGCTCCAGGCTCAGTGTGTCCCTCCAGCATAGCCACAGTCAGCGGCGGCTCCAGGCACCAGCGCTCCAAGCGCGTGCCTAGGGCGGCAAGCCGCGGGAGGCGCCCTGCTGGTCCCTGCGAGGGTGGCAGTCAGGCTGCCTTCGGTGGCTTGCCTGCGGAAGGTCCGCCGGTCCCACGGATTTGGTGGCTATTCAGCGGCGGGTACGCCAAATCCACGGGACCGGGGACCTCCCGCAGGTGCGCCGCCGAAGGCAGCCTGCCTGCCGTGCTTGGGGTGGCAAAAAAGCTAGAGCCGCCCCTGGCCACAGTAGGCTGTCTCCGTCCCAATTTCTGTCTCTCTGCTGTTTGCTGTGGGAGCTTCATCTTTGAAGCCCCCCAGCTGGCAGGGGCTACATATTGATTCTTCTTTCCTCTGTCATCTTACAGGCCCATGTGCAGTAAATACTATACCACTATTCCCTTCTAAATTCATGTCACTGAATTGCTCTGTTTCACAAATCCCATCCCAGCTTATCCTAGAACGTTGCTTTCCTTTATTTCTAAACTCAACAATAGTCTTTCTATGACTCACATGACGTTTGAAAGCTAGTAGTCAGGACAGAAACTGCTCCAAGGCACCTTACAATAAACCCCTCAGAGACCTGTGTATACTTCCTGTATCTCCAAATCCCTTGTCACCTCATTTCCAGTACAGTCAGACAGTGCTTAATTTGTAATGAAAGAGGTGATGGAGCTTAAGCAATTTTTTTACATTCATAACTGATGCAGCAAGCCCAGAGGTGCTAGGGCTATGAACTGCCAAGCTTAGAGATGCCAGCCCTGGCACAATTATGTACTGCAGTCAGCCCTAAGCATTCAAGAATCCTGACTTACAACCCCCAAAAACATGCAATTGCGCCAAAATTAAGATTTTTTTTTTGGTTATCTGGTGTTTGAACTCTCCCTTTTCACTCCAATGTGCATGTGACAGTTACAGGTTGAAAATTTAAATTTCAATGCATACAAAACACACACATACAAAAAATGCAGTTCCCACCGCCACCACTGCACAGAGTCCTACCCACTCCCTAGGTCTCCCTTACAAGGCTCCCTAGAAGTGACACCTCCCTTCCCACCTGAGGGAAATAGGTAGTTATAGGTCTTTCAAGAGAATAGACTGCAGCCCAGGCCAGTCACCAGTGCCAGTAGAGGAGCAGATGTGAGGACATCTTGGGACCCCTTAAGGAGGAGGTGTGTCACTTGGGAGCCAGTCAGGTGACAGTTTGGGAGAGAAGAGGTGGGCCCTATGTATAGTACCTGAGTATGCAGTGAATGGCCTAAAAGTTCAAGTTTGAGGGGAGGAGATGCTTTCTGGACACCAAGGTTGGTATTTTCAACCATATCCTTGAGCAGTTTGGAACATCTCACCCTAAAAGTAGCATGTTGAGGAGCTGCTAAAGGGAAAGTGGCTAGAGGAATTGGCAGCAGATTAAAAGAGCCTACGGCCAAGGAACTGTAGGAAAGAGCCCACTGGCTGCTATGGAAAGCCTACAAAAACGGGCACTAGCGAATATCTGCTCAGGCAGGGAACAAAGAGTCAGCCCGAACTGGGGAGCCAAGCAGTGCAGCTATGTACTGAAGCAACCAGAGAACAATGCAGTGAAGCAGCAAATTGAGAGGAGGACCTTACACACGGGTTTCACAGAAATTGAGATTCTCTGTAAGGAGGGGTCATACCTAGGGAGGGCAGCCATAGTATCCCAGTGAAACCACAGGGAATGCTTGCTATTCAGAGCAGCGGCCAAAGAAGAACCTGCAAGAGCCGCTGGCACAGTTGCTGAGCTGCAGAGTCCAGGAGAAGAGGCTGAAAGCATGTGTCAGTAATAGAGGCCTCCAAGAAGCAGCCGTCTGGCCATTCAAGGTATGTCTGCACAGCAATTAAAAACCCGCAGCTGGCCCATGCCAGCTGGCTCGGGCTCGTAGGGCTGTTTAATTGTGGGGTAGGATGAGCCAGAGATCCCTGAAGAGAAACACAGAGCACCCTTAATATCTGCGAGCAAACAATCCTCCAAAGCTGCCTTAGAGAGGACATGAAAGCTTTAAAGTTAGAAGTGCTCCAATGCTGGTACCTGTTCAGAGCCAGGTTGTGAATGTCCCCTATACAGGGTGTAGAGATATGTTTGTGGAAAATTATGATTTAGAGACACTCCGTCATAAGGGACAGTATTGTAAATATCAGAATTTAGAGATGTGCCCTGGAAGCTGGGGTTGAGAACAGTGTAGCTGTGCACAGCAGTCCACCACAACAGCTCTCTGGTTTGTTTTATTATAAGGTTTATTCCTTTCTCATTCACTGTCTTGTTGTTTAATGAACTCCAAGATCATTGCACAGGGGAGTGTGGGTGCAAGGATGCACCACAGGTATCATACACAATTCTTCACTCTTGTCACACAAAGACTGTTCCCTGCTAACACATCATCAGGTAGAGGGCACCCCAAATTAGGTTGGGAGGAGAGGATGCCATGTCACATTCTCCCTCTTCTCCTATTCATGGCTGGCAGCAAGCTCTGAATCTCTGACTGATACACGGAATACATAACACCTGCATGCTACACCAATGTAAGGGCATAAGAATGGCCATATTGAGCCAGACCAATGGTCTATCTAGCCCAGTATCCTTTCTTCCGACAGTGGCCAATGCCAGGTGCTTCAGAGGAAATGAACAGAACAGCAATCATTGAGTGATCCATCCCATGTTGTCCACTCCTAGCTTCTGGCAAATATCCATTTCTCTGTGTGTACGTGATCTCTACACTAGTTTGCTGACCTATCAGTATGTAAAATTACTGGACTAAATATCTGTGTGCACACACGTACACCTCGGGATATAACGCTGTCCTCGGGAGCCAAAAAATCTTACCGCGTTATAGGTGAAACCGCGTTATATTGAACTTGCTTTGATCCAGGGCCGCCCGGGGGGGAGGGGGGAGAAGTGGGGCAATTTGCCCCAGGCCCCGGGCCCGACAGGGGCCCCCATGAGAGTTTTTTGGGGGCCCTGGAGCAGGGTCCTTCACTCGCTCCGGGAGCCCCGGAAAACTCTCATAGGGCCCGGGCCCCCGGAGTTTCTTCCGCTCCGGGTCTTCAGCGGCAATTCGGCGGCGGGGGGTCCTTCCGTTCCGGGACCCGCCACCAAAGTGCCCTGAAGACCCACGGCAGGGGGTCCTTCTGCCCCGGGACCCGCCACCGAAGCGCCAGGTCTTCGGCGGCAATTCGGCGGCGGGGGCCCTCCGCTTTGATCCGCCGGAGTGCGCAGCCCCCCCCCACCCAGAGCACTGCTTTACCACGTTATATCCGAATTCATGTTATATCGGGTCGCATTATATTGGGGTAGAGGTGTATATGTAACAATATTACACCAAATACCTGTGTATGGCCTAGTGAATAACAAGATATACCAAGTACCTTTTATTTGTATATAACAACACTACACCTAAAAACTGTATTCACACCAGTTTGTTTGACATGCATTTACCTAGAAATGCCCTATGAATCAAATCATTAAAAGGGGTAGAATTTTTTGTTGTTTAAAAAAAAAACACAAAAAATGCATTTCATCTTAGAGAATATCCGTCTTCATTTTCACTGGCATAAAAAGCTGTTTTCTCAGGGGACAGGTGGAAGCAGAGAATAGTATGCTATGTCTCATAACAGCGCTACTGGGAACTAATGGAAAGATGGGCACTAACTAAAATTTTGCAAAACTGTGCAAACATTTCAGCTTTCGAAACAAGAGTTGGGCATAATGTGACTTGACTACACTCCAACAATCCTCACTTTAAAAAAATTCCCAGCAGCATGGTATGGTGAATAAAGAGCCTGATGATCAAAATACCTGAACTTAGGTGGCAAGAGATAAGACGGGAGTCATCATACATTGTGAAGAGCTACTGTCTTCTTTTCCCTTCCCAGAACCAATGACCCTTGCTTTATAGTGATCATGAGTTTCAACTTTTCTCTTATCTAAAAAATCCTGTAGACGGTTATAATAGGTTACATGATAATACTGAGGACAAAATCATACTTCTGCTTTTGTGTGGCAGTTCTCTGAAACCCTCATAAAATATGCATGGCTTAAGCTTCTTTGTGGCACTTATTGTGCCTGTTCATCTCATGAAAGCTGTGCAATAGCATATTTAAAGGGAAACTGCCAACTAGCTTTAGGCCTCAAATGTTCCTGTATATGCCTCAAACTCTGTGTGTGCACGCACACATGCATTTCAGGTGATGTTAACAAAACACCACATGTACAGAAATGTATGTTTCCATGAATATATTTTAAAATTCGCATGAAAACAGTTTATTTGATCATTTAAACATCTCTCCGCAGTATTGTGAACCCCCAAAACAACAATGGTCAGTTTCCTTTTATGGTTCTCTCACACTAGCACAATCTCTTTTCATTGCCCAACCAAGCTGTGCCACACTAATACACTAATCAAACAGTATAAACCAGAGGTGAGCAAACTACGGCCCGTGGGCCACATCCGGCCCGTGGGACTGTCCTGCCCGGCCCTTGAGCTCCCGGCCAGGGACGCTAGCCTCCAGCCCCTCCCCTGCAGTCCCCCTCCCCTGCAGCCATGCCATCACATGGACAGCACTCTGGGCGGCGGGGCTGCGCATTCCTGCAGGGCAGCGCAGTGGCATGTCTGGCTCGGGCCAGGCGGCGCGGCTGCCAGACATGCTGCTCTGAGTGGCATGGTAAGGGGGCGGGGAGCTGGATAAGGGCCCAGGAGTTCCGGGGGGCAATCAGGGGACAGGAAGCAGGGGGCAGTTGGATGGTGCGGAGGTTCGGGGTGGGGGGCGGTCAGAGGATGGGGAACGGGGGGTGGGGGGTGGATAAGCGTGGGAGTCCCAGGGGGCATGTCAGGGGGCAGGGGTGTGGATAGGGGTTGGGACAGTCAGGGAGTAGGGGGGGTTGGATAGGGGGTGGAGTCCCGGGGGGGGTTGGATAAGGGGTGGGGGGGTCCCAGGAGGGGGCGGTCAGGGGACAAGGAGCAGGGGAGGTTGGATGGGTCGGGAGGTTCTGAGGGGGGCAGTCAGGGGGCAGGAAGTGGGAGGGGGCGGATAGGGTGTGGGGGCCAGGCTGTTTGGGGAGGCACAGCCTTCTCTACCCGGCCCTCCATACAGTTTTGTGGCCCCAATGTAGCCCTCAGGCCAAAAAGTTTGCCCACCCCTGGTATAAACAGTGAAAACTAAATTAGATTTTTAGTTTTTTTCTCCACTGTCTTAAAAAAAACCAACCCAAACATTGATCTTTGACTCTCACATTGTTATTGTCCTTTTAAAGGACAGACTGAAAAAGAAAAAAAGAGATTATAATATTATACACAAGGAAAGCGCATCTCTTCTGAATTTGGGAATTTTAGTTCTAGTAACAGAAATAGCAAACCCAATCTGCAGCCACTGTGAGTGAGTACCTACCTAAGTGTCCTGTATACACGTATCACTGCAGGATCTTAGCGCCAGAGTATGGTCTCTTCTATACAGTAATTTAGTGTGTGGCAAGCTGGGGTGTGAATCTACAGTGAACCAGCTTCCATGCACTATGTCACTGTGTGGACCCTGCTGCCATGCACCAGCAGTTCCATAGTGTGGTTTCACATACTGCACCCAGTGGCAGCTCTAGCAAAGCTCCATGGGTACAATGGCACCCACAGAAATCAGGCCCCGATGTGCCTGGTTGGGAGGCAGCCAGGGCTGGCTTGGGAATGTGGGGGGGGGCACAAAAGGGGCAATTTGCCCCAGACCCCTCATTTGAAAGGGCCCCCAAAATGACAGAGGGGTGCCATAAGAACATAAGAACGGCCATACTGGGTCACACCAAAGGTCCATCTAGCCCAGCATCCTGTCTTCCAACAGTGACCAATGCCAGGTGCTCCAAAGGGAATGAAAAGAACAAGTAATCATCAAGTGATCCATCCCCTGTCGCCCATTCCCAGCTTCTGGCAAACAGAGGCTAGGGACACCATCCCTGCCCATCCTGGCTAATAGCCATTGATGGACCTATCCTCCATACATTTCTCTAGTTCTTTTTTGAACCCTGTTATAGTCTTGACCTTCACAACATCCTCTGGCAAGGAGTTCCACAGGTTGACTGTGCGTTGTGTGAAAAAATACTTCCTTTTGTTTGTTTTAAACCTGCTGCCTATTAATTTCATTTGGTGGCCCCTAGTTCTTGTGTTATGAGAAGGAGTAAATAACACTTTCTTATTTACTTTCTCCACACCAGTCATGATTTTATCATATCATCTATCATATCATATATCATATTCCAAGCTGAAAAGTCCTAGTTTTATTAATCTCTCCTCATATGGAAGCCATTCCATAACCCTAATAATTTTTGTTGCCCATTTCTGAATCTTTTCTAATTCCAATATATCTTTTTTGAAATGGGGCAACCATATCTGCACGCAGTATTCAAGATGTGGGCATACCATGGATTTATAGAGAGCAGGGGTGGCAAACTTTTTGGCCCGAGGGCCACATCGGGGTTGCAAAACTGTATGGAGGGCCGGGTGGAGAAGGCTGTGCCTCCCCAAACAGCCTGGCCCTCGCCCCCTATCCGACCCCTCCCACTTCCCACCCCCTGACTGCCCCCCTCAGAACCTCCTGACCCATCCAAGCCCCCCTGCTCCTTGTCCCCTGACTGCCCTCTCCTGGGAGCCCCCCACCCCTTATCCAACCCCCCTGGACCCCACCCCCATCCAACCCCCCTGACTGTCCCGCCCCCTATCCACACCCCCGCCCCGTGACAGGCCCCCCGGGACTCCCACGCTTATCCACGCCCCGCCCATTCCCCGTCCCCTTACCATGTCTGGCAGCCGCGCCGCCTGGCCAGAGTCAGACACGCTGCTGCGCTGCCCTGCAGGAGTGCACAGCCCCGCCGCCCAGAGCGCTGCCCGCATAGTGGCGTAGCTACAGGGATGGGGGGACAGCAGGGGAGGGGCCGAGGGGCTAGCATCCCTGGGCGGGAGCTCAAGGACCGGGCAGGATGGTCCCGTGGGCCGGATGTGGCCCGCAGGCCGTAGTTTGCCCACCTTTGATATAGAGGCAATATGATATTTTCTGTCTTATTATCTATCCCTTTCTTAATGATGCCCAACATTCTGTTCGTTTTTTGACTGCTGCTGCACACTGAGTGGATGTTTTCAGACAACTATCCACAATGACTCCAAGATCTCTTTCTTGAGTGGTAACAGCTAATTTAGACCCCATCATTTTATATGTATAGTTGGGATTATGTTTTCCAATGTGCATTACTTTGCATTTATCAATATTGAATTTCATGTACCATTTTGTTGCCCAGTCACCCAGTTTTGAGAAATCCTTTTGTAGCTCTTCGCAATCTGCCTGGGACTTAACTATCTTGAGTAGTTTTGTATCATCTGCAAATGTTGCCACCTCACTGTTTACCCCTTTTTCCAGGTAATTTATAAATACGTTCAATAGCAGTGGGCCCAGTACAGACCCCTGGGGGACACCACAATTTACCTCTCTCCATTCTGAAAACTGACCATTTATTCCTACCCTTTGTTTCCTATCTTTTAACCAGTTATCAATCCATGAGAGAACCTTCCCTCTTATCCCATGACTGCTTACTTTGCTTAAGAGCCTTTGGTGAGGGACCTTGTGAAAGGCTTTCTGAAAATCTAAATACATTATATCCGCTGGATCCCTCTTGTCCACATGCTTGTTGACCCCCACAAAGAATTATAGTAGCTTGGTGAGGCATGATTTCCCTTTTCAAAAACCATGTTGACTATTCCCCAAAAAATAGTCTGTTCATCTATGTGTCTGACAATTTTGTTCTTTACTATAGTTTCAACCATACTATAGTTTTGCCCGGTACTGAAGTCAGGCTTACCGGCCTGTAATTGCCGGGGTCACCTCTGGAGCCCTTTTTAAAAATTGCTATCACATTAGCTATTCTCCAATCATTTGGTACAGAAACTGATTTAAATGATCAATTACAGACTACAATTAGTAGTCCTGCAATTTCACATTTGAGTTCCTTCAAAAATCTTGGGTGAATACAGGGCTGGCTCTAGGTTTTTTGCCGCCCCAAGCAAAAAAAATTTTGGCTGCACCCCGTCCCAGCCCTGGGCTCCTCGCTGGACCCCCCTGCTGCCCCAGCCCTGGGCTCTTCCCCCCCCCACCCACACCCCCTGCCGCCCCAGCTCTGGGCTCTCTCCCCCCCCCCCCCACCTGCACCCTCCTTCCGCCGCAGCCCTGGGTCACTGGTAACTCGCTCCCACGGCAGGTCATTCAGCAGGAATTTTAGATGTGCACAGAACACAGACAGGATTGGTTCCCATATGGTTACAGAACTGCAGTAAAGTGGAACAATTTTCAGCTTGTGTGACTGGAGGATATCTGGGATGCATATTATAAGACTGTCCTACATAAATGAAGAAAAGTTGAGGTGCCTTTATTATTCTTTTGTTCCTCTCTTTCTTTCTATGGGGAATTTGCCAATGCAATATCACTGTCTTCCTTTTAAACAAACAAACAAACAAACAAGGCAATGGCTGTTGAAAATAGCAATTCCAGTCCTAATAACCACTGGGAAGCATTTCTTGCTCAATTTTATCCTACTTTTTCTACAGCAAGTTACAGTGGATCAGTATATTTGATTTGGGAGAAATGAAGTAACAGCTGCCCAAACTGAGCTTGAGCACTCCTGAATTTTGAGGTGTTCAAATCTGGAAGGCAGGTGCTGAGGGGGGGGGCTGTGGCTCTGCAGGGGAGCACGGCAGCATGTATGCAGCAGTGTGTCTGGCGCTGCGCGAAGCCAGACACGCTGGTCTGAGTGGCACGGTAAGGGGGCTGGGGGGTTGGATGGGGCGGAGGTTTGGGGGGGGAGTCAGGGGCAGGGAGAAGGGGGGGTTAGATGGGTCGGGGGGCAGTCAGGGGACAGGCAGCGGTTGGATAGGAATGGGAGTCCCGGGGGTTTGTCAGGGGACAGGTAGGGGGTGGGGTCCTAGGGGGAAAGTTGGGGGGGGTCTCAGGAGGGGGCAGTTGGGGACAAGGAGAAGGGAGGCTTAGATAGGGGGTGGGATCCTGGGGGGCAGTTAGGGGCAGGGGTCCCGGGAGGGGGTGATCAGGGGGACAGGGAGCAGGAGGGGTTGGATGGGTTGGGGTTTCTGTGGGGGGCAGTCAGAGGGAGTGGATGGGGGCAGGGTGGGGCTACCCTCCCTCCCCGTGGAGTGTCCTATTTTTTGAATGTTAAAATATGGTATCCCTGCCCTTCCCAGTGCAGCTCTCCATTCAAAGCAGGCTGTAGCATGAGGTCTCAGCTTCCTCACTCCCTCCCCCTTTTTCCTGTTGGTAGTGGCCAAGGGAATGCTGGGAAATGTAGTTCTTTCCCTGCTCCAGGGCTGGCTCTATAGGCAGGGAGCTAACCAAGGAACTACAGCTCCCAGGGCCCCCTGTTGGTTCTCAGCTCCCATGCTGGATCCCTGCCGCCCCTGCAAATGGGCTGCCCCAAGCATATGCTTGCTTTGCTGGTGCCTAGAGCCGCCCCTGGGTGAATACTATCTGGTCCTGGTGACTTATTACTGTTTAGTTTATCAATTTGTTCCAAAACCTCCTCTAATGACACCTCAATCTGGGACAGTTCCTCGTATTTGTCACCTAAAAATAATTTGGGAATTCTTGGGAAGGTTTTGGGAAGAATTTGGGAAGGTTTGAGAATCTCCCTCACATCCTCAACTTTGAAGACCAATAAAAAGAATTGATTTAGTTTCTCCGCAATGGCCTTATATCATCCTTGAGTGCTCCTTTAGCATCTCGATCGTCCACTGGCCCCACTGGTTGTTTAGCAGTCTTCCTGCTTCTGATGTACTTCCTGCTTCTTGCTATTACTTTTTGAGTCTTTAGCTAGCTGTTCTTCAAATTCTTTTTTGGCCTTCCTAATTATATTTTTACATTTCATTGCCAGAGTTTATGCTCCTTTCTGTTTTCCTCACTGGGATTTATCTTCCATTTTTTAAAGGATGCCTTTTTGACTCTCATGGCTTCTTGTACTTTGTTGTTTAGCCATGGTGGCTCTTTTTTGGTTCTCTTACTATGTTTTTTAATTTGTGGTATACATTTAAATTGAGCCTCTATTATGGTGTCTTTAAAAAGTTTCCATGCAGCTTGCAGGGATTTTACTTTTGGTGCTGTACCTTTTAATTTCTGTTTAACTAACCTTCTCATTTTTGTGTCGTTTCCCTTTCTGAAATTAAATGCTACAGGGTTGGGCCACTGTGGTGTTTCCCCCGCCACAGGGATGTTAAATTTAATTATATTATGGTCACTGTTACCAAGCAATCCAGCTATATTCACCTCTTGGACCTGATCCTGTGCTCCACTTAGGACTAAATCAAGAATTGCCTCTCCTCTTGTGGGTTCCAGGACTAGCTGCTCCAAGAAGCAGTAATTTAAGGTGTCAAGAAACTTTATCTCTGCATCCCGTGCTGAGGTGCTATGTACCCAGTCAATATGGGGATAGTTCAAATCCCCCATTATTATTGAGTTTTTTATTTTAATAGCCTCTCTAATCTCCCTAAGCATTTCACAGTCACTATCACCATCCTGGTCAGGTGGTCGGTAATATATCCCTACTGCTATATTCTTATTATTCGAACATGGAATTACTATCCATAGAGATTCTATGGTACATGGGAAGCCGCAAGTCAGAAGGGAGGGGTAAAGAGGCAGGGGAGGGAACATGGCCAGCACCTTGGTTCCATTCCACCTGCTGGAACCCACAGCAACTCCTCTCAGCTCCAGGGACCGGCAGGAAGTCTTGAGCCAACAGGAAGGGGTAAGGATTTAGGTGGGGCAGTGAGGAAGTTGGGCTGTTCTTCTCCAGCCTGGCAGGGAGCTGCGGTGTATGTGGAAAGGAGGAGCCTGTGTTGCCATCACTGGGGCAGGAGTGCCCGGTCCACGCACTCCTGCCCATTCTTGCTGCAATGGCAACTCCCTCTTGAGGCCCTTGCGGGGGTAGAATTGGGGAACAGGGCTGGATATGGGGCAGAGAGGGGAAAATTCTAAAATCCCTTCCCCCAAGGAAGCCTCGAGCCAGCTGAGAGGAGGTAAGGAGCAGGAGGGCGGGGGGAAGCAGAGGCTCCTGAGAAGGGAATCGGGAGGCTACATCCGCCCCGACTGCAGCAGTAGGTCAAAAAATATTACAGAACTTCTGGTGCATGGCAGAAGAGTGCACAGATCATTAGCACACATTGCAGACGATAGCACTGTAGATTTACACTCCGGCTTGCTACACACTCAGTCTCCATATAGATAAGCCCTATGTTACTGCCCTGGCTAGTTTTTCCTTTGTCGACTTCTCTTCATTAAAGTGTTTAGTAAATATGCCACAAAGTGCTGTCCTTTCTATCTATCTAGGTACTTACGTGTCCCTCATCATCATGCAATTTGAGCACCTTACAGTCATCAGCAGATGTTTACACAACCCTGTGACATAAGGAAGTACTATCCCCACTTTACAGATGGGAATCTGAGGCTCTGGGTAGCTCAAGTGACTTGCCCAAGATCACACAAAAGGTCTGTAACAAAGCAGGGAATTTAACTTAAAACCTTGAATCCCAGTCCAGTATCCACGAAACTATCCTTCCCATCTCTGTGACTTCCAGCTTTGTTGGAGTGGAAGGCAAAAAAGAAGCTACTGGGATCAACGAATCCAAGCTGCCGGGGCTCCCCAACTTTACAAGAGTCTTCAGCCCTCAGGCTGCATTCATTTTTCAGCAGATTCCCCACAGAGTATGTAGGGGATGATGTGCTTAAAACACCTGCCCCCTGCTCCCCAGCTGGTGCCAACCCTGCAGAAAGGAGGAAATGGTGCAGTGGATGTGGCTAAAACCTCCTTATGTGCAGGCGAGGGCAAAGAGACTGACTGAGTTCTCTTGTCCAGTCCCCTAACAAAACAGACTTGTTGCCTATAGTATCTTCTATAGTGCTTTGTCCTGACTGCTTTTAGAGGACTGAAGCATTACAGCTTCCATCACTCACCCTTGGATCTCTTGTAGAAAACAGGGATGCAGTTCACAAAAGAGTAAATGTTTTATTCTTGCAGTCTATGTGGTATTTAAGAACCAGCCACCTTCCTGAGCTAGTGTTTATGGCAACTGCTAGCATGCCAGTGAGGTGCATCATTCTAATACAAGACTATCTTTCCGCACGCAGCTTCCTCTTCTAGATGTTACCCATCAGAGAAAATAACTGGTTTCAGACCTTAGTCATTTCAGCCTGCATAGGATTTTCCACTGCTCACAGTTCAACATGTAGAGAATTTACTCTTAACTTTCCAGTACATCCTGAGCCGGCTGCTCATGGACTCTGGCACTCAGATGAATCATTATCCATTATTGTTAACAGAGCAATCTATGTTTTATCATCATCCCCTCCAGCTCCCAAGAGGATAAATCAAACTTATTATCACTCACTAAAGACTTTTTTTCCACCTCTCACTATATATCTCTGCTGCCTACCTACATCTGTGTAGTTCACAGAATTCTCTCAATATACTGAAGATAAAGTAGCAACAGATAGTAGGGCACTCTTATTGTCAGAAAATCTGGAGTGACTCATCTTCACTATAGCAAGCCATGTGAGTCACAGCCATGACTCAGCAACACGACAAAAAGGTACCTGTCTGGAAGAAAGGATTGAAATTGTCCTATTGAGCCAAGTATGCACTTTAGAGGGGGGTTTCCACTGGGGTTATTTTATTAAATCATTTTTAAAAAGTTAAGCCGTGATTGTTTGAGGAGTTTTTTGGACTATTAAAATACAAATTAAACTGTGACTCATTGTATTTCCCTCATTAGAACTTCTGTTTGATAAATTTAAAGCATCTATCCTTCCTCTTGTTCTAGTGAGTGAAACTGAATTAGGCTTTTTTGTTTATCTACTTGATTGCATGACTGCAATGAACATTCAGAGGTGATTTAATCCATACAATAGCAATAATCACAGAAAGGAACAAAAGTTAGAAAACATCCCAAGTTTCACTTTAAAAAAAAAAAGTGTCAGTCTGAGTGGCTAAGGAGAATGCACTGGTGGGCAAACTGCAATATCTGGATTGACACGAAACTAACACCATTCATATTCCAGTGTATCAGAGATATCAGATCAAATTGGTTTAAATGTAAATACTGTAAGGTAACCGAGGTGTGGTTGGTTCACTATAACTAGTAAATAGATCTAAACTGGCATATTTTAAAATCTGGTGGCTGAATTTATGCAAATATGTATTCCACACATTACCATAGTTATGACATACTTGTGATCCACAAGGCGAGATAAGAGAAACTAGACACCCTCTAGCTAAGTCATTAAGATGTGTACTAAATGTCTCTTTATATGGCTTATGCAGATCTACATGGGACTGGGGGTGGAGGATTAAAAAGGAGAAAATGCTATGTACACGCAGGAAAGAGCATCAGAAACCACTAGTTGTTTGAAACCCAGAATTTTCAGGGCTGCCTGGCTTACACAACTGGTTTTGGAGTATTTGTAGAATTAATATTTCACCCAAGAAAGGAAAGATGATCCAGTGGTTAGGGCACTACCCTAGGACTTGGGAGACCCAGGGTTTCAGTCCCTTCTCTACCACAAATTTTCCGGTGTGACCCTGAGCAATCAGTTCCTCATCTATAAAATCGAAATACAGTAACTCCTCACCCTCACTTAACATTGTAATTATGTTCCTGAAAAATGCTACTTTAAGCAACACGTTATGCGAATCCAATTTCCCCATAAGAATTAATGTAAATATGGGGGGTTAGGTTCCAGGGAAATTTTTTTCACCAGACAAAAGACATTATATACATATACAGTATAAGTTTTATATAATTTTAAACAATTTAATACTGTACTCACCAATGATGATTGTGAAGCTTGGTTGAGGCAGGGGAGTAGCGGGGTCGGGGCACAGTGGGGTCGGGATGCGGGGGCTTGCCCCATTCCGCCCGCTCGGTGCTCCTGCCGGGGAGCGGGGTCAGGGGCTTGCCCACTCCCCAGCTGGAACGCCGGGCGGGCAGAGTGGGTGGAGCCAAACAACCTTATAACAGAACATTTGTAAACGAGTATATTTTAAACATATTTAAACGAGTATATTCTCTAATACATCAGCAACCTAATAATGAAACAATGTTAACCGGGACAACTTTAAGTGAGGAGTTACTGTAATAGTACTTCTCTACCTCACAGTTTACTATGAGGATAAACACAGAGACTATGAGTCACTCACATACCACAGTAATAGGGGCCATACAAGTACTTAAGATAGATTGCTCCCATGTTGGTCTGTCCCACTGCCCAACTACTTTTAGTCTTAAGTCATTGCTAATATTTAGCCTTTATTTTCCCTTGCTTAGACCATTGCTCCTGGTCCCGATCCTACTGACTTTAGCAAGTATAAATAACCCCTTCCTCTATTTTTATTATTGCCTTGAAAATATTTATAGACTTTGGCTATATTCAGAAGTGACCAGTAATTCTGGGTGACCCAATTTCTGGATGCCCAAACTTAGATACTTGAAAGGGGCCTAGTCTTCAGAATGTGCCGAGTACTCATTCTCTGAAAAATCTGGTCGTTTGAAGGAGTCGCAAGAATCACTAGTGCCTTTTGACAATATACATCTGATCCCATCTCCCTGAATCTTCACTACATCTGGCCAATATAAATGTAGCTCATTAAACCTCTACTTCAATTCTCTACTTTTTTTATATTCTTCTCACTTTTTGGAAACAGAACTGTAGTCACACCATGGAACAGCTGACCTGAAGAAATGAGTAAAAGGCAGCCATCAAGAGCTTACAATTAGAGCTGGTCATGAATTTTTTCAGTGAATCATTTAACAGACAAAAAAGCCAATTCATCACAACTTGAACTAACCCACAATTTTGATGAACTACCCCAATTTAAAAAATTACTGAAAAAAGTTTCAAAGCTGTCAATACACCCTGTTTTGACATCTTTTAAATGAAAAAAGTTTTGAATTTTTTAGTTGAAATGACTTTTAGTTTTGAAATTTTAGTGTATTTTAGACATTTTCATTGCTCACAGTTAAAAGCTTCTTGTAAAAAAAAATCTCTCTCTAGGCTTCTTCTCAGGGCTACACTCCCAGAGCTTGTTCTAACTGTGTCCTTAGCTTTCTTACTGCTTCTCCTTCACACGCACAAACACATAGCTCCAATCAAAACAATTGCCCGCCCCTGCGTTTCTTATCAGGGCCCCAGGAAACCCCTTGGACTGCGTGATCCAGCCACTGCCCATGTGGTCTAATCCTTGGGCATTGGTTTTCCGTTGTTTCAGCTACTATTGAACAAGGAATCATTTAAACTGTATCCTCATTTAACCTAAATGGAAAGCAGTCACTACACGAAACAGGCTCAGTGAGGCACCGCGACTGCCTAACCCCTAGCATAACAATATAAAATAAATAAAATTAAAGAGCCCCTGTGACACTAGTAAGACTGGCCAACTTGGGTATGACCCATAACTACTTAAAAAAAGGCACTGAAATGTAATCAAGACAATCTACTTGTATGTGAATTTCAAAGAGATGTCCTAGACCAAATAAATGGGTTAATGATTGCTGTAGTAATAGAAATGAAGGGGAGTGCTGTGTGTATCTATCTGTGTTTACCTGTATCTTGTTAGAAGTTTAACAATGTGATCTAATTAGCTTGTAGATGCTAATCCTGTTCCTGTCTCATAATACTTCATTACTGTATACCAGTGGTCCCCAATGCGGTGCCCGTGGGTGCCATGGCGCCCACCAGGGCATTTATGTGCGCCCGCCTAGTGACCAGCAGGGGAGAGAAGCCGCGGCCCCGCGCCTGCCGGGGACAGAGAAGTCCGGGGCTGCAGGCTGCGGACACCGGTGTTCTCGGTCCCTGGCAGGCGCAGGGCCTCAGCTTAAGCCGGAAAGAAGCCGCGGCCCCGCGCCTGCCGGGGACAGAGAACTCCGGGGCTGCTTGGGGCGGCAAAAAGCCGGGAGCCAGCCCTGCCCCTGGAGAGCCAGAGCATCGTCCCCTGGAGCCGAGCCTGGGCTGTGGCGGCGAGAGGGGCTCCCAGAATGTGTGAGGAGCCGGAGACGGAGGGAAGCGGGGCCCGGGATGCAGGGAGGGAGGAGGGGTCCTGCTGCCGCCACTGCCACTGCTACTGCCACTGCTGCTGTTCTGAGTCGCCCCAAGGCGGCGCAGCATTTCCCCACCTGAGTGGGCTGTGCAGGGCGCCGCCAGGCTGGGCAGGGGGCACGGATCCCGGCTCGCGCGCTGATGAGGCTTGTGGCTGGGCAGCCCGAGCTGCCAGGGAGCTGCCCTCTCCTGCCCCCGGACCCAGCCCACCACACACCTCCCCCGCCTCAACCCCACGCTGCTTGCCCCGGGCCCCCACAGCGCCAGGGGCGGGGAGAGGCAGAGCCCGGCTCCGAGCGGGGCAGCCGGGGATAATGCCCCGCCGGGGGACCCCTGCGGCTCAGGCACCTGGGGGTCAGTGTCCGTCCTCTTGGCTCTGCCTGCATGGGGCTGGGGAAGCAGCTGTCAGCGCCTGCCCCTCTCAGCCCTTGCACCCCCCATCCCGCTCGCAGCCTCTTCACTTGTACCTCCCCCCATCGCTCCTTCGCCTAACCCCTTCCCCTTGTACTCTCCCTTCACCCGCACCTCTCCCCTTGTGCCCTCCCCCAGCCCTCTCCTCCCACACCTCCCCCTTCCCCTGCTCCTCTTCTCCCGCAACCCTCCTCATACCCCCTCTCCTCCTCCACCCTCCTCCGCGAGTATATCACACCCCGCTTCTCTGCCAGTGTAGAACCCCCAAGCTCCCCCACACCCGCTCCTCTGCCTGAACCCTCTTTACTAGATCCCCATCCCTTTCCGGGTACAAGGTTTGAGGGTTAGTCCCTATGCCTTCCATGTGCATTTGGGTGCGGGTGGGGGAGGGCACTGGTGGGTGGGGGAGAGCCCAGGGCTGGGGTGGGGGGCAGCCAAAAATTTTTTTGCTTGAGGTGGCAAAAAACCTAGAGTCATTCCTGCCCCGGCAGGCGCGGGGCCCGCCTAGTGCCCAGCAGGGGAGAGAAGCCAGGGCCCCGCGCCTGCTGGGGACAGAGTACTCCGGGGCTGCGGGCGCCAGTGTTCTCTGTCCTCGTGGCTTCTCTCTTCTCTCTGGATTCATATATTATGTAATATTAAATATGATGGTTTTCATATTATTTAATGTACAAATACAAAATAAGCCTTGAAAAATTGTTGGCGCCCGCCACACTCTTCTGAAAACACGAATGTGCTACTGGCCACAAAAAGGTTGGGAACCACTGCTGTATACTATTGATTCATAGATCAAAGGGGGATATCATCATTTAGATGGGATTTGTGATGTAATAATATTATTGTCCTAATCTCTCCTCGAAGCTTGTAATTCTACATAGTAGTCTACCTGTGAACTGTCTTGATAGTTTGAATGGCTATTGCTTAAGGTTTTTTCTCAGAAAGGACTCACTGAACAGAGATCACAGACTGTCGGCCCGCTTTCATCAAAGCCCACGTGGTGGGGTTACCTGTCAATGCCTAGCTTGCTTGAACTACAAAGGAAGCTTCCGGCCTGATCCTTTTTATCTCAGGTCTTCTTAAAATTTACAGGGAAGGTCTAAACCACAAGACTGAGGTCTCCAGGTTTACTCTGGATTTATCCTGGAATTTTCATGGAAGAATTTGAACAAACTCTACACCTGGACTGCCTATTGGTCTACAACCTTTTAAATTGATTCCAGAAAGACTTTTACAAATCAGCAGCCTCACCATCTCTGCTATGAAACTGACCTAAGGACTTTTCACATATCTTTATGTATATTGATCTCTGCAACTCTCTTCTTCTTTTTCCTTTTATTATTAAAACCATTAGTTTTAGTTACTAAAGGATTGGCTCTGTGTGATTATTGGATAAGATCTGAGACTCATATTGACTTGGGGATAAGTGTTCAGTCCTTTGGGACTGGTGGACCTAACGTGGTGAATCTGGTTTTCAGTAACCAGTCACTATATTAGACTTGGCTGTCTAGATGGGAATCAAGAGCTGGGATACTTAAAGGGTACTATAGTTGGGCTTCTTAGGCCTGGTTTACACTAGGCGTTTATGTTGAATTTAGCGCCGTTACATCGAATTAACTCTGCACCCGTCCACACCACGAAGCTATTTAGTTCGACATAGAGGTCTCTTAAATTCGACTTCTGTACTCCTCCCCAACGAGGGGAGTAGCGCTAAATTCGACATGGCCATGTCGAATTAGGCTAGGTGTGGATGGAAATCGACGGTAATAGCTCCGGGAGCTATCCCACAGTGCACCACTCTGTTGACGCTCTGGACAGCAGTCCGAGCTCGGATGCTCTGGCCAGCCACACAGGAAAAGCCCCGGGAAAATTTGAATTCCTTTTCCTGTCTGGGCAGTTTGAATCTCATTTCCTGTTTGGACATCGTGGCGAGCTCAGCAGCACTGGCAACGATGCAGAGCTCTCCAGCAGAGATGGCCATGCAATATCAGAATAGAAAGAGGGCCCCAGCATGGACTGATCGGGAAGTCTTGGATCTGATCGCTGTGTGGGGCGATGAGTCCGTGCTTTCCGAGCTGTGATCAAAAAGACGGAATGCAAAGATCTACGAGAAGATCTCTAAAGCCATGGCAGAGAGAGGATACAGCCGGGATGCAACGCAGTGCCGCGTGAAAATCAAGGAGCTGAGACAAGGCTACCAGAAGACCAAAGAGGCAAACGGACGCTCCGGATCCCAGCCCCAGACATCCCGTTTCTATGAGGCACTGCATTCCATCCTAGGTGCGGCCGCCACCACTACCCCACCACTGACCGTGGACTCTGAGGATGGGATATTGTCGACGGCCGGTTCCTCGGACATGTTAGCGGACGGGGAAGATGAGGAAGGAGATGAGGAGGACGAGGCAGTCGACAGCGCTTACAATGCTGATTTCCCCGACAGCCAGGATCTCTTCATCACCCTTACTGAGATCCCCTACCAACCATCCCCAGGTGTTAACCCGGACACAGAATCAGGGGAAGGATCAGTCAGTAAGTGTTTTAAACATGTAAACATTTATTTTTAACAGAACAGGAATATTAACAATATTAACAATGGGTTTTTCATGATTACTTTGCCCTAGGTGCTTAAGGTTTCAGTCCTTGGCAGTGCAACTACTGGAAAAAAATCTAACAATGTCCGGTTTAGCATGATTGTTTTGCCCTAGGCGCTCTACTGTTTAGTCCCGCCAGTGCAGCTACAGTAAAATCTGGTCTATATGTCCGGGGATAGAGCAGAAATCCTCCTGGGACATCTCCACGAAGCTCTCCTGGAGGTAATTGGAAAGCCTTTGCATCAGGTTCCTGGGGAGAGCGGCCTTATTGGGTCCTCCGTGGTAGGAAACGTTTCCGCGCCAGGAGACAAGCAAGTACTCGGGGATCATTGCCTTGCAGAGCATGGCGGCATACGGCCCTGGTCTTTGCAGGCTTTCCCGAAGCATCCGTTCTTTCTCCGTCTCTGAAATCCTCATCAGAGTGATGTCGCTCATGGTGACCTGCTTTGAATTAGGTAGGGGAATGTTAGTATTGGGACTGCTTGCCTGTTCCTTTACAGAACTGTAACCGGCGGTTTAGAGCCACGCGGTGGAGGCGGGAGAGGAGCAGCATACAGGGATCTTTCCCTGGGACAGCCGCGAGGGGGTGGGACGGGGCAGAGTTCATGCTTGCCGGATTGCTGGCAGCAGGGACTGGCATTGCTTTGAACGTGAAAGGAGGCCAGTGCTATTATTAAAGTTTTAAGCAGCCACAAGTCTACGGCTTACCATGTCAGCCTGTTACCCAAATTCCGCTGTCCTGTCCCACTTGTCTGATCTGCACTGCAAGACCCCAGGCACTGAATGCGAAGGCCGAAAATTCGACCTTGTCCTGAGTGCGCATGTGATAGGTGCTGTGCATGGTCTTGTTCACAGAGAAAGACTATGTTCTTTGTTCACAAAAAAAGTTATCTTTCTGAGGAATTCACTCCCTTTTTCCCATCCCACAGCTGCGACTGTCTCCCGACCTACCCTGGCATCACACTCCCAGAGGCTAGGGCAGATTAGGCGTAGGAAGAAGAGGACACGGGAGGACATGTTCTCGGAACTTATGGGCTGCTCCCGAGCCCAGGCAGCCCAGCAGACCCAATGGAGGGAGAACTTGTCCCAAATCCACCGATCACACATGGAACGGGAGGAGAGGTGGCGGCAGGAAGACCAGCAGGCGACTCAAACGCTGCTTGGACTAATGAGGGAGCAAACGGACACGCTCCGGCGCCTTGTGGATGTTCTGCAGGACCGGAGGCAGGAGGACAGAGCCCCGCTGCAGTCTATCTCTAACCGCCCTCCCCCGCCACAAAGTCCCATACCCCCCTCACCCAAAGTCCCAAGAAGGAGGGGCGGCAGAGTCCGTGAAAACTCTCACTCCACCCCTGCAGACTGCTCAAGTACCAGAAGGCTCTCATTCCCCAAAATTTGATAAGTCCTTTCCTTCCCGCCTCACCCAAGCCCCCGTCCCAGTTTCATCCCCCAGTTTCATGTGTAGTTGCTAATAAAAAATACGTTTCTGTTAATTACTGTTTCCATCATGTTCTTTTAGAGGAGAGTCTGTTTGAAGGGGGGGAAGGGGGTTGGTAATTGGACAGGACAGTCACCTTTACCAGGGTACAGACGCGGGGGCAGGTTCAGCAGCAGGGCACACACACATTGCATTCACTAGTTACCCTGGTCAGTCTGGGAGGTGGTTTTCATGTTCTGTGGGGGGAGGGGGCTATGTGACTTTGTGGCAGGGGAGGGCGGTTAGAGATCTTATGCAGCTGTCCTTATCCTGGATCACAGAGCCACGCAGCAGGGGATCTGTAACCATCCTCCCCCTGCCACAAAGTCACATAGCCCCCCCACACAGAGTCCCGAACAGGAGGGGTGGCAGGCTCCGTTGAAACAACCAGTCCTCCAGTGCGGAGCCTGTCATTCCTGGAGTTTAGAAGCGTCCTTTGCATCACTACACTACACCCGCTCCCCACCACAGTCTGCGTCCCAGGTTCAACACTTTCCCGCGAAAAGAATAATAAAGAAAACGGTGTTCATTAACAAATTTCAAGTGATTTTATTTTTAAACGTGTGTTGGAAGGGGGGGAACGGGGTGAATGGGGTATGTAACTGGAGAGGATAGTGAACATTTACTGGGTAAAGAAACGGGGGCAGGTTCAGCTTCTCTGTAAACAAACTTAATAGTCACAGGTTACCCTGCTCACTCAGGAACCTAGCTTTCAAAGCCTCCCGGATGCACAGCGCGTCCCGCTGGGCTCTTCTAATTGCCCGGCTGTCTGGCTGGGCGTAATCAGCAGCCAGGCTATTTGCCTCAACCTCCCACCTCGCCATAATGGTCTCCCCCTTGCTCTCACACAGATTGTGGAGCACACAGCAAGCTGCAATAACAATGGGGATATTGGTTTCGCTGAGATCAGAGCGAGTCAGTAAGGTTCTCCATCTCCCCTTGAGACGTCCAAAAGCACACTCCACCACCATTCTGCACTTGCTCAGCCGGTAGTTGAAGAGTTCTTTTTCAGTGTCCAGGGTGCCTGTATAGGGCTTCATGAGCCAGGGCATTAGCGGGTAGGCTGGGTCCCCGAGGATGACTATAGGCATCTCCACATCCCCAAGAGTTATTTTGTGGTCCGGGAAGTAAATACCTTCCTGCAGCCGTCTAAACAGACCAGAGTTCCTGAAAACACGAGCGTCATGAACCTTGCCCGGCCATCCGACGTTGATGTTTGTAAAACGTCCCCTATGGTCCACCAGTGCTTGCAGCACCATTGAAAAGTAGCCCTTTCGGTTAATGTACTGGTTGGCTTGGTGGTCCGGTCCCAGGATAGGGATGTGAGTTCCATCTATAGCCCCACCGCAGTTTGGGAATCCCATCGCGGCGAAGCCATCTATGATGACCTCCACGTTTCCCAGGGTCACTACCTTTGAGAGCAGTAGCTCAACGATTGCGTTGGCTACTTGCATCACAACAACCCCCACGGTAGATTTGCCCACGCCAAAGTGGTTCGCGACTGACCGGTAGCTGTCCGGCGTTGCAAGCTTCCAGAGGGCTATGGCCACTCGCTTCTGGACAGTCAGGGCTGCTTGCATCCGGGTGTCCTTGCGCTTCAGGGCAGGGGACAGCAACTCACAAAGTTCAAGGAAAGTTCCCTTACGCATGCGAAAGTTTCGCAGCCACTGTGATTCATCCCAGACCTGCAGCACTATGCAGTCCCACCAGTCCGTGCTTGTTTCCCGGGCCCAGAATCGCCGTTCCACAACATCAACATGACCCATTGCCACCATGATGTCCTCGGCGCGGGGTCCTGTGCTTTGTGACAGGTCTGTGCCACTCTCAGACTTCAGGTCCTCACCGCGCTGCCGTAGCCTCCTCGCCCGATTTCTCAGCATCTGCCTCTGGGAAAGGTGGATGATAAACTGCGAGGTGTTGACAACGGCCATAACTGCAGCGATGGTCGCAGCGGGCTCCATGCTCGCAGTGCTGTGGCGTCCGCGCTGTCACTGACCAGAAAAGTGCGCGAACTGATTTCCCGCCGGCGCTTTCAGGGAGGGAGGGCGGGAGTGACAGGTGGATGACGACAGTTACCCAAAACCACCCTCGACACATTTTTTTCCCCAGAAGGCATTGGGGGCTCGACCCAGAATTCCAATGGGCAGCGGGGACTGCGGGAACTGTGGGATAGCTGCCCACAGTGCACCGCTTCCAATGTCGACGCTTGCCCCGTTAGTGTGGACTCACAAAGTCGAATTACTGTCCTTAGTGTGGACACACACGTTCGACTTTGTAATATCGATTCCACATATTCTATTTAAGTAAAATCGAACTACTCTCGTAGTACAGACATACCCTTAGTGACCAGTGTAGTATTACAGAAGCTGTTTTATTACTGTCTTGATGAATCTCATTAAAGAATAAACCACCAGTGTGGGTCTTGTCTGCCCTGTTTCCTGGAATTCCTTGCAATTTGACCAGAGCATAGCATCCTTAGTGTGGCCCATCCAGGCATCAGGTCACAGCCCCTTGTTCACTTCCACTAGTCTATAAACTTACATTGATTAATGATAAATCTCACCTCATCACCCACACTGTTTTAATCTCTCGGGCAAATTTTTCATTTGATGTTGCTCTCCTCTGTGAATTTGAATTAATTTATGATTAATTATTTATAGAATATTGTGATGCTTTGGAGTTCACCCAGGCCAGTAAGGGGTTCAGTCAAACCTGCCATGCAACTCTGGGTGCCTTAAATGCTATGATGCTGTGGCTCACAGCCCTGATACTAAGAGCCAGAATATAGGCAAGAAGATCTCAGCCTGCCTTCCCACACCCTGTTACTCTTTGCAAGGAGACTAAACAACCCTTCCAGCCTCGAGTGTTCCTCAAAAACATTTTTCTGCTTTGCTTAGCCCCTCTCATTGTAACACTCACAAAACCTTATCAAATTCGCTGCTCCTTTAAAGAGACAGTACACAGCAGCCTGTTAGTTTAACTGGGATTAATATACCCTCCACTTCAATGCACAGCCACTGTTTTGGTCTATAGTAAAAGTAAAACAAGTTTATTAACCATAGAACATAGATTTAAGTGATATCAAATAAGGGAGATAGGGACAGAAATGGCTACAAACAAACAAAAGTAAAAATACGCTTCTAAGGGTAAAATCTAACTTAACAAATTAGAGTCTTTTGTTCAAAGTAGTTTTCTCACCACAGTCATTCTTCCTGCTTGGCTGGCCAGACTTTGGCCAGGATCAAACACAGAACCCAAAGCACTTGGTTTCTTAGTCTCCTCGGGTGAAGGATGATAAAAGAGAAAGCAAAAAGCCATTTTATCTTCCCAAAGTTCATTGACCCTGTTTCAAGAGACAGGAAGGCTTCCAGGGGATGGAGTTTCCATCCCCAGTCGAGATCGCTAAGTGGTCATCTTCCCCCACTTGCTTGCCTGATGGCTTTGTTTATCTTGCATGTAAATGTGCTTTTCATTATCTGACCTCACACCTTGCTTAATTTACATTGCAGACACAGTCAAGTCTGCAAACAACATTCCTTTGTCTAGGACTGGCTGGGCTGAGGCACTGTCTGCTAAACACGTTAGTCACATATTTCCAGCACATTTGTATATTTTTTTCATGTTAACCACACATACATCATGCAAGAATACTAATGATTAGTGAGTTACTAGGTTCACAATGATATATTACATGACACAATTTAAATAAATGACCATGACAACAGTGTGCGAGGTGCACTGGGCTGATCAGGCCAGCTGAGCCTCACTGCTACATATACCAGCAAGGTCTTTGCCCTCTGGTACTGGGGTATTCGAGGGGTCACAAATATTGGTTCTAACAATAGTATTGGTTCTATCCAATAGTACCCTGTTTAATATTGTTACGCAGATGGAGATCTTAGCTCTGCTTCCTATTTAATACTCACTTTGTCACCCTTAAAAATCTGTTTATTATGTGTCAATATATCAGAAGTTTTACTGAAATGCAAATATACTACATACCTATAGTATTTCCTTTAGCTTCTAAAACAATAATTATTGCACTGATAATGATCAGATTTGTTTGCTATGACCTATTTTTCCAAACACTTACATTTGTCTGTTATTAGACCCCTTTCTCCCAAATGTTTACATACTGATTCCATTACAATCTGCATTAATATTGTCCCTATAATATCAGGTTAATTGGCTGGTAGCTGCCTGGTTTTGTCTTACTACCTTTATTTCATAGACTTTTAGGCCAGAAGAGAGAGTTATGACTATCTAGTATGACCTCCTGCATAACAGAAGCCACAGAATTTCACCCAGTAATTCCTGAAGTAGAGGAAATTATTCTTCCCTATTATGGAAGAAAATACTAACAAGCCCAGTAACTTGTAGTCGAACTAGAACATTCGTCTCAGAAAGTCTTCAAGTAATGGTGAGTTTACCACTGCCCTTGTTAGCTACTCCACTGGTTATTTTCATCGCTTTAAAAGTTGCATCGTATTTCTAATTTGAATTTTTCAAGCTTCTACTTTAGAGGGTGGGTGCCACTTTCGTCATTTTCCAGCTAAGAACTGTCAAGAAATGGTGAAATTTCCTTTGTTAGTTCTGACAAAGCTCTCACGAGCTCTGATCTGGGCTTGCAAATCTATACAGATGTGCCAGATAACTCTCTCACTATTTCTTTATCCTTTACTCACTGTTTCTCCAACTATGGTACTGAAAATAGAGACAATACTAAGGGGCATGGCTGCAACATGCTGCAGTCTAGCTAGTCTCAGCCAGTGTAATGATATTTATGGAGCCTGTACAAGATGGTACACATTAAGAATGGCCTCTTAGCTACTCTAAGTTGCACCTGGAGCTGGGACCTAGCAGTCACTTGGCACAGAGACAAAACAACACAGAATCTAGTTGAGAGGACTTAGTTCAGCCCTGTTATAAGAAGGACAATTGCCATTGAAGTGAATAGTACTGTAGTTCCTGCTTACATTCGAGTGTTATAATTTTCCCATCAACAAAAAGCAACTGCACATTCTGTTTGAAATACTAATTTTAGACTCAAGGAAACAAATAAGGAAGATTGACCATATATATATATATATATATAAGTCTATCTACTGTATCAATGTAGGTTTTTACACTGCACTCTCTGTGGTATCTGAGAGCCTAGTCTCATGAGGGCACAACATGTGTCTTGCCTCTAACATAGGCCATCATTCTGCCTCACAAAAAGGCAGTAGTCTCTGCAGACAGCAGACTTCTAGAAGTTTAAGACCAGATTCTGCAACTGTTTCACAACTGTACGTAAACTTGGGAGCATCACCACATCTTGACATGTCATTACCAAGATTATTTCTCCAGCAATTGTCCATCTGGGAATGGTGTATTGTAACCTTAAATAGAAACAACTGAACCCGCCTAAAGATATACAGATGGAGGGTGGGGCGGGGAGAATAGGATGAATTTTAGTGGCAATGAAAATAAGACAGTACATGCCGATGCCATATGATTTTTCCCACGTGGCTCTGTCTACAAACCACCTAACTATACATATTCTCTACTATTTCAGCTCTTGCCACTCCTCCATTGTGGAGACTGCCTATCATGCTTAACTGTTGAGTGAACAAAGAGGGTGTGTGTTATCCCCTGCACTTTACCCCAGCTTTGAAATCTATTTCTGGAAGTGATGGCTAAGATCCTGAATTACATCGATAGAAAACGTGGACTATTGTACAGCAGCGTTCATTAATTCCTTTGTGAACCCAGCTACTCAAGGAAACCAGAAAAAAACAAAACCCACTGATTTCACTTTACAGGAGACTCTGGACACACTCACATCAGGACATCAAATAAGTCAGTATAGTTATATCATATGATAAATCATTGCTACTATTTGACAAGCACCATTATTTCAGAATTTTAGCTGACAGAAGCTAGATAGCATGATATATTTTAATTATTATTTATAATCTGGATAAGAGGATATACCTAAGTCATTTCTGCCCATCTCTGGTTGATGACCAAGTGAAAGTTAAAGATCCTATAACACATTCTGGAATCAGTATTACCCTAATTTCCTGTCCAACATGACTTCTCCCAATAAAACAAATTTCTTGTGTGTTTGTTGATTACAATATGCTGGTAAGCATATGGCTAACTAAAGGATTAATTGTATGCAATATTGCTAGAGCTCTGTTGGTCCCAGGATATTAGAGAGACAGGGTGGGTGAGGTAATATCTTTTATTGGACCAACTTCTGTTGGTGAGACAAACAATTTTTTGAGCTTACACAGAGCTGAAGAACCCTGTGTAAAATCAAAAGCTTATCTCTCTCATGAACAGAAGTTGGTCCAATAAAAGGTATTATGTCACCTATCTTGTCTCTCTAAAGCAGGGGTTACCAAACTTGGTTCGCAGCTTGTTCAGAGTAAGTCCCTGGTGGGCCACGAGACGTTTTGTTTACCTGAGCGTAAGCAGGTACAGCCGCTCGCAGGTCCCAGTGGCCGTGGTTCGCCGTTCCCGGCCAATAGGAGCTGTGGGAAGCAGCCTGGGCCGGGCCACCACTTCCCGCAGCTCCCATTGGCCAGGAACAGCAAACCGCGGCCATTGGGAGCTGTGAGCGGCCGTGCCTGTGGACGCTCAGGTAAATAAAGCATCTCGTGGCCTGCCAGGGGCTTACCCTGAACAAGCCGCGAACCAAATTTGGGAACCCCTGCTCTAAAGGATTGTCTCAGCGGGTATTCATTTAAATTAAGCTGGAATCCTTGCAAACTGCTACATTCTATTGACTAGAAGGGCAACTCAGAACACAATGGTTAGGACATTTTTCTATATGCCCCCGCACTATCAGTACCTTATGTATATGCTCATCTCGTATATGCCACATCTCGAATACTGTGTACAGATGTGGTCTCCTCACCTCAAAAAAGATATTCTAGCACTAGAAAAGGTTCAGAAAAGAGCAACTAAAATGATTAAGGGTTTAGAGAGGGTCCCATATGAGGAAAGATTAAAGAGGCTAGGACTCTTCAGTTTGGAAAAGAGAAGACTAAGGGGGGACATGATAGAGGTATATAAAATCATGAGTGATGTTGAGAAAGTGGATAAGGAAAAGTTATTTACTTATTCCCATAATACAAGAACTAGGGGTCACCAAATGAAATTAATAGGCAGCAGGTTTAAAACAAATAAAAGGAAGTTCTTCTTCACGCAGCGCACAGTCAACTTGTGGAACTCCTTACCTGAGGAGGTTGTGAAGGCTAGGACTATAACAATCTTTAAAAGGGGACTGGATAAATTCATGGTGGCTAAGTCCATAAATGGCTATTAGCCAGGATGGGTAAGAATGGTGTCCCTAGCCTCTGTTCGTCAGAGGATGGAGATGGATGGCAGGAGAGAGATCACTTGATCATTGCCTGTTAGGTTCACTCCCTCTGGGGCACCTGGCATTGGCCACTGTCGGTAGACAGATACTGGGCTAGATGGACCTTGGTCTGACCCAGTACGGCCTTTCTTATGTTCGTATGTTCTTATGTTCTTATGCTCTGAGAAAGGTGATATAGAAAGCCAAGTTTTTATGAATATATTATTTGTTAGAAAATTAAAAGATGTATTAATAGACTAGCTTAGTTTGCATCTTTGATTTCATTTGTTTAGTAATCTGCTTTGTTCTGTTTGTTACCCTTCTACCACTTAAAATCTGCCTTTTACAGTTAATAAAATTTGTTTTGTTTATTATTAAATCCAGTTTCTGTAATTTCTAACTGGGGAGGTAAGAAGTGTGCACACGTCTCTCCACATTGAGGGAGGGGGCAAATTTCATAATATCATCTTTGGGTCTGCACTGCCAGGGAGGTGGACATCTGAATGCTGGAGCAAGCCCTTAAACTGAGTCTTCCCAGAGCTGATCTGCGGCTGGGTGAGGCCTTTCCTGTGTATGTGTGTGTGTGTTAGAGGAGGTTTTAAGAGCCTGGCTCAGCAAGACAGGTTAAAGGGGGCCCATGCTGGCAGAACAGGTAGATTCAGTGGTATCTCAGCACATCAGGTGGCTTCCCAGGGCATCCAACCCATCACACGCTTATGTAGTAAAAATACCTCGCTCCACAGCTGGAATTTCTGGATAACATTCTATGTGCTGTGTTATGCAGGTGGTCAGACTAAGTAATCATACCTGTCACTTCTAGCCTTAAAACCTGTGTGTCATAGCTGAGGCAAGAGTATCTAATCTGAGATGGCCTAGTTTCTCTGAAAGAAAATTCTATAAACCTAAACCAGAATTGTCAAAATGGGTCTCAAAATTTTAACAAATTGTCTTGGATTATGAAATTTTCTCTCAACAACATTAACCAATCAAAATTACCTAATACTTGGGGTGAACCTAGAATTTGGAGCAGAAAATTTTTAAATGGTTTTTCATCCTGACTCTTTTTCAGGTCTTTGCAAAACTCAAAGAATAAAAATTACACTGGCTCAAGACGCATTATATTAACATCCACACCACTCCCAAAAAGTATCACTGCTAGTCTGAGGCACCTGTGAAAATATTAAAGTCTTACATCAGATGCACCATTAATGATAGAAATACATGCCTTAGAATAATGCAACTCTGTGATTCTCAATTATCCAGTGGTATGGGGCAGTTCTTTTTATCTTTAGCAAATGGCATAATATCAGACCTTAAAATCAAATAATTTCATTCTTATAACCTTTTAGCTTTCTCTCTCCCACCTCCCTCATTTCAATTTGGGTGTGATTTTACTGGCTGATAATTTAGGAACAACTAGAAATAGAAACCAGTTCTTTGTACTATTTGAGAGTAGATTAGAAACTCATATTTCAAAGGGCATAAAGCATTAATCTTCTATTCAAGAGGTTAGCAATATATTGTATGTTTAAATTGTATCAGAATTGAAGGGGTGGAAAAGGCAAGCTGGTAATCAGAATGACATGATATCAAAAGGTCATTATCTCACAATATACAAAGGCTAAAACACTTTGGTAGAGAAGTTTAATTATTACAAGGTTAGAAATGTTTTTCCAAGCACTAGTCCTGAATTGATATGCAGTACAGTGGGAACACTGCAAACAGTTGAGGTTGAATTAGCCCCCCCCCACACACACCCCAGTTACAAAATACTGTCGTGAATCTGCTCGGCAGGACACTATTGTTCCCATCAACCTTCTCTCTGGTGACCCAGGACCCTCCTGGGTGGATACCTAGGTGTGTTGCCCTGAATTTAAGGGGTATGTAAACCCCAAAATGTAATAAAGTTAATTACAACCATCTTATATGCATTCAGCCACCCTAAATTAATAAAATAAAACATCACATAATTAAAAATTTAAAAACAAGCTTTTAAAAGCAAAAACATATCTAGCTAGCAATTTCTACTAATCAAAATAAAAAAAACTAAAACTAAAAACCTTATTAATTAAAAAACCTTAAATCTAAAGACCTCTAATATTAAACAAAATAATTTTTTTAAAAAATTAAAATCTACATATTTTATAAAAATTAATTATAAAAATTAACTAATAAAATATATTTTAAAGCAAACCTCTAAAGCCATCTTAAAAAATGATTTTCTTAACACCTTATCTTCCCAATGGGTAAGCAACTAGTCATTGCAAAGCTGCTGTTAATTACTCAATACCGTTCCAAATATTAAGTAAATATCTAAAATGTTCTAAACCTATTGCTTATGTTTGTGTGTGCCTAAATCTAATAAACTGCAGTTTTAAATAAAGCACACTTACTTGCATAAATCTTATCAGACAAAATTGCTGTATTCCTATTAATTTATTCCTAACACTGCCTAAAATAAAATAGTTAGGTTGCCACTGTTGGAGGTTCTAAAAAGCCCGGGTAACAGGTGCACTCACCTCCTTTGGCTCACGGTGGGGTGGGGTGGAAAGTCCAGGAAGTGACCTCTTTCTCTGGGAAGACAGTGGATGTGGACAGAGCAAGTCAGGCAGGAGAGCCTAAGGCCTGGTCTACACTGGGGGGGCAGGGAGGAATCGATCTAAGTTACGCAACTTCAGCTACGTGAATAACATAGCTGAAGTTGACGTACTTAGATCTACCCACCACGGTGTCTTCACTGCAGTGAGTCGACTGCTGCCGCTCCCCCGTCAACTCTGCCTGCGCCTCTCGCGGCGGTAGAGTACAGGAGGTGATGGGAGAGCACTCGGGGGTCGATTTATCATGTCTAGACTAGACGCGATAAATTGACCCCCGCTGGATCGATCGTTGCCCGCCGATCCGGCTGGTAGTATAGACATACCCACAGTGTGTATTGAGGACTGTGATGGACTTGCAAGCTATCACTTTAAGAGCTGTGGTTTCTGGTCCTCCTGAAAGGCTAGAGGGTTTGTAGCAAAGCATGTGATCAGATTCAGCTTGGAAAGAGCCAGCACAAGGTACATGTGAGTTCTGCCTCACTTCCTCTTTTCTCCCCCTCTGTTTTAGGGTTCTTGTGTGCAATTGTTCTGAATTCTAGGAAATAAACTAGTGTTACATTCGAACCTTCCAGAAAGGGTATTTATGTTTTTATCTAACTTGCGTGTGTGTATGCTGCTAAAATAACAGCCATGTGGCAACCCAAGAGCAGAGTGAGAAAGCTGGAGCTGGAAGCAGCATGGACTTGGCTGCATGGCATCTTGGAGCAGAGTAGAAAAGCATGCTGCAGAGAAGCTAAGGAGACATGTGTGGAGCAGGCTGTGATTGGCACACATTGCAGCCAGTCGCAGAACTTGTAGGAAGCAGCAGAGAAAGGCCTGACCAGAGCCACCAGGATCCCTTTTCGACTGGGTGTTCTGGTCCAAAACCGGACACCTGGTCACCCTATGGGGACACAGAGCCAGCCGGTGTCAGCTCAGGCTCTTAAGGGGCAGGAAGCCCAAAGAAGGCTATTGCAGAGAAAATGCCCTAGAGGCTAGAGCTTAATCCTGAAAGAGGCCACTGTGCTCTGACCCAGGGCTGGACCCAAGAAGAGGGGCCACTGTTCCTGTAAAGGACGACAATAGACAACCAGGATGGGCCCATGTGGTTAGAGCAGCCTGCTATCAGGAGCTGTGCAACAAGTGCTGCCACAGCAGTGGAGAACCAATGTAGATGGATCTCCAATTAGATATGCTACAGACTGATCCTGGCCGTGAAGCCTGCAAGTTATCTGCTGGCTTTAATAGAGGAACAGACTAAAGATGGAACCCCAGAGCTAGGCCTGGAGCACCCTAACCCTCTATTGGATGCCTCCAGGGGGCAAGCCAGGAACCAATATGTTGTATCTTGAAATTCAACTGCTTAAGCCACTGTATCTAGGGTGTTTGCAACCTCTCTTTCTTGCCAACTCTGGTAAAATACCTCCTCACTTCAGCCATGTGCCTGAGTGCTTATTGGACCTACCAGGGCTAGAACCTGTGGGACCTAGCAGCTGATGAGTCTGTGGTTGCTGCTGAGTCATGGTACCCTTGGTGTTACTGAGTATATTAAGAGGTTTGGGTTACCACAGCACTCAGCAGCTCTATTGATTACAATATCTCACGTGGGGTAGCAAAGCTTTTGCGCAAGATGGCATCTGCTCCTTCCCACCAATCCTTGGGGGGTACCTCTGGGAAATGAGAGAATGAACAGCTTCTCTGCTTCAAATATTAGTTGGGCTTCTAATGCAAGACTAGTGCCAGCAGACTGCTTTCTGAAACTGACAGTAGTTCCCTCACCATCTCATCAAATCTGATATTTTATTTAAGGAAAATACACAGAAGAATATATAATTATGATGTCTAGACTTCAGCATTATTATAACTTAACATTGAAATCTGATCTAATAAGATCTGCCATCAGAGAAGTACTTACTGAGACTATTGAAGTATAATTTTCTATTGTCAGATTTTTAAAACTTATAGCAGATAACTCTGGACTTTTAAAAAAGTTACCTTTTCTAGGGAAATGGATGAGGGAATGCTCAAGAACTAAATCAAATAAATAAATATAGGTTCAGAGTCCCAGCTGGTATAAACTGACATAATTCTATTAACTTAGATAGAACTACATAAGTTTACAGCAAGTAAGGATCTGGCCCACAATTTTTAAACTCTCTCATTTAATAAATCAGGGACAAACGTTTAAAGATAAGCCATACTCCAGACTGCTGCTGTAGAAGGTCTGATGAGTAGTGTGGGGTCTCCAAAAACCTTTAATGTACAGTGCTTCGTGTTTAAGCTGTGTGTTGTTCAGAACTGAAACTGTCAAAATGAAAATATTATCCAGTATGCTGTGAGAGGCATGTTACTAACATGCTGAAAGAAATATTGGTAACAGTGTGAATTTATCTCCTCCCTCTTTTACATACACACACACACACACACACACACACACACACACACATCAGGGTCACTCAAGTGTGAAGTTTCATTCAAACCACCTCTGCAGAAATAAAAGTAATCAAACAATTTGTGGGAGAAATTAATTTGCATTCATCGTGACTCAGTTTGAACATTAGGACTAACTTAATATGGTAAAGACATGTAAAAACCCCAATAATAGCAAGGTAGTCAGAATACTGTTTGGAAGTCAAATTTTAGATACATTTCTCTCCTCGCTTCCTCCTCAAGATATGCAGATAAATTCATATCCTAACCACCAGTACCTGCAAGAACTTCTTTGTCCAAGCCCTTTAAAAAAATGTAAGGATACACCTCAATACCTCCTTCCAATCCTCCCCGGGCTTAACCTAACCTAGACACTAATCTAGGTTAAATGCTCCAAATAATGGGCCAAATCCTCAGCTATGTGAATTGACTTCAATGGAGCTATGCCAATTGACATGGGCTGAGGATCTGGCCCAACGTCTGCAATCTGAGAAAGTTTATCCATGCATACCTCACTTATGCTGTTGTTTGGAAGATAGCAACAATACCCTGACAGTTACTACAAGGGTCACTTCTCTTGAGATTACCAGAAACAGTTCTGACCAGCAGTCCTGTAGAACCGTTAAAACCTGGGAGGATGGAAACTAGGTTAACTTCCAAGCTACCAGTATCTCAACTGCAGATTATGTTTGCTTCATTATGTTTCTTACTGTTAGAACTGTACAAAGAAGCATTCTACAGCAATGAATTGTAGAACTGAGAGCTAGGCAAGAAAATCCAGACAATATGGTTTGTTGGCTAGTGGTGGCAAAGAACATACTCAGTAATGACTACAGAGAGAAATAGGAAAATGTGTTCTTTTAGTCATTTGTTTTTATGCATGCTATGGCAGTATTGTATTTTGCAGGTGTGATTGCCACCATCTTGGCCAAATTGACAATTAAACAAGGGATCTCAAGAGCTAAAAGCAGGAACTTCTACAGCTTGAGCTAAAACAGCAGCCTCCATAGCTGGGTCTGTAACAAACACACACCTCTGTGAATCAGACACGGACTGGGATGCATTACACACAGCCAGTGGGTTATATAAGCAATAGGATGAAATCCCTTAGTTGTGTACTGTACAGATCTTGTATGTTACTCCACAATGAAAGCCAAGAAACACCTTTCTTACCCATCCACAACCAAAAGGAAGTCACGTTTAGAGATAAAATGGAGTTGCTTTACTAAATAAATTAAAAATCAAATCATTTATGCTTTCTTCAACTGGTTCTCAGCAATTAGATATGTTGCCCTTTTTTTTTTTTTTAATGGGGATTTTGTAGATTTACCAGCTTTTTTCCAGGGGATTGTAAATGCCTCAGATGTTTATGTTTAACGTAGATCTGAATTGTTCTCCGATTTCCAGAAGGCCACTGTGTGCAAGCTGCATAGCTGTGGAAAAAGGAGCTCAGAAGAGTATTGGCTGGCAAAGCCACAAGACTAGAAGATTGGTACAGATACAGAGGGGGGCACAAAGCGCCAGAAGAGGGTTTACATAGCTAAAAAAGAAAGTCACCATAGTTGCTTAGCCCTCTGCACCCTCAACAGAGCTAAGACTTGGGACACATGGTCCCAAGCAGCCCCCCATTCTGTTCCCAAAAGTGCCACATGGTAGGAGCCCTTCATGGGATTTCACATTGCGAATGTCCCTTTAAGAAAGCCCTAGCTCCCACCAAGATGTGATCATCATGAAAAGAGAAACCGTCTCACACAGCTAGAAGCAATTTCACACAGGACCTTGAACAATCAGGATAGAAGCCTTGACTGGAACACACTGTTGAGTGGAGATTCAGCAGTACAGGATAGGATTACCACCTGGTCAGTATTTAACCAGCCTGGCCTGTTTTTTCATGGATTTGCCAATTGCCAGAAAAATAATTTTATCTGCCAGGGTTTTTTTTAACGTGGGTCTAAAGATTTGCATTATTATCACAATACACTGGGATATCTAAATGTTAAAAGTTTCTGTGTCCAGTTAAAGTTGCTGCAGTGTTCTCACTTCCGCAGTTTAAGCGATAACAGATCAAAACTGTTGAAAATACAGCAGCTGTGGGCCCACCAATATGCAAGCGCACCATGTGTGTGTGCAGGAGAGGGCTTGAGTCATGCGAGAGTGAGGAAACGTGTGAGGCTGTTAAATAATGGAAGATCAGAGCAATGGTGCGAGTGATCCTACTATACCCCCCCAAAAAAGAACTTGCATCAAAAACTGCACGTTCAATGACAACTGGCTAAATGAAACAGACTACAAAGACTAGCTGGCAAAATATGCTGATAAATGAATGATGTTATCAATCTTATCTCTATGTGTTCTCTCTCTAGATACTATAAGTGGTTGTTGAAGAGAGGGTTGCAGAGATGCCTTGTGGTTGGGGGTTGGGATTGCAGCGGGCTTGCCTTTTGGGGGGGCTGGCCGCCAGTTTTTTTGCATTTCAAGGGTGGTAACTCTAGTACAGGATGAGGAGTTCCCAGTAACAGGTTTTGGGGAGCAGCAGGCTGCTGCATTCTGAGCTAGATGGAGCTCTTTCAGAGCTTAGGAATTCATTCTTAGTGCTAGAGAGCTGCATTCCATAATACATGGAAGTACTAAATAAGAACTTCAGTGTTGTAACAATTTTCTTTTATTCACTGATTAATTGAAAGCTATGGAAGCACTACCTCACCAAACTCATATAAGGCAGGAAAGCAATTACCACAAGTGTGTACTGAATATAGGCATTTTAGCTTGTGGGGCACCTGAATTATTTCTGAACCAGGCAGCACATTTGTGGGGGGCACTATGTTCAAGAGGAATAAGGCATTAAATGGGTTTTCATGTAATTACTCACTCTTGGAGGGATAGACAGTATATTCCATTCATTGCATTTATATCCAGACAACATTAACAGGAGTTTTACACAGGTGTTGAGAGAATATAAACTTTGGTGAAACTGAAACTGAAACTGCATATATCTGTTTTATGCATGCAGTCCACTTATGAACAGTGCAGGCAAGGTAAATGTGCATGTCATACCATAACACATATTTGTGTAAGAATAATCAATAAATGTAATGTAGACATGGGACTACCTGTATTCCAATTTGATCTTATTAGGAAAGTTAAGTAGAAGTAGTGGAGAAATCATCACACTGCAACAAGTATGATTCCAAAAGTTTTGGCTCTGCGGGCTATTGGTGTAGATGTAAAATGAAATTCACTACACACACACAGATAAGCAATAGGCTCCAAAGTAACAACTACAAACACACAACCTGCGGGACTGATCTGTAATAGAGAGCTTGGGAAAGGCACCTTGTTGCCTGATGAAGTTGTGAAGAGGTTATGCAACTCCTTGAATTCAGAGCTATCTGCAAGTAGTACACCCAACATGCACACACAAACCCACTCAATAAAATCCTGTACACTCTCACCCACATTCTAATCTCAGTTAACTTGGCCTATATCCAGAATAGCTTCCTTTGCTTAAGGGAGTTACTGCAAATTTAGGCTCTGAGATAAATCCATGGGATCCACCCACATAGAACTCATTGCTGGATCAGGGAATTTGATAAGTTTAATAGAAAACAGATATTAGCACTATAGCAATGCAATCTCAACTAAGTAGGCATTTTGGAGTCCCAACCTTCTGTCCAAGTTCTTACAACAAGGAAGGATCGGTAGAAGCTGTGTTCCCAGACAGAGATCTATGATTTTCTCCTCTTTCCCCAAGGCCAGGAGTTATGAGACCCAGGTCTTTAAATTCAGGGGTGACTCCTTATATCTTAATCACCTTTATTCTCACAATTGTCAGAAATTATAGTATACTTAATGCCTATATACATGATTACAAAAAAGCCACACAGCATATCTAAATTGGCATTTATAAGATTAAGGGGATGGGGAAGGTGCTGATGTATATTGCACCAATGCAAAATGCAGTAACAGAAATTCTGTTACAATTACTATTTAATTCTGGTCTGTTATTCTGGGTTTTTTCTTCCCGCTATGTAGAATCACAATTATAAATCACAATAGTTCCCACACACACACCCCCAAAAAAAGCAAGCAATAAAATGCTGTTATGGAGAAATCTCAATTACAATAACAGAGACAATGCTTTTTGGATTCAGTGGGTTTCGTGCATCTTGCTGAAATATCTTACTTTCTCCCTTGCAATGTAAGTGAGAATCCAAATGGATCACATTCTGTTTTGCTGAGACTTTGGAACTTATCTACCAAAATTAATTAGCAGAGCAAAAACCATTCATACTAGGAAGCATTATCCACCAGAAAACAACAAAATTTTTCAGACATAGTGGAGAGAAAGAACACAAATTAGAAATGTGTTTAGACAAAAACAGGCTAAAAATAGTAATTACCAAATTCCAAGTATATAATTGAACCATTTTCATAGAAAGTGTACCCATTCCTGCCAACATCTGAGACATGTTCTACATGCGCAATTGTAACCCACACACCTTCTGGGTGTGGTATTCTGTCACATCTAGTGGCACTGAAACCACTTAGCCCTGGTCTGCACTATGACTTTAGATCGAATTTAGCAGCGTTAGATCAATTTAACCCTGCACCCGTCCACACGACGAAGTCATTTTTGTCAACTTAAAGGGCTCTTAAAATCGATTTCTGTACTCCTCCCCGATGAGGGGATCAGCGCTGAAATCAACCCTGCTGGGTCGAATTTGGGATAGTGTGGACGCAATTTGACGGTATTGGCCTCCGGGAGCTATCCCAGAGTGCTCCATTGTGACCGCTCTGGACAGCACTCTCAACTCAGATGCACTGGCCAGATAGACAGGAAAAGCCCCGCAAACTTTTGAATTTCATTTCCTGTTTGGCCAGCGTGGCGAGCTGATTAGCACAGGTGACCATGCAGAGCTCATCAGCACAGGTGACCATGGAGTCCCAGAATTGCAAAAGAGCTCCAGCATGGACCGAACGGGAGGTACTGGTACTGATCGCTGTATGGGGAGACAAATCCGTGCTATCAGAACTCCGTTCCAAAAGACGAAATGCCGGAATATTTGAAAAAATCTCCAAGGGCATGAAGGACAGAGACTATAACAGGGACCCACAGCAGTGCCGCATGAAACTTAAGGAGCTCAGGCAAGACTACCAAAGAACCAGAGAAGCAAACGGCCACTCTGGGTCACAGCCCCAGACATGCCGCTTCTACGATGAGCTGCATGCAATTCTAGGGGGTGCCCCTACAACTACCCCACCCCTGTGCATGGATTCTCACGCAACAGGGATGCGGATTTTGGGGACAAGGAAGATGAGGAGGAGGAGGAGGTTGAAGATAGCGCACAGCAAGCAAGCGGAGAAACCATTTTCCCCAACAGCCAGGAACTGTTTTTCACCCTGGATCTAGTACCCTCCCAACCCACCCAAGGTGGGCTCCCAAACCTTGAAGGCGGAGAAGGGACCTCTGGTGAGTGTACCTTTGTAAATATAATACATGGTTTAAAAGCAAGCGTGTTTAATGATTAATTTGCCCCGAAGACTTGGGATGCATAGGCAGCCAGTACAGCTACTGGAAAAGTCTGTTAACGTGTATGGGGATGGAGCGGAAATCCTCCAGGGACATCTCAGTGAAGCTCTCCTGGATGTACTCCCAGGGTCACCTGGCTGAAATAGGGGAATTTTATTAAGGGGACATTCAGAGGTGGCCGTTCCTGCTGAGCTGTTTGCCTGTGGCTGAACAGAAATCATCCCCGTTGTTAGCCACGTGGTGGGGGGAGGGGTGAAGCTATCATCCCAGAGAATTGTGTGTGTGGGGGGGGGGTTTAGTTGGGTTTGTGCTGCACGTTAACCTGAAAACCGCAGCCCCTCCTTTTAAATGGCCAACCCATTTTAAATGGCCAACCCAACGGGTGCTTGGTATGGGAAATGAGGGCGCTGCTGTTTGAAACCATCCCCACATGTTATGAAGGTTAAAGAAGCCAAAAGACTGTGGCTTACCATGTCTGCCTGCAAGCTGAATTCTGTTGCCCGCTGGCCCTGCGTGTGTGATCTTTCACAACAAACCGGCAGGCCATCAATATAAGAGGCAAAATGAGACCTTGTAAAGAAAGCACACGTGCTATGTAATGTTAACAGCTTGGTTCACCGTGAAAGAGTCTACCCATTGTTCTCTAAAATGTGTCTCTTTAAATACTATTCTCCCTTTTTTTCCTCCCGCAGCTGCAAATGTTTCAACGCTCCCCGTATCATCTCCATCCCAGAGGCTAGCCAAGACAGTAAACTGCGCCAGCGCGCTTTTAAACGTCCAAATGAACATTCTACCACCATTCTGCACTTGCTCAGCCTATAGTTGAACAGCTCCTGACTACTGTCCAGAGTGCCTGTGTATGGCTTCATGAGCCATGGCATTAAGGGGTAGGCTGGGTCCCCAAGGATAACTATAGGCATTTCAACATCCCCAGTGGTTATTTTCTGGTCTGGAAAGTAAGTCCCTTGCTGCAGCCGTTCACACAAACCAGAGTTCCTAAAGATGTGAGCGTCATGTACCTTTCCCAGCCATCCCACGTTGATGTTGGTGAAACGTCCCTTGTGATCCACCAGTGCTTGCAGCACCATTGAAAAGTACCCCTTGCGGTTTATGTACTGGCTACCTTGTTGCTCCGGTCCCAAGATAGAGATATCGTTCCATCTATCGCCCCACCACAGTTAGGGAATCCCATTGCAGCAAAGCCATCCACTATGTCCTGCACGTTTCCCAGAGTCACTACCCTTGATATCACCAGGTCTCTCATTGCCCTGGCAACTTGGATCACAGCAGCCCCCACAGTAGATTTGCCCACTCCAAATTGATTCCCGACTGACCGGTAGCTGACTGGTGTTGCAAGCTTCCAGAGAGCTATCACCACTTGCTTGTGAATTGTGAGGGCTGCTCTCATGTTGGTATTCTTGCGCTTCAGGGCGGGGGAAAGCAAGTCACAAAGTTCCATGAAAGTGCCCTTACACATAAGAAAGTTTCTCAGCCACTGGGAATCATCCCAGACCTGCAACACTATGCGGTCCCACCAGTCTGTGCTTGTTTCCCAGGCCCAGAATCGGAGTTCCACGGCATGAACCTGCCCCATTAGCACCATGATGTCCAAATTGCCAGGGCCCGTGCTTTGAGAGAATTCTGTGTCCATGTCCTCATCACTCTCGTCACCGCGCTACCGTCGCCTCCTCGCCTACTTTTGAAGTTTCTGGTGCTGCATATACTGTAGGATAATGTGCGTGGTGTTTACAGTGCTCATAACTGCCGCGGTGATCTGAGCGGGCTCCATGCTTGCCGTGGTATGTTGTCTGCAGATAAAAGGCGCGAAACGATTGTCTGCAGTTGCTCTCACGGAGAGAGGGGCGACTCACGACATGGCTTACAAGGTTGGCTTACAGGGAATTAAAATAAAAAAAGGGGGCGGGTTTGCATCAAGGAGAAACACACACAACTGTCACACCGAAGCCTGGCCAGTCATGAAACTGGTTTTCAAAGCCTCTGTGATGCGCAGCGTGCCTTGCTGTGCTCTTCTAATCTAATCGCAAACAGCCTAGTCAGCAAACAGCGCCAGCAAGCTTTTAAATGTCCAAAGGCACATTCTACCACCATTCTGCACTTGCTCAGCCTATAGTTGAACTGCTCCTTACTACTGTCCAGGCTTCATGAGCCATAGGAGCAAGGGGTAGGCTGGGGTAGGTGGGGCCGACTGGGCGAGCAGCCTGAGGCAGAAGCCTCCAGCTGGCATGATATTCCAGGCAGGACTGAATCTCCATTAGACGAAACTTAAAGAAAAGAATGACCTGGATTCATTCCCATTTTTGTCTAGGCGCCCCCGACCGACCTCACCGAGGTCGGCCAGGAGCACCCATGTCTGCCCAGGCGCCCCCGACCAACCTCACCGAGGTCGGCCAGGAGCACCCAAGTCTGCCCAGGCGCCCCCGACCGACATCACCGAGGTCAGCCAGGAGCAACCAGGAGACGGCTGCAGCCGGTGCAGTACGACTGCTAACCATCTTTGCTAACTTGCAACGGCAAGAAGCTGCTGCTGCTGCTGTGTAGCAATGCAGTACTGTGTCTGTCAGCAGCACCCAGGAGGCGTACGGTGACGGTGAGCTGAGCGGGCTCCATGCTTGCTGTGGTATGTCGTCTGCACAGGTAACCCACGAAAAAAGGCGAGAAACGATTTTTTGCCATTGCTTTCAGGGAGGGGGGACTGACGACATGTACCCAGAACCACCTGCGACAATGTTTTTGCCTCATCAGGCATTGGGAGCTAAACCCGAATTTCAATGGGCGGCGGAGACTGCAGGAACTGTGGGATAGCTATTCACAGTGCAACGCTCCGAAAGTCGATGCTAGCCTTGGTACTGTGGACGCACTCCGCCGACTTAATGCGTTTAGTGGGGACACAATCGACTGTATAAAATCGATTTCTAAAAAAATCGACTTCTATAAAATCGACCTAATTTTGTAGTGTAGACATACCCTTAGAGAAAGATTAATGAGTCTGCTCTACAGCCTTAGCTAACAGCCATATGGCTTTTAGCTCATGCAGTAGAGGCTCATGCACTAAGCTCCAGAGGTGCCAGGTTTGATCCTGCTCACCAACGACTGGGGTCTGTGGATGTTACACAATGATAGCTCATTTGGGGTGAAATGTTGCTATGTACAGAAACAGTGCAAACAATTTAAGCTTGGTGGAGCTCATTAGGAGGAGAGGGAAAGCAAACTCATCCTTCTCTATATGCTATATATCCTTAGTTGTTAGGGAGGGAAGGGAAGGGAAGGGAAGGGTAAACTATACTGATCTGTAGTTCACCAAAAACTAAGTCTCTACCAGTCTTGTGCTGGCCATTGAACATCATTTCACAGGAAATCAATTGTACAATGTGTAGCATTAGTTAATAAATAATATTTGGAAGAGATTCCAGGGTCCCACCAGATAAACTTAGATAACATTACTTAAAAGGAAAAGGTTTCCAAAGTATCTGCTCTATCTCCAAATTTGAACATTTATTCTATTTTATAGGATTGTTTCATGAAATACTGTTCTGTACGATTGCTGCAATTACTGGGACCCTGGGGTTTCATCTGACCACTGATTTGTAAGACAAACTAAGTTACTGAAAATAATTGAACAACTAGGGAGCAACGGCTGTTTATCAAATAAGCTATACTGCCCTTGTGCCACATGAACATCTGCAAAAATTGTACACTTATATGAGCAGATTTTCAAAACAGTAGTGTTTGATCCAAAGTACTAATGCAAAATGCATTAACACTTGGCAACAAGAGATCCAGACCCACCAGTGCCAAAGGGCACTATAGTCTTTGGATACCCCAGCTGAAAACTAGGGTTATCATATGTCCGTATTTTCCCGGACATGTCCGGCTTTTTGGTTCTCAAATCCCTGTCCAGGAGGAATTTCCAAAAAGCCGAACATGTCCGGGAAAATAGGGAGGCATGGTAAGCTAGCCTGTGGATACTCGCACCCCCTGCCCCCGGTCTCCAGCCCCACCCCCATTCCAACCCCTTCCCCAAATCCCCGGTCCCGCCTCCTCACCCAGGCATGCCGAATTTCCCCTCCACCCCCCTCCCTCCGAGGCTTGCTGCGAATCAGCTGTTTCCACGGTAAGCCTGGGAGGGAGGGGGGAGAAGTGGAGAGGCGGTGGTGCGCTCGGGGAAGGAGGCGGAGCGGAGGTGAGCTGGGGGGGGAGGGCCGCAGGAAAGGAAGTAACCCTGGGGGCAGGGGGTGCAGAGGAACCGCTCCCAGCCCCAGTTCACCTCCGTTCCGCCTCCTCCCCCGAGCGCGTCGCTGCCACTCCACTTCTCCCCCCTCCCTCCCAGGCTTGCCGCAGAAACAGCTGATTCACGGCAAGCCTGGGAGGGAGCGGGGAGAAGCGGAGCAGCGGTGTGCTCAGGGGAGGGGAAGGAGGCGGAGTGGAGTTGAGCTGGGGCAAGGGGGCGCAGCAAGGAGCATTTTCCCCATGGTTGCTCCAGGGCTGGAGCACCCATGGAGTCAGCGCCTATGCCCACACCCCCTGCCCTGCCTGCAGCCAGCCCCACACCCCCTTCCCGCAGCCAGCCCCTACCTCCAGCCAGTCCCGCACTCCCTGCCGGCAGCCAGCCCCTGTCTCCAGCCCCTGCCGCACCCCCTGCCCTGTCTCCAGACAGCTCCGCACCCTCGGCCCTGCCCGCAGCCAGCCCCACACCCCCTGCCTCCAGCTAGCCCTGCCCCATGCCCCTGTCTGCAGCCGGCCCCACGTCCCCTGGTGCCCTGCAGTTCCCAGGGCAGTAACCCTGCACACCTGCTTCAATGAGGGGGGCAGGGAGCAGCTGGGACCCACACATGTGAAATGGAGCTCATTTCTAGTTCAAGCCCATCTTTTTAAAAAAGAACTTTAGGTAGGGTTACCATACGTCCGTATTTTCCTGGACATGTCAGGCTTTTTGGTTCTTAAATCGCCAGGAAAATACAGATGTATGGTAACCCTATTTAAATATCTAAAAACGTCCGGGAGGGCAGCTGCAACAGCGAAGGTTCCCCGCCGCCCTGTGGAGTGTCCTCTTTTTTGAATGTTCAAATATGGTAACCCTATGAAAACAAAGTTTCAGGTAATAACTTATGATATGTAGAATCTACCTAATTCTATGTCAATAATTCAGCCTCTGAAGTGCTAGACCTAATTTCAAACAAAGAAGTTGTTAGACTGATATAATGAAAGGGAAATATTAAAAGCTTTACAAGAAAATGTGAAAAAAATTAAATAGTCAGCCTTATCAAGTTGAAGCAGCACTTATTAGAAGAAGGAGGATACAGACATATTCTCCCCTTGAACCATATATGAAAAAATCCCATTTATGTAAACAGAATATAGGGAATATATATTCTGGAAAAATGGACATGGGCAGAGAGCTTGGCCAAAGACAGGTTCCAGGAACAGTACATAACAGACTAGAATGGATAAGAGCACATTTGATGACAGACATCTTCTAGCTACTGGGCTAGATTAATAAAACATGCATTTTAACACAGCCAAATGCAAGGTCATATGTCTAGGAACAAAGAATGTAAGGTCACATTTACAAGATGAGGGAGTGTATCCTGGAAAGCACTTACTCAGAAAAGGACTTAGGGTTCATGGCAGATAATCAATTGACTATAAGCTCCCAGTGTGATGCTGTAGCCAAGAGGACAAAAGTGCTCCTTGGATATATTAGCAGGTGTGGGGAAATAGAGCAGGGGGGCCTTCTTTTTAATAGCCAGAGCTGTGAATCTGAAGGCCCCAAAATAATACCCTCCAACAGAGATCTGTTATGCTAACTACCCTTACACAAAGCAGTACAGGCCAGGGCCTGAACTAAACTAGACTGCACAATTCCCTGCCAAACTCGGTCAAGGGTCATGACCAGAGGGGGGGGGGGGGCAAAGAGGGAAAGAATAAAAAAAAAAAAAAAAAGCCCCAGCAGCAGCACTAATGAAATATGTTCATGACTAATGAAATATAATAACCACTTGTGTGAAACAATAGGTAACTTTAGCTAAATGCAATTTCTTAACTAATGCAGCTTCTCCTTTGGGTGATCTGTGACCCACTCCGTGATTCCAGCTATCTGCAAAAATAGCCAATCATAGATCCTCTTTAGGCGTCCCATGGAAACCCCCCCCCCCCAATCTTTAACCAAAAGACCCCGGAAAATAACGTGTCTTGAGAAATGTACCCAAACTGGTGCCAAGTACCACCCCTGGGGAAAACCACCAAGCGCCCCTCTACCCAAATAAACACCCAATTCTCGGAAAATAATGAGGAAGGTACCAGGGGAGAAGGGGAAGGGGGGACTGACCCCGACCCTAGTTTCTTAACTCGCGGTTTAGGGGAGGGACTGACCCCAACCCTAATTTCTTAACTCATGACGTATTGTTTGTACTTTGCTTGCGGTTTAATGCAATAAAGCCGCCTGCGAGCGGTACTCGGGGTGTCAGTCTTCGGACTGCACCCCAGTGCACTGGTATGTATGTCAATAAACTGGCCTCAGGCTTGAGTCTTTGAACTAAAATCACTGCTTGGGTGTCTTTGACCACAACACAGGGGAGTGTCAAGTAGGAATGGGGAGGTGCTATTAGGTCTTACTAATGCTGTACATGGAATATTAGTGGAACACCATTTCCAATTTTGGTGTCCACATTTAAAAAAAAAAGATACTGACAAATTGGAAAAGGTTCAGAAAAGAATAACATGAATGATCTAAGGGCAGGAAAACATGTTGGAAACTAAAAAGAACTCAATCCATTAGGTTTATCCAAGAGAAAATTAAGAAGTTACTTGATTATGATTTGCAAGTCATAATTTCTTACTATAGACAGCTCTTTATTCTAGCAGAAAGAGGCAGAAAAAGATCCAACAATTGGAAGGGGAAAGTAGAAAAAGTCAAACTAGAAATAAGGTGAAAGTTTTTAAATAGTGAGGGTGACTAACCATTGGAACAACTTACCTAGGGATATAGTGGATTCTTGATCACTTTTATAGGCATTAAATCAAGACTGAATATGTTTCTAAAGGATATGTTGTTATGGACTTGATGCAAAAGTTGTTGAGTGAGATTCTTTAGCCTGTGCTATGTAAGAGGTCAGACTACACAATCATAATGCTTGTTTCTAGCCTTAAAATAAAAAATCTAGCAAACCATAACAAAAAAAGTTATGCTCTTAGTTACGCCAGTGTATTTCCACTGACTTCAATGAAATTATTCAAGTTTTCAACTGGTACAACAGACATCAGATTTTCCGAATAGTGCTGTACTATCAAATATTCCTTTTGAAGGCTTTGTCCCAATTAAAAGCCATACCTCCAGCAGCTATTTCCAGGAGTATGAGCTTAACTGCTACAAGATATAAATTATCTAATAGCTTTATTAGTGATGGTCAAATCTCAAAGTTCAGAGGTTGGTTCAGAAAAATAGCCAGTCTTTGTATAGTCTGGATAAGTATCTAAACATCATTGCTCCCTGAGCACTGGCGCTCCTTTGAGTTGCTGTTTGTCAGCAGAGTGAAAAACATATGAAGATGCTTTCTTGCATATTTGTAATATTTCCACTTCCTAACAGCAGCAAACACTAGGAAGCGTGAACACAAGTGAAAATATCAATACCTATATCAAGTTTATCAAAAGTGTTTTAAAATATGCCAAAGGCTCAGTTCCGTTTATGTTTTGGTAGAAGATTCGCACCAGTTCTTATTTTACCCAGATAGTTTTATCCCTCCTTAAGAAAAACTTGAAGGGAAAATTGAGTAAATGTGTCAGTCGGCCCACGGAAGATTCTGAACAATCCTTGAATACATAAGCAGGAAAATATCAAGCCAAAGTAAGAAGGCTATATTACCTCTGTATATGGCATTTGTGAGAGCAATTCTGAAATACTTCAAAAAGGAGTGGTGGAAAATTGGAGTGGGTTCAGAAAAGAGCCACAAAAATAATTTGGACTGGGAAACATGCCTAACAGTGAGAGCCTTAAGGAGCTCAATCTATTTAGTTTATCACAAAGAAGGTTTGGAGGTGATTTGATTACTTGCTATAAGTATGTACAGAGGGAGATATCCGATAGCAGATGGCTGTGTAATCTAGGATATAAAGGCTTGAAAAGATCCAATGACAATTAAATTGAAGCTAGACAAACTAAAATTGGAATAAAATGCAGATTTTCAACAGCAAGAGTAATTAACCGTTGGAACAACCTAACAAGAGATGCAGTGGATTGTCCATCATTTGAAACCTTTAAACCAAGATTGGATGTTATTTTCAGTGATATGTTGTAATAACAACCACAAGTTACTGGTTTTGATGCAGGACTTACTGGGTGAAATGCTACATCTTGTGCTATACAGAAGGTCAGACTGGATGATCACAATGTTTCCTTCTGGTCTTAATTTCTTAATATATTGTACAAAACAGGGCTTTGGAGCTGTGCTCTGGCTCCGCTCCAGCTCCAGGCAAAAACCCTGCAGCTCCACTGCTCCAGAGCTGCTCCGTGCTCCAGCTCCGGGCTCCGCTCCAAAGCCCTGGTACAAAATTGTTCCTCAAAAAACTATAGTGGCATTCTTGGGCACTCTCCATGAATAGATAAGACATCTCTTTTTAAGAAATTCTGTTATATAGATATGCAATTTATGCCTTTGATTTGTGTTTACTGCACCTTTAAATCTCTAAGAGCTCTGCTGTCTGTAAAACTATACAACTATTGTTATAAGAAGAATGGCTACAGATCATTACAATGGGACATGCTGTACCATGATCATGGAGACTTCACTTTTATTTTAGATTCTTGAAAACAAAAACAAAAGTAATTTTAGCTTTAGAGCCTCTGACTGCTCCTGGTTTAAGGAAGAATGACAGAGTGCTTGGCTTTCTGAGTTTGAATTTAAAAGATGACTAAACTCAAAGATAGTCAGAATAAATGAGGCTAAATGGGTCTACCAAAGGTGCTAAAATCAATTATCTTAAGAGATAAAGAATGATTCAGCAACACTATTCATAAAAAATGGACAAACAATTCTAGTGGCAAAAAACTTTTTTCTTAATCTTATGAAGTGTTAATGAAAAATGTGTCATTATTCAGTGGAAAGCAACTACACAAGCCTACAGATCTTAATCAGAACACAATGTGAACTTGGAGAGTGATGGTTCTAATCTATTTTAATCACACACTAAACATTCCTCTTCCAGTTTTAGCCAAGGATTCTCTCATGATTCAGCTAATCACTATGCCCAACAGAAAGGATTCTCAAGACTGAAGTGAAAGAAATTAACCCTATATAAATGAATTTATTAGGGGGAGGTGGAAGAAAAACAGCTTGGAAATAAAGTTGTTTTTAGAAGAATTCACCTGTTTATTAATGGAACTCCTACACAGAATGTTTTAATGCATACCATAGATTGAGGGGTACTAGGGAAATCCAGAGTCCTAGATTTGGATATTGTTACTCACACTGAACAATATCATAATCCACAAGTAGTCCTATTATGGTCCGTGGGGCTGCTTGTGAATTAAGGTGCTACTAAACCGGAGTGAGTGTCTCAGAGTCCGGCCCAGGAAATGGTCCTGTATTTTATTAAACACATAGATTCATAGATTCCAAGGCTAGAAGGGACCACTATGATCAGCTAGTCTGACCTTCTGTATAACACAGGCCATAGAACTTTCCCAAAATAATTCCTAGAGCATACATTTTAGAATCTTGATTTAAACATTGCCAGTGATGGAGAATCCACCACAACTCTTGGTAAATTGTTCCCATGGTCAATTACCCTCACTATTAAAAATTTACAACTTATTACCATTCTGAATTTGTCTAGTTTCAGCTTCTAGCCACTGGATCATGTTACATCTTTCTCTGCTAGATTGAAGTGCCCATGATCAAATATTTGTTCCCCATGTAGGTACTTACAGGCTGTGATCAAGTCATCCCTTAACCTTATTGTTAAGGTCACTATATAGCACATCTTCTACTTCTTCAACTATTCATGTGGCTCTTCTCTGAACCCTCTCCAATTTATCAACATCCTTCTTGAATTGTGGGCAGAACTGGACACAGTATCCCAGCAACAATCATACCAGTGCCAAGTAAAATAATCTTTCTACTGCTACTCGAGATTCCCCCGTTTATGCATCCAAAGGTCACAGTAGCTCTTTTTGCCAGTGTGCACACTGAGCTCCTGTTCAGCTAATTATTCACTGTGACCTCCAAATCTTTTTCAGAGTCACTGTTTCCCAGGATAGAGTCCCCCATCCTGAAAGTATGGCCTACATTCTTAGTTTGTACATATATACATTTATATTTAGCTATATTAAAACTACTTCTGCCCAGTTTACCAAACCAGCCAGATTGATCTGTATTAGTAACCTGCTGTCTTCATTACTTACCAATCCCCCAATTTGTGTGTCATCTGCAAACTTTATTGGTGATGATTTTATGTTTTCTTCCAGGTCATTAATAAAAATGATAAATAGCACAGGGCCAAGAATCAATCTCTGCAGGGCCCCCATTAGAGAAATACCCACTTAATGATTCTTCACTTACAATTACATTTTGAGATCCATCAGTTAGCCAGCTTTTAATCCATTTATTGTGTGCCAAGTTAATTTTATATCTTTCTGTTTTTTTAATCAAAATGTCATGCAGTACCAAGTCAAATGCCTTACAGAAGTCTATTACCTCACCAGTATTACTTTTATCAACCAAACTTGAGGTATGTCTACACTTACCGTGGATTGATGCTACGGGGATCAATCAACCACAGAGCATTCTCCCGTCGACTCCGGTACTCCGCCGGAACGAGAAGCATAACGTAAGTGGACAGGAGAGTTACTCCCGTCAACCCAGCGCAGTGTACACACCGCAGTAAATCGACATAAGTTACGGCGACTCCCGCTACATTATTCACATAGCTGGAGTTGCATAACTTAGGTCGCCTTAACCCCGTAGTGTAGATCTGCCCTTGTAATCTCATCAGAAAAGGTATCAAGTTAGTTTGATGAGATCTATTTTCCATAAAACTATGTTGACTGGCATTAATTATATTACCCTCCTTTAACCCTGTTAATTGGGTCCAGTATAAGCCACTCGATTATCTTGCCTGGCATCACTGTCATACTAACAGGGTCTGGGTTATCCCATTTACCCTTTTTAAATATCAGCACAACATTAGCTTTCTTCCAGTCTTCTGGAACTTCCCAGTGCTCCAAGACTTACTGAAAAATCAACATTAACAATCCAGCATGCCCCTTAACCAACTCTTTTAAAACTCTTGGATGCAAAATATCTGGACTTGCTGATTTATAAATGCCTAACTTTAGTAGCTGTTGTTTAACTCCTCCTTGATACTAGTGGAATGGAAAGAATGCTATCATATGATATTACTACATCTTTTTTCTCCCAAAACAGGACAGAAGTATTTATTGAACACTTCTGCCTTTTCTGCATTATTATTGATAATTCTAGCATTTCCATCTAGTAATGGATCAATACCATTGTTAGGATTCTTTTTGTTACTAATATACTTTAAAAAAAACACCTCCTTCTGATTGTCCTTAACTCTGTTGGCAATAGATTTCTTCTTGGGTTCCTGTGCTTCCCCTATCAATTTTCAGCAGTTCCTAATTAATATTTATTACTATCAACTTTCTCCTTCCATTTGTTATACATATGTTAGTTTTTAAGCTACCTTCACTTCCCTTTTAAACCAGGTCAGGTTTTTTAACCAATACAGCCTTCTTCCTCGACCATGGGATTGTGGCTTTGGGAGCATCTAGTAAAGTGTTCTCAAACAATTCCCAGTTATCATTCACTTTTTTTTATTATATTCTTCCTCCCAGCTGATTTGGCTCATAATTGTTTTCAGCTTTGTGAAATTGGCCCTACTAAAGCACCAAGTGTGTATATATGTATTATCATGCTGGATTTTATGCTGTTTGCACATAATAAATGAGATCAAATCATGATCACTTGTAACTGAATTACCATTAAGTTTTATTTCTGTGAGAGGTTCTTCTTTGTCTGTCAAGACAAGGTCTAATCTAGAATTCTCCTGTGGTGTATGCAACAATTGTTTTTTGAGTTAGGAAATTGTTATCTATAATATTTAGAAATACTAAGGATGTTTTAGTACTAGCAGCATGAGCCCTCCAGCATCTGTCACTCAAATTTTAAGTGCCCCTACACATTATAGATAGGTGGATAAGGAGCGAGTCATTGTGTTCCCTAGAGTGAGTTGGTAGTCTGTATCACATACCAACTAGTATCCCATCTTGTACTTTATCTGTTAGAACATTGATCCATAAGCATTCAGAATCATTTTCTTCCAAGTTATCTGTGACTCAGAAATAGGTAATGCCACTTTTGACATGAAGTGCCACTCCTCCTCCCCATTTGCCCACTCGATCCTTCCGAAACAGGTTATAACCATTGATTTTGACATTCCAAACATGTGACTCATCCCCACCAGGTTTCAGTAATACCAACAAGATCGAATTTATGCTCATAAATGAGCAATTCCATTTTCATCTGGTCTCTAATAACAAGGGGATGTGACGATAAAATTTACATGCAATTTAAAAATCATATTGACAAAATTACTGAAGAGACAAATCCAAAATCTGTTCTTTCACTTAACACTGACAGTACTGTCTCTCACAAGAAAATTCCAGCACTGCATTCTGGTTTACTATTGTTTCTATATTTGTATTACAGTAACACCTCGGAGTCCCAGGAATGGATCAGTGTCAGGCACCCTCGGGTCTGAAATCCAGGCCCATGGGGTTGCAAAGTGAGAGCCTTCCCTCCACACCACCACACTGCAAGGGCAGATGAGGGCACTGCAGTTAAACACCCCACCACCAAAGCCTACACCCGCTGATTCAAGTCAAATGACTAGCAGCGGATTCCTAATTGGGTACCACCTGGCATAAACCTTCCTATTCCTGTGTCACTCCTTGTCTGAGCAACTACTTGCTGCCTTCTTGCCTGCACTTTGTTCCTGCCACCTCAACTTTGTTCCTTGTCCCTGGGTTGCTGCTTCCTTATCCTGACCTTCAGGTGCTGACACCAGCTCCAACCCTTGGCATGACTTCTGACTCTGGTTTAACCACTGGCATGACCACTGACTCCAGATTGACCCTCTGTCTATGATTCCTACACTATTTCTGGCTCTGACCACTAGGTCAGACAGCCCCCACTATGGGCCCTGATAACCAGGACCCCATTGTGCTAGATACTACACAAACACAAGAATAATGGTCCCTACTCCAAATAAGTTACTGTCTTAGAAGCTCTACAGTAAGAAATGCTGTTGTCAAAAGGGATAAGATTTTTGGAGAGAGAAGGATCATTTGCAGGAGGACAAATGAAGTCCACGGTTTTATTCCAATACATCACCATCACCACCACCCAGCGCACATTCTTTTTTCACCATCTTTGTTTCCTCTCATGCGTTTCCTCTCTCATGGCCTACAGTCTTACCAAGACTGGGGAATATGCCATTCTTTCTATCAATGTATTATCTCTGCTCTGTGTTTTATTTGCTAAACTGAAGAGTGTTATAATGTTCAATATCTTGCATAAATGATTAAATTTCACTTAGATCCCTACTGTCTAGATTAAGCTGCCTTTACTCATGTTAAAAAGCAACTTACTCCTCAAACATTTCCACTGATTTCAAGGGTACTACTTGCAGGGTGAGATATTAGTGACAGAGTATTGGTGGCAGAATCTGGCCCTATGAAATAATCCTGTTTTCCATTAAGAATCAACCGTACTTCCCACTGTAGGGTTAGCAAGGATTTATTGGAAGGTTGGATAAAGCACATACCCTAGGAATACAACAGCTCTGAACTCGTGTCAGTTTTACCTTGGTCTAACTGCATTGATTTCATTGGAGTTCCTTACTTAAATAAGTGCTTAAGTCACATCATGAATAAACATGCTTTCCTGAAATCGGGGCCTTAAACTAGTATGAGAGCAGAACCAATCCCATCATCTTTTATATCAGGAAATATCTAAAGTTAAAGGATCTACCAGCCAATAAGACTTATTCTTGGTTGTAATTTTATAGAAAAACAAGCCTACAGTACTTTGTGAGAAAGTCTGTCTTGCCATCTCATTTTAACAGTGCTGACTTTAAAACCAAGTTATTATGGCTTGATGTCCCTATTCCCATAGAATTTAATAACAGTGTCATTAATGTCAGTAAGAAAAGTGGACCCTAGAATATGACTGTGCATGTTTACGGCACTTGTGAAATTGTTTCATATTTTGTGCCACATATGCAATAATTCAAGCAGATTATCAAACCACATTAAACAAAGCTCTCTTCACTATAGCCTTACAAAAGGCTTTCGTGCACTCAGCAGCCCCCAGAGGACTAAACTTTCAATGGCTCCAGTAGCGAAACCCCACTCTCAGAAACAGCTTGTCTGGTTACAGTCATGCTCCCTGACCTACTTTTCTTGTTTTTTCTGAAGAGGATCTATAACCTTCAGAATTTAATGCTCGTAATGTTTTATAAATCAAAATTCAGCTTTAGAATAGTCAACTATATACTAGGTAAGTCCCAGCAGTTCTGAGAATTAAGTTTGCATATTAGTTTGCTTAACTTTCAGTCTTGGCAGTGCTACCTATTGGTTAGTTGACAAATATTGTATTGATAATGTATAACAATATTTGGGAATAGCAAGTTCTAAATGAAGTTTAGGCCATTGCTAATTTTTAAAAAAAAATCTGCTCCCCAAATTAATGCTTATTCTATATAAAATCCAATTATTTTAGACAAACTGCAATTGTATAAGCAGTGTATAGTACAGTCATACTGTAAAATGTGACAGGAAAAAGGGGGCACTTTCGTACTCAGCAGATCTGCTCTATAGCTGCTCACTTTCATGACAAAAATAAGGTTTTGCTCTTCTTAATGCAGAAGAGCCAATACAGCTATGGGAAAGGGATCTAGATTCTATTTCTCCTCATGCATCTCCATCAGACATGTCAACTTAGTGCTCATTGCAAACCCAGTTCTACCCATGAGCATAGTTAGTTTCATCTGGGTAAGATACTACATACTAAGTGGGATTGTACAGATGTTAATGAGGGCAGGATTCGGCCTGAAGCACCTTATTCATTGGTGATTGTGTGTGAAGAGGAAAGAACCCATCTTGATTTTCAGAGCCTAGGCTGAGTTTGCAGGGCTGAAAGTGAGAACACTTAATACAGAAGTTATTGGGAGGCTGTACACATGGAAATGAGGGGGAGGGGAGGAATTGTGAGAGGTGTGTCTGAGTCACAATGCTTCCTAGCACTCCTGCTGGAGCGGAGCATCTTACAAAACACCCTTTCCTCAGGACAGTGCCTCTGGTCAAAACCTAGCTCTAAAAACATAGGTACTGGTGGGAGATCAGAATCTGGAGTCACTCCATTGAAATCATGGCGTTACACTGGTGTAAGACACGTGTAAGCAAGAGGGGAATCAAGCCCGTGGTTTGAAATTAGGGCTGTCAAGCGATTAAAATAAGGAATCGTGATTAATCGTGTGATTAAAGTGATTAATTGCACTGTTAAGCAATAATAGAATACCATTTATTTAAATATTTTTGGATGTTTTCTACCTTTTCAAATATATTGATTTCAATTACAATACAGAATACAAAGTGTACAGTGCTCACTTTACATTTATTTTTGATTACAAGTATTTGCACTGTAAAAAAACAAAAACAAAAATAGTATTTTTCAATTCACCTAATACAAGTACTGAAGTGCAATCTCTTTATCATGAAAGTTGAACTTACAAATGTAGAATTGTGTACCAAAAAAACTGCATTCAAAAGTAAAACAATGTAAAATTTTGGAGCCTGCAAGTCCACTCAGTCCACTGCTCGATAACAATCCAAAGCAGTGCGGACTGACACATGTTCATGTTCATTATCTGAGTCAGATGCCACCAGCAGAAGGTTGATTTTCTTTTTTGGTGGTTCGGGTTCTGTAGTTTCTGCAGCAGAGTGTTGCTCTTTTAAGACTTCTGAAAGCATGCTCCACACCTCGTCCCTCTCAGATTTTGGAAGGCACTTGAGATTTTTAAACCTCAGGTCTAGTGTTCTGGCTATCTTTAGAAATCTCGCATTGGTACCTTCTTTGCATTTTGTGAAATCTGCAGTGAAAGTGTTCTTAAAATGAACAACATGTGCTGGGTCATCATCCGAGACTGCTAGAACATGAAATATATGGCAGAATGCGGGTAAAACAGAGCAGGGGACATACTTATACAGGGGATACAATTCTCCCCCTAAGTAGTTCAGTCACAAATTTAATTAATGCATTATTTATTTAAGAGGTGTCATCAGCATGGAAGTATGTCCTCTGGAATGGTGGCCAAAGCATGAAGCATCAGACGAACGTTTAGCATACATGGCATGTAAATACCTTGCAATGCCAGCTACAAGAGTCCCATGCAAAGGCCTGTTCTCACTTTCTGGTGACATTGTAAATAAGAAGATGGCAGCATTATCTCCTGTAAATGTAAACAAACTTGTTTGTCTTAGTGATTGGCTGAACAAGAAGTAGGACTGAGTGGATTTGTACGCTCTGAAGTTTTATATTGTTTTGTTTTTGAGTGCAGTTATGTAACAAAAAAAATCTACATTTGCAAGTTGCACTTTCACAACAAAGAGATTGCACTACAGTACTTGTATCAGGTGAATTGAAAAATACTATTTCTTTGGTTTATGATTTTTACAGTGCAAATATTTGTAATAAAAAATAATATACACTTTGATTTCAATTACAACACAGAATACCATATATTTGAAAATGTAGAAAAAATCCAAAATGTAATAAATTTCAGTTGGCATTCTATTGTTTAACAGTGCAATAAAAATTGATTAATCGTGATTAATTTTTTTAATTGTGATTAATTTTTTTGAGTTAATTGTGTGAGTTAACTGATTAATCAACAGACCTATTTGAAATATTATCTGTTCCTCCCAACCATGGCAAGAAAGAGGGCTGGGGGGGAGGGCAAAGCAGGTTAGGGAGCCAAAAGGTAAGAGCGAAATGGAAAGGGAGATCTTGAGGGATAGTACTGAGAGGGGGTAAAATAAGCAGGCAGAGGCATTCCCTACAGTATTCAAATGGGACTTTTTCCCCTTAAAATAATTAATCTCTAAGTAATGAGGCTCTTTCTTCCCATCCAGTCATGTAAATATGTGAAAGCAAACACATTTCACATTGATGCAATCCCAGAAAGTGCGGTATAGATACAGGACCAATATACAGTGCTATAGTTTCTAATTTTGAAAGCAGGCTTTGGCCATTCATTCTATGTAAGTTGGCATCCCTGATACATTGCAGGCAAATGCAAAGGGTTATAAGAATGATTCAGCTTTAATGGTCAAACACTTTTTCATTCCACTTATTGGAAGGAATATTTCATTTTAGGGGAAATATTTTAGTGGCCTTAATCATCCCTGTGTGTGTCTTTGTCCCCTACTGTTATACATGTTAGCCTGATAGAAAAAAAATGAATTTTAATATAGATTTAGCACTGTGTTCTGTTCTTACAAGCCAGGATAGAAGCTGACTTTAACAGTATGCCAGCATATCTGAGTGCAGGATCAAGTTTTTTGCTCCTTAATTAAACCCAAGGAGAAAGCTAGCCCACAGAATGCATGAACTGTGAATAACAGATGAGTAATGCATCCCACACTTGTTTGCATAGTACAGTTATTTGATCTACTTTGACTGCTAGAGAGTAGCACAAAGCAAAATCATTGCTTTCCTATTTTTTACAGGAAGCCCCCAGTAATTCAGCCTTTCTAAAGACCGGAAGAGGATGTAGAACATTTAGATTTAGAATGTTATATAGAGTCATTACTTCACAAGTGTTTCAATCAGGCAAAAAATATGGTAGATTTTGAAACTGTCTTGACACCTGCATGGCGCAGCTAATTGCTGATGGGCAGCTGCCTGACTTAACAGAGAAGGTCAAGCACTTAAGGAGTAGGAGGAAAACAAAAGTCCATTGATCTTGGAGTGCTGGGAAGGAGAGTTTGCAGGGGGAGCAAACAGCTAAGCTATTTGGGAGGGCTCATTATTTTGATGGGCTTGGGCCACATTTAGCTGTAATCAACCAATGTTCTTGTTCATTTTAAAACTCACATCTCCTCCTTTCACAATCTTAGAATCATAGAATATCAGGGTTGGATGGGACCTCAGGAGGGCTAGCCCAATCCCTGCTCAAAGCAGGACCAATCCCCAGACAGATTTTTGCCCCAGATCCCTAAATGGCCCCCTCAAGGATTGAACTCACAACCCTGGGTTTAGCAGGCCAATGCTCAAAGCTTCTAAAAAAAGCAACCATGGGGGCTGATTTGTCATTGCCATTTGGTATTCTGTCCACACAATGGGAAAATTCCAATGGAGGGCTTTTAAAGCACATCACAGCTTATTAAACTAACTGGGATAAAAACACCGCTCCCTTTAAACACAGAATGAATTGGTTTACAGTAAAAATAAAACAAAATCATTAACATTAGGACATAGGGTAAGTGATCCCAAGCAAAAGAAATAAAGTTAGAAAGGGTTACAAGCAAATAAGTGTGTGTGGGGGGGAAATCTAAACACCTAAAACTTTATCTAGCAAGATATACAGGTTTTGTTCAAGATGGTTTCTCTCACCAGTCATTCTTCTTTTCAGCAATGGCTGACTGTCCCCTAGATCAGACAGAACAAGGAGCAATGGTCTCAAGTTGCAGTGGGGGAGGTCTAGGTTGGATATTAGGAAACACTATTTCACTAGGAGGGTGGTGAAGCACTGGAATGTGTTACCTAGGGAGGTGGTGGAATCTCCTTCCTTGGGGGTTTTTAAGGCCCGGCTTGACAAAGCCCTGGCTGGGATGATTTAGTTGGGAATTGGTCCTGCTTTGCGCAGGGGGTTGGACTAGATGACCTCCTGAGGTCCCTTCCAACCCTGATATTCTATGATTCTATGATCAGGACCTTCCACAGAAGTACAAGATACTGGCTTCCCTTGTCTTCCTAGATGAAAGATCTTTGCCTAAACAGGTTTCTTACCTACATTCAGTTCTCAGAGACTTCAACCCCTACCTCTTGGTTGAAGGACTCATCTTTCTCAGCTTGCAAGAGTTCTTGCCTCTTGTGTCTGTCTAGTGACGGGTGTCAAAGATGGCTTCTGTCCTTTCTTATATCTTCCAAAGTCCAATGATCTTGTCTGAAATGGCAGAATGACTTCATGCTGTTTTTCCTTTCCTTTGGTCTTCCCATTCCCCTACTGACTTCTATGTAAATGGAGCTTCCATTCTTTTTGGTCACACCTTGCTTAATTTCTTTGGAGAGAGGTAGATAGCTGCATTTCCTCCTGTCTGGGGGACAGCCTGTTTCTCCCTTTGTTTGGTCACAGAGTGTAAAGCATAATATCAATGGGTATCCATAATTCCTTATATAATGTTAATACATATAATTCACAATATCACCACTGTGTACTAGACTTTCATAAATGACCTCCTTCCATACACTTTTATAACATAGTAATATTTTATACAATCAGCTAATTCATTTGCTTGCCACTTGATGTTCAGCGCCCCCTCCCTCCCCCCCCCCCCCGTCTTTATAGACTAATAAACCTTTGCAATGTATTTTGTGAAAAGTTAAACCCAGACCTAGCATCTCTCTCCTGCTGGGTGTACATGCTATGTTGTCTCCTCTCCCACTTGTTAGTTTGATAGCATTGTTTACCTAGTATCTAAAAATGGACCTTCATTGTCTCTGCCTGAAGACCAGGCTAGTCAGAGAAGCTAATACACAGGCCTTTGTTTAGGGCAGACCTGTTTACCAACTCTCCCTGACATGCCTGGTTTAAAACACACTTCAGTCATCATTCCAGCATATATCCATTACTTTTAATACACACTGTGTACATACATTACACAGAATATTAATGAGCAGTGAATTAGTTTTCAGATTAGGTCAGAAGGCATATTTTGTACAAAGATTACTAAAATAGTGTATAGGGTGTAAATACAGGGGTGTTTAGGGTCACAGAGCCTCCAGAGTCATCCCATCAGCCTGGATCAGGATACGGCTTTGGCTCAGTTAAGAACCTTGTCTTCATCTATGGACAATTCTGTGCTGCCCAGCTCATCCTTCCCTTCAGTACTGGAGGATTTTAAAGCATACCAAGACCTTTTGTGGCATGTAGCTGCTTCCCTCAGTATCCAAGCAGAGTTCTTGCAAGAGAACATCCACAAATTAGTGGATATCCTGCAGCCATCTGTCCTTGGGACAGTCACCCTCTCTATCAATGATGTCCTCCTTGGACTGGCTAACACCCTCTGGAGCATGCTTGCTTTGGTACCACCAGTGGTGAAGCATATGGAAAAGCATTATTTTGTTTCTGTGCAGGGATTTGAGGAGTTTTACTCCCATCTGCCCCCAAATTCCCTAGTTGTAATTGCGGTGAATGACAGAGCCTGACAGGGCAGGTTTAAGTCCACCCCCAAAGACAGGAATCTTAAACAATTGGATTTCATGGGCAACAAGATTTACACCTCCTCTTCCTTATGGATGCAGATTGCTAACCAGCAAGCCTTGCTATCCACTTACAATTTTGTTAACTGGACAGCTATGTCAAAGCTTTCAGACCAGTTGCCTGAGGCTTCACACAAGAGGAATTTCAGGCATTTGTCACTGAGGGCTGCTTGGTGGCTAAGACATCCTTCCAGTCCACACTAGATGGCGTGGAAACCTAGGCCAGGGTGATGGCCTCTCTGATCACCATGAGAACAGCTTCCTGGCTACAGAATTCAAGTATTGCACCTGATGTCCAACAAGCCATTGACAATTTGCCCTTCAATGGCCAGATGCTGGTTTTGGACAAAACTGACAAGATGCTGCACTCCTTCAAAGACTCCAGGTCTACGCTCTGATCCTTGGGGGTGTACATGCCACTACAGCATTCAACAGCAATGCAAACAACAGTAGAAAGAGGGATAAAGCCCACAGAAGAAAGCAATCAGGCTCAGGGTTCAGCCAGTCCACACACCCTCCCACAGTGCTCTCCAAGTGCCCATTTTGACTTGTTGGTCCAGAGCACTTTGGTCCTCCCTCCTCATCTCCCCACTTTGGGGACAGGCTGGCCTGCTTTTACAATGCTTTGGGCTCAATCACTACTGACAGCTGGGTCCTAACCACCATCAATCGAGTTATGCCATACAGTTCCTCTCTTCACACCTCCTCCTTCCCCATCCCTCTTCAGAGACCCCTCTCACGAGTTACTGCACCTCGAGCAGGTCTGCTCTCTGCTGGCTTTGGGAACAGTGGAAGAGGTTCCACAGGAACATTGGGATCATGGCTACCAATCCTGGTACTTTCTGGTACCCAAATCCAAGGGAGGTGTTAGACCCATCCTCGACCTTCATTGCCTTGACAAATATATCAGGTACGTGAGGTTCTGAATGGTCAATCTATCCCTTCATTGTCTCAGAAACTGGTTGAAACTATAGTAAAGAACAGAACTGTCAGACACAAAGATGAACATGATTTGTTGGGGAGGAGTTAACATGGTTTCTGTAAAGGGAAATCATGCCTCACCAATCTACTGGAATTCTTTGAGGAGAACAAGCAGCATGTGGACAAGAGGGATCCAATAGTATACTTAGATTTTCAGAAAGCCTTTGACAGGGTCCCTCACTAAAGGCTCTTAAGCAAAGTAAGCTGTCATGGGATACGAGGGAAGGTCCTCTCATGGACTGGTAACTGGTTAAAAGATAGGAAACAAAGGGTAGGAATTAATGGTCAGTTTTCAGAATGGAGAGAGGTAAATAGTGGTGACATCTAGGGGTCTGTACTGGGGCCAATACCATTCAACATATTTATAAATGAACTGGAAAAAGGGGTAAACAGTAAGGTAGCAACATTTGCAGATGATACAAAACTACTCAAGATAGTTAAGTCCAAAGCAGACTGTGAAGAGTTACAAAGGGATCTCACAAAACTGGGTGACTGGACAACAACATGGCAGATGAAATTCAATGTTGATAAATGCAAAGTAATGCACATTGGAAAACATAATCCCAACTATACATATAAAATGATGGGGTCTAAATTAGCTGTTACCACTCAAGAAAGAGATCTTGGAGTCATTGTGGATAGTTCTCTGAAAACATCCACTCAGTGTGCAGTGGCAGTCAAAAAAGCAAACAGAATGTTGGGAATCATTATGAAGGGGATAGATAATAAAACAGAAAATATCATATTGCCTCTATATAAATCCATGGTATGCCCACATCTTGAATACTGCATGTAGATGTGGTCGCCCCGTCTCAAAAAAAGATATATTGGAATTGGGAAAGGTAAAGAAAAGGGCAACAAAAATTATTAGGGGTATGGAACAGCTTCCATGTGAGGAGAGATTAATAAAACTAGGACTTTTCAGCTTGGAAAAGAGATGACTAAAGGGGGATATGATAGAGGTCTATAAAATCATGACTGGTGTGGAGAAAGTAAATAAGGAAATGTTATTTATTCCTTCTCATAACAGAAGAACTAGGGGTCATCAAATGAAATTAATAGGCAGCAGGTTCAAAACAAACAAAAGGAAATATTTGTTCACAAAATGCACAGTCAACCTGTGGAATTCTTGCCAGAGGATGTAGTGAAGGCCAAGACTATAACAGGGTTCATGGAGGATAGGGGTCCACCAATGGCTATTAGCCAAGATAGGCAGGAGTGGTGTCCCTAGCCTCCGTTTGCCAGAAGCTGGCAATGGGCAACAGGGAATGGATGACTTGGTGATTACTTGCTCTGTTCATTCCCTCTGGGGCACCTGCCATTGGCTGCTGTCGGAAGACAGGATACTGGGCTAGATGGACCTTTGGTCTGACCCAGTATGGCCATTCTTATGGTCTTAATGAGTGGTTTTCTCTTCTAGACCTTCAAAACACCTATTTTCGTGTGGCAATTTTGCCAAGCCACAGAAAGTTCTTTAGATTCGTCGTTGCAGAGAGCCACTTTCAGTACACAGTGCTTCCATTCAGCCTCTCTTCTGCCCCTCTGGGTTTTTACCAAATGCATGGTTTTTGTTATGGCATATATTCCCCTATCTGGATGACTGGTTACTGAGGGGCAGATCTAGAGATGAAGCTCATTCTATGAGCTCATTCTACGAGGGTGCAAGCAACATCCATTGTGTTCCTGGGTGACCTTTTCATACTGGACATTTGCAGGGCTGTTACGTGGTCATTGATATATTCATTCATAAACCATTATTTCATAACCACATCTTCCAGGGTGGATGCAGGTTTGGTAGAGCGGTCCTGCAGTGCTTGCTTAGGTAAACTCTGAGCTCTGCTTCCTGGGGAAAGTGCTGCTTGTGAGTCACTAAGTGAAATACATGTCTGCATGTACTCAAAGAAGAAGAAACACTTACTTACTGTAACTGTAGTTCTTCAAGATGTAATGCAGAAATGTATTCCACAACCCACCCTTCATCCCCTCTGCATTGGAGTCTTGTTTTCTGGGCATTCGGTGTGAAGGAACTGAGGGAGGGTCAGGGTGGCATTGCTTCATGGAGCCAGGGGAGGGGCTACAGCCACGAGGCGTGAGTGTCACCCCTTTACGGGTATTGCTAGGCAAATTTCTCTGGCTCCAGTGCACTGGGCGTGCACACACCTAAGTGGAATACACATCTATATCACATCTCAAAGAACCAGTTACAGTAGGTAACTGTTTCTTCTGTTTCCCATCTAGCTTCTGATATAAGCTAATGAAACAACTTCAGCAGACCTGTCCCATTTCTTTGGCATTTGTGTGGACTGATTCAGCTAAGCTTGGACTAATTATCTGTTATCAATAGCTGTTGCCTTGACATGCATGTGTACTTGACAAATATCTGTGTAATATTCAAAGACACTTCTGAATCCACATAGACCTTTTTGGTAGGGAGAGTTTTCTCTGAAATTACTATATCAGTTTCTCTACCCACGCTTATTTAATTCAATATTGCTTTCTTTATGTGACTGTATAATTGACATTTTGTTGTTGAAATTCTTTTTTCATTTCTTGGCTTTTTTAAAGATTACTTGTTAAATCCTATGAACTGTTATTGATCAGCAAACTGCTGAGAAATAAAAATAGTTCTCAATCTTTTCTTTGCACATATTGATATAATTCAATGTTCTTTCAAGTTAAAATACATTACAACTGAAGTATAATAATTCCATATAATAGCTCTCAAATTCCAGGGCTTCTTTTTTTGTGCTACACTCTGGACTTGTGTAGTAAGTTGTTATTGTAAAAGTATAACTGAGTTCAAAAAAGAATTAGATAAGTTTATGGAGGATACATCCATCGATGGCTATTAGCCAAAATGGTCAGGGACGCATCCCCATGCTCCAGATGTCCCTAAAACTTCCGACTGCAAGAAGCTAGTATTGGATGACAGGGGATGGATCACTCAATACTTGCCGTGTTCTGTTCATTCCGTCTGAAGCGTCTTGCACTGGCCCTTGTTAGAAGACAGGGTACTGGGCTAGATGGACGACTGGTCTGACCCAGTACGACTGTTCTTACATTATGTTCTTATTATTTGTTAAGCACAAATTTTAAACTCGGATTTACAGTGGGAAGAATGCCTCAGTTAAACTTCTATGGCAAACTGACACCAGATAATGAGTTTGGGAATCGTAACCTTTTAAATGCAGTGATTAGTTTTGAGCACATTTTATCATTAGTATAGAAGTTTTTGCAGGTATTGCTATCAATCGGGAGTATGAAAGGCTACACAGCTGCCAAAATGCAGTGGTCCATCAAGAGATGCTAAGGGAGAGTACTGAATCCCTGATAAAGTCCTTGTTTTCATCTCCTGGATCTGAACAGATTCTTGCTCATTTTTTCATGTCTTCTTTCCTTTTAGGATAGAAATTCACTGTTACTGCTTTACCCAAAGGAAGAAAGATCTCAATACTCAATTGCATCTCTCATTGCAAGTGGTGTATTTCCTTAGTGGTTGTCTTACTTTATCTTTAGGAGCTAGAGCTATTGAGAAACAAGAGTGATTATCATTAATAATGACTTAAAAACCCTGCTTTTTATAATTTTGCCAATGAGGTGTGTTTTTGTTGTTGTGATGTACAAGATCAACCTTAGTTTAAAACCCACAAAATAAATCACAAAGAACTTCTTCCAAGTAGTCCTTAAACACAGTGCTCTGCTGGAGAGAAATGGTTCACTCCTCTGGAATAAAAGCAATTAATTTAATCATTCTATATTTTTCAAGGTTTACTTTATTTAATAAAAGGGACATTGCATCATCTTGATTTGTTTAGTTAATATCTTCTTCGCAAGCAATTAAATCCCTCAGGTGTGTGGGTCTCATTTATTTTCTGTTACAGTTATTTTTGTTTTAGTTGGGAACCCTGCTGCTCTCTTCTCTTCATTTACTTCACATGTCTGAAAGGACCATTTGTTTTATCAGCTAGTGTGTTTCTCCAGCGTAGCTCAGTTCTCAGGTTCCAAGAGAAGAGACTAATAAAAGAAGGATCCTCTCCTCATTATGGTTTAAAAGTCACTGAGCTGTGCCTTAGGAAACAATAATGAATACAGGGTGTGCATTCATCTGTCAATATTCACATCACTTAGATGTACTGAGAAATGAGGCTTTATTAAGTACTTTCATTACATCTGAGCAGTGACTGTTCACTGACAAACATGCGAGGGAGTGTGTTACTGCACTTACACAACAGCTGCTTTAATTTAGTAACATGGCATTGCATGCACAGGGGTGACATAGAAGTCAACAAGTCAAACTAGGTCATTAGAATAGTTTCAATACAAATATTTCATGTTGTTGATTCTTCTAGCAATGTTTTATTTATATGTATATGCATGATTGAATATAAAGGATAAGCTCAATCCAGATCCACATTTCATAGCTGTTGCTACAGACTTTTGGGTCAGCTCATTAAAAAGATCCAGTGTTGTCAAATCTAATACATGGTAAAGACATATTAGATCATCCAATCCTAACACAACCTAAGTTTCACTGTCAGGAAGTTTTTCTTGATATTCAGTGTAAATTTTCCCTCTCAGTTTTATCCCATTACTGATACTTATATTCCTATGTACTTCCCTAAATAACTCCTCCCTATTTGTGGTTAATCAGTGGATTATAAAACATGTAATCTACCACTGGGGAAAAAAAACTTCAATAAAATTTTTGGGACTACCAAGATGAACGTTCAACTTTTCTACTCAATCACTGTCCTCGCTCCAACTCACACCCTTTCTTTGCTGGCATGCTATCTATTTTGATTGCTTCTGGGTAAGGTTAGATTATATGGTGGTAAGAATGTCTGCATCCTGTACACCAGTGCCACTGCAGAACCAATTCCTAGTGCAGACATACACTTTCAGGAGCAAGGACTGACAGCTGTCTCCAACCCTTCTAGCATACTCATGGCACTACACAAAGAATTAAATAAAGTGTCCTGCTTGCCACCCACTATAACCTTTACATAGGGTGCCAGCTGTGAAATTCAGATCCAGGCTGCCACAAAATCCAGGATTGTTTGGATCTGAAGCATTGGGTCAGGCAGATTGTCAAAGGAAAACGCTCCACGATTCTTCAAGATAAAAGGAGCTATATATAAATGCTCTTTTTTAAGTAGTATCTTTAAAAGAATATACTTTGGTATCTAGAACTTAAATATCCTGTGGCACATTGATAAACAGAGCTCATCGTGCCTCAAATCTCTCTCATGAGATCTGTATTAAGTCCTGCCTCAAACCATTTCCCCATTGGGTGAAATGGTAAACGGGAAGGGCAAACAAATGTAAGTGGTCTATTTTTGGTTCATCTTCCCCTGGACTTTCCCCTTTTACGGATTCTCTGCCATTCCATAGCACTTTCAGTTCAGTTTGAACTTGGCCTGAGCTCCCTGCCTAACCCCATTTCTTTGAAGTGCTGCTGTTCTCCGAAAAGTGACGCTGTAAAAATGGCATTGTGAGGTCCCACACGTATCATCTCCATAATTCTGGATCAAATGTGCTCAGTTTACCAGTAAATCTCCACTCCCTCGCCCCCAAACTGCAGCAGACTCAATCTTGAGTCTGTGTCAAGCTTTTCCTGCTTACACACTGTCACCAGCAAGAGATTCTACACCTCCAATCCTGTCCTCCATTACACTTGTGCAACTGTATAGATTACAATGAAGTTGTACAACACATCTAATTGTCTTCAGTGGGGTCAGTGATGCAAATCAGGGCAGAATTCGGCTCTGTAATATGAAAATCTCCTCCCCCTAAATTTCAGTTACAGAGACAAATTAAATAGGAGTTGGGTATCTAACCACACTTTGTGCCTTTGAAAATCTCCCTTTCAGTTAACAAGTCTAAGGAAGATGCAACAGAAGAAACAGAATTAGCGCCTTCTACTATAAGCTGTATTGGGCTCTGCTGCATTAAGAGGAGTTTTTGTCACTAAAGTAAGCAGACATGGTTCTGAATAGACATAGATTGAGCAAGGTGCTGCCATTCTTACATACTTGCCTTTCAGCATACAGCCACACTTTAAAGCATTGTTACACTGTAGCAGCCACTCATTTCTGTTTAGCCTTTTGAAATTAATGGAGCGTTGCTCGTTACTCTGACTGTGTAGTGTTCTTTTTAAAGCCAAACGTTGTTCTTATCTTGTTGAAAATCATGGAGAATCTAGCAAAGTTTTAAAAGAAATTAGGTTTATTTTTTAAATGTTATTGTTCAGACAGGGCATTAATTTTGAGATAGCAAGAGAACAGGGTTTTGAAGGAGAAACATCACTAATGAGATTATACTAAATAAAATTACATTGAATTATTGTATAATTACCTTGGTTTGGAATGCTCTCAACCAATCAAAATGCTGCTTTTATCCAACCTACGTTTACAGGTTACATGGAACAAGGAAGGCCCAACATCTGTCCAAAATTGTCACATCACCAGCAAAGAGAACAAGTGATACATGTTTCAGCACTTCCCCATATTCATATATTTTAAGGCCAGAAGAGACCATTAGATCACTTAGTCTGACCTCCTGTATAACACAGGCCATAAACTTCACCCAATTACCCCTGTATTAAGCTCAGTAACTTGTGTTTGACTAAAACATATCTTACAAAAAGGCACCCAATTATCATCTGAAGACATCAAGAAATGGAGAAACCACCACTTGCCTTGGTAGTTTGTTCCAACAGTTAATCACCTTCACTACTTAAAAAAAAATTTTTCCTTATTTCTAATTTGAATTTCTCTGGCTTCCGCTTCCAGCCAGTGGTTCTTGTTTGTCCTTTCTCCCCTAGATTAAAGAGCCTTTTATTACCCAACATTTTTCTCAGGGTATTTCTACACTGTAATAAGTTACCTAGAGAGAGGGAGAAAAAAACAGCTACTAAAGATATAGAACCTTACAGCTTTCCAGCCAGACTGCAGCTGGTCCTTGAATATGGGAAAGGAAGGGTGCAAGAAGCAGAACCTCCATGCTGTCCCCATAATCATAGAATCATAGAATATCAGGGTTGGAAGGGACCTCAGGAGGTCATCTAGTCCAACCCCCTGCGCAAAGCAGGACCAATTCCCAACTAAATCATCCCAGTCAGGGCTTTGTCAAGCCTGACCTTAAAAACCTCTAAGGAAGGAGATTCCACCACCTCCCTAGGTAACCCATTCCACTGCTTCACCACCCTCCTAATGAAAAAGTTTTTCCTAATATCCAACCTAAACCTCCCCCACTGCAACTTGAGACCATTACTCCTTGTTCTGTCATCTGGTACCACTGTGAACAGTCTAGATCCATCTTCTTTGGAACCCCCTTTCATGTAGTTGAAAGCAGCTATCAAATCCACCCTCATTCTTCTCTTCTGCAGACTAAACAATCCCAGTTCCCTCAGCCTCTCCTCATAAGTCATGTGCTCCAGCCCCCTAATCATTTTTGTTGCCCTCCGCTGGACTCTTTCCAATTTTTCCACATCATTCTTGTAATGTGCTATCCACCAGTGCAACCACTAAGCCATAGTCCCACCCACCCTCTGCATTGGACAGCAGAACTGGGCTTGTGCTGGGGAGAGAGAGGTGTCTCAGGAGCCATCCAGCCTGTATTCCGAGAGCTCTGCGCAGATACACAAATGTGTATCCACATCCAATCCACAATCTGCAAAAATTATCTACGGATAGCCACATCCGTGGATGTGGATATCCACAGGCATCCGCAGATGTGAATATATGCAGATATACATGATTTGCAGGGCTCTACACTAGGGGCCGGGCTGAGGCTCCAAGGCATCCTCCCCGCTGGAGCCTGGTCGGGGAGAGCCGTGGGGGCAGCTGTGGGGGGAACCTGCGTGGAGTCGCGGACCCTCCACCTATCCTCGGCTGGGCGGGGAGCCTGGGGCTGCTCTCAGCGCCCATCCCCCCGCACCGTGGGCAGGTGGAGGGTCCACTACGGCTCCCCACGGCTCCACGGCTGGGCTCCATACTGGCCTGGCTGAGGGGAGGGAGGAGACCTGTGGAGTTTCCCGCGGGCTGCTCAGGTCCCCTGCCCAGGGCAGTTGGCGGGTCCGCCGCAGCTACCCACAGCTGCCTGCCCAGCTCTTACCGTGGATGGGCTGCGGCTCTCAGCCGCCCCCCTCCCTGGCCGGAACCAGGTTGGGGAGAGCCGGGCGGGCAGCTGTGCGGAGCCACGGCAGACTCTCCACCTGCCCTGGGCAGGGGGCCCGAGCAGCCCCTGGCCCATGTCCCTGCCCCGCAGTCCCCCGCCCAGTGGCCTTGCCTCCCCCGCCCAGTGTCCCTGCCCTCAGCCTCCCTACTCAGTGTCCCTGCCGTGGTTCCTAATAGCTGCCCACCCGACTCTTACCATCAGAGCCCTGCGCGGATACAAAATTTGTATCCACAGCCGCGCTGCTATCCGTAGAAATGGTCCACGGATATAGAGCAGATACCCGCTCTATGTAATCCCCCAATGCTCCAGGAGATCTTCTGCCTGCCTGAAGTACAACAGTTCCAGGAACTCCTACTGGGGTGGTAGTCTTCCTCACCTACTTCAACCCAGCAATAAATTGGGAGATGCTGCATATACCACTGAGAAAAAACAAGGGGATTTAAAGAGATCTGAAATATGGACCAAAAAAAACCCCCTAAAAAACCTCAAACAACTTAAAAAAACACAGTGTAGAGACATGCCAGGTAATGAAATATAAAATTCAGTCACTCTACAGGAAAATGCAACTTGAAGAGGAGTAATGCAGAAAGGCTTAGGGGTGATATTGGACAGCCAGTTAGATGTGGAGTTTGCTTTGCAGTATACAAAGCAAGTGTAAATTTTGTGCAGAGCTGGGAAGGTACCTTTACAAGCAAATGTAAGAGCTACAGACTTTCATTTAAAAATAAAACTTAGATTTTGGACCACAAATTGTAGAGCAATTTTTTTAAAAAAATTGGGGAATTCTACATAGGACTCTGATTATCACTAGATACGCCATAATCTCATGGAAAGAGGTTGCAGTTACTGTAGCACCCAAACAGCCCAATCAGGATCAAAATACTATTGTGCTAGGTGCTGTACAAACACATAGGAACACATCAACCCTACACCCATAAACTACCAATGTAAGAAAACAGTAAGTGATGGGTCACCGTTGTATTTAAGAAGGACTATCAATGAAACATTTGTGTGGACATTAGGAAGTAATAAAGCAGTACCAAAGTATTATTTGGAATCATACAGAAGATTAAAGGAAACATGATGAAAGGCTGGCTCATTTTAGAAAACTTTTTCTTGCAGTAAATCCAAGAAAGGGAATAGAAATGAAAGGGTCGTTTTAAACTACAAAGATACATTATTCAAAGGTTAGAATGCATACCTGCCATAAACTGATTTGAATTCAGCTATCTGGACCACATCCATAAGGCTATACTTTATAAGAATGCGCTGCTGGCACTGTAGGACAAATTGAGCAAGGAGATCAATAGACTCCATAAAGGTGATAAAGAAAGATCGATCTGCTGAACGGTAAGCTAATTAGCCATTGTTGAGAAATAGAAGAGCACATTCCATTTGTTCCTTCTCTTCCTCAAAGATTTAAACTGCAGGATTAACAGAGGGTATTGTAAACTCGAATAAAATTATAGCACAATGCACAATGGGGCTCTCAGGTTCAACACAACAGGTTGGCAGCTACACTCATCTTGACAGAGATCACAGACTCTGACTTGTGCTGTACAGGATTAAGTGAGGATTAGAAATATATCAAAGGAAACTGGTTTCACAACCCAGCAGTGAAATAGTGATGAATAACTGTAGGACTGGAAAGCTATTAGTAAGAAGCCACTGACCTAGGGAGACATTGAAAGCAGAACCTTGTAACCAAATACAGCTAAATATATGTCAAAGGTCTTTAAACCAAAACCTATTTGAGAATGAATCAGACTGAGAAATAAAAAGATGCCTGAAAAACAAAATTAGGTGAGGCCATAGGCGCTGATTCCGTGGGTGCTCCAGGGCTGGTGCATCCATGGAAAAAACTTAGTGGGTGCTTTGCATCTACCGGCAGCCAAACTTCCCCCTCTTCCCCCAGTGCCTCCTGCCTGCCAGTGGCCTCACCAATCAACTCCTCCCCCTCCAGCCCAGCGCCTACCGCCTACCATGACCAACTGTTCCACAGCATGCAGGAGGTGCTGGGACAGACGGAGGGAGGGAGGGGGAGGAGCGGGGATGAAGCATGCTTGGGGGAGGGGACAGAACTGGGCAGGAAGAGGCAGGGTGGGGGTGGGGACTTAGGGGAAAGGGTGGGGTGGGAGCAGGGCCTAGGGTGGAGCACCCCCAGGACCTGGAGGAAGCTGGCACCTGTGGTGAGGCCAGAAACTTTTATCTAGCCCACCAAGTAGCCTCATGGCCACCCTCTGGTTTGCAAAGCAAAGAGCACAGGTTTTGGAGAAAATGTGACATCCAGCTCTATAAATGGCTAAGATAATCTTTAAAAAAAAATTTATATATATATATGAGAGTCACATCATTCTCAGAGCATCAGCTTGGACCAGCAATGAAAGTCACAGCATGACCAATCCATTTACTGTTAGCTTCTAAGGCTGAAGAAAGTGGTCTTTAAAAAACAAACCTGGCAAACCCATTAGATGTTTTTAAATCAGCAGGTCCAGATAACTTTCATCCAAGAGTTTTAAAAGAGTTGACTGAGAAACTTAGTGGAACATTAATGTTGAGTTTCAACAAGTCGTGGGACACTGGGGAAGTTTCAGAAGACTGGAAAAAAGCTAATCTTGTACCAATGTTTAAAAAGGGTAACCAGGATGACCTTAAGTATCAGAGGGGTAGCCGTGTTAGTCTGGATCTGTAAAAAGCAACAGAGAGTCCTGTGGCACCTTTAAGACTAACAGATGTATTGGAGCATAAGCTTTCATGGGTGAATGCCCACTTCGTCAGATGCCCTTGGTAATCATAGGCCTGTTAGTCTGACATAGATCCCAGGCAAGAAAATGTACTCGCCCACATGGGATTCGATTAAGAGGGAAATATAATTAATGCCAATCAACATGAATTTATGGAAAATAGATCCTATCAAACTGTTTTTTTGATGAGATTACATGTTTGTTTCATAAAGATCATAGTGTTGATGTAAGGCATTTGACTTGATACTGCACATCATTTTGATTAAAAAACTGGAATGATATAAAATTAATGGCACACATTTGATGGATTAAAAGCTGGCTAATTTATAGGTCTCTAAACGTAATTGTAAATCGGTAATCATCATTGAGCAAGGTGTGTTTCTAGCGGGGTCCTCCAGGGATTGGTTCTTAGCCCAAAGCTATTTAACATTTTTTTAGTCAATGACCGAGAAGAAAACCTAAAATCATCACTGATAAATTTTGCCAATGACACAAAAATTGGGGGAACGGTAAATAATGAAGAAGACAGATTACTAACACAGAGCAATCTGGATGGCTTGGTAAACTTGGTGCAAGCAAACAATATGTGTTTTCATACAGCTAAATGTAAATGTATACATCTAGGAACAAAGATTGCAGGGCATAATTTTGGGACGTGAGATTCAATCCTGGGAAGCAGTGACTCTGAAAAAGATTTGAGGGTCGTGGTACATTTGGTGACACTGTGGCAAAAAGAGCTAATACAATCCTGGGATGCATAAACAGGGAAATTTTGAGTCGTAGAGAGGTTCTTTTACTTCTGTATTTAGCACTGATACAACTGCTGCCAGAATAACGTGTCCACTTCTGTTGATCACAATTCAAGAAGGATGTTAATAAATTGGCAAGGGCTCAGAGAAGAACCACAAGAACAATTAAAGGATTAGAAAACATGCCTTATAATGACTGAGCTCCTTGAGTCTATCTGTTTAGCTTAACAAAAAGAAGGCTAAGGGATAACTTGGCCACAGTGTGTAAGTATCTACATGGGGAACAAATATTTGATAATGGGTTCTTATATCTAGCAGAGAAAGGTATCATTAAAAAAAAAGCTGGAAATTTAAACTAGACAAATTCAGACTGGAAATATGGTGTACTTTTTTTTTCTTTTTACAGTGAGAGGTAAACAGCTATTGGAACAATTTAGAATCATAGAACCATAGGGTTAGAAGGGACCACAAGGGTCATCTAGTCTAACCCCCTGCCAAGATATAGGATTTGATGTGTCTAAACCATCCAAGACAGATGGCTATCCAGCCTCCTTTTGGAAACCTCCAGTGAAGGAGCTTCCACAACCTCCCTAGGCAGTCTGTTCCATTGTCCTGCTGTCCTTACAGTTAGGAAGTTTTTCCAGAGATTTAATCTAAATCTGCAATGCTGTAGTTTGAACCCTCTTGCCCTGTCCTCAATGGCAAGAGAGAACAACTTTACCCTGTCTTTTTTAGGACAGGGTTTCAAGTATTTGAAGACTGCTATCATGTCCTTCCTTAATCTCCTCTTTTCCAAACTAAACATACCCAGTTCCTTTAGCCTTTGCTCATATGGGTTGGGTTCCTTCCCTTTGATCAGCTTTGTCGCTCACCTCTGGATTCTTTCCAATTTCTCTCCATCCTTTTTATACAGTGATGACCAAAACTGGACACAGTACTCCAGCTGAGGCCTAACCAGCATCAAGTAAAGCAGTACTATCACCTCCCATGATTCTCATGCTATGCCTCCATTAATGCAACCTAAAATTGCATTTGCTTTTTTGCAACAGCATTGCATTGTTGACTCATATTGAGGTTGTGATCCACCAAAACTCCCAAATCCTTCTCAACAGTGCTGCTGTCAAGCCAGTTTTCCCCCTTTCTGTTTTTGTGCATTTGGTATTTCTTCCCTAAGTGTAGCACCTTACATTTGTCTTTGTTGAGTTTCTTTTTGTTGTCTATAGCCCAGTTCTCCAATTTATCAAGATCCCTTTGAATTTTAGCTCTCTCCTCCAAAGTGCTGGCAACCAACCCCTCCCCACAAGATTTGTGTTATCTGCAAATCTGACCATTATGCTCTCTATTCCTATATCCAGGTCATTAATAAAGCTGTTAAACACCGCACCCAGAACAGATCTCTGTGGAACCCCACTTGAGACCTCCTTCCAATTTGACATCATTCTATTAATAGGTACTCTTTGTTTGCGGTTGTTTAACCAATTCTGTGTCCACTTAATGGTAGTTCCGCCAACCCTGCATTTCTCCAGCTTACTTATCAGAATGTCATGTGGGACTGTAACAAAAGCCTTGCTGAAGTCCGGGTATATCATGTCCATCACATTCACCCTATCCAATAGCTAGTTACCCTGTCAAAGAAGGTAGAAATCTTGGGATTTTTCACAAATCGAAGTATTCCAAAGCATGTCATTTCAGTCAGATTGGAACATCGTTAATATTATTTTATATAATAATCAGAACATCCTGACCTTATTGAAACTACAAGTTCTGATATTTTCTCATCAGAAATTGACAAAAATTGATAGATTCCCACCAAAGTTTTTTGATTTTGTCAAATCAACCCTTTCTGTCAGAAAATTTTCAACCAACTCTACTTTAAATGTCTTGATATGGCAGTTCACTAGTGGAGAACAATACCAGACATAGGGTCTGGACACACTAGAGAAAACAGCATGCATCCAAAACATTTTATATTATGCATATCATGCACAGGGAAGGGGTGCATCCACATAAAAGTGTAAGTTTTATTTTCAGACTACAGTGAGATAACCTAGTGAACCCAATATATACATTTATGGTGTGCTTTTTTAAATCAATTTCTGTTAGACTTTCAAACCTATGCTACCCATCAGAACAACCCCAATAAGAGTCTGAACATTATTTTTGAATGGTCAGATGAGAACTCCTCCTAAACGATTACAAGCTGAAAGACACACCATATGTAAATGTTGGCAATCATGTTTGTGTTTTCAGGTGGCTTCTTGCTGCCACAGCAATGTCGGCAAAAGCCCTGCTCTTCAGACAAGTTACTTGATATGTATTGTGAAGGACACTTATTAATTTAGCAACAGAGCTAAATAGATCTTAGATACTTTACTGAATGACCGTTGGCCTCCAGGTGAGAGTGTAGTGACCCTTCTTACAATTCTGAAAGATCTTCTCTCTGCCCAACTTAGCGGAGGGATTTGAAGTCACATCTTTGATACCTTCCAGGTGAGTGCCTTAATCACCAGACTGCAAAGTCACACTCACTCTCTCTTTTTGGCCCAAGAAATATTTAAGTATTTGTACAAAGTAGAACAGTTTCAAAAGGAGAGACTGAGTTAAATCCACCCCAGAATAGCCTAGTGGTTAGGCTGCTCACCTGGGTATCAGAAAACCAGAGTTCAATTCCCTGCTCCAGAGTGGGGACTCAAATCTAGGTCTTCTACATCCTAGGCAAGTGCCCTAACTCCACACCCACATGGTTTGCTGACCCTAAAAAACTTTTCCCTGGCTGAAACTATCAGGTCAAATTCACAAATAGTTTCAGGTCAACTGAAACTGCATTTTTCAGCAAATCAATTAGTCCAAAAAATTTCACCCAATTCTACTTCTAACTAAACTAAACTAACTATATACCTGAAGAAGAGCTCTGTGTACGCTTGTTTCTTTCACCAATGGTATAACCATGGTGAAGTCACTGCATTGGTGTTGCAAAACAGAACTCAGATTTTTTCATTCAGTGTAAGATTTTGAGATTTATCTAGATGCCTGCAGTCTTAATTCAATACTCTTCCCTTTTCCCAGTCTACCAATGTTATAAAACTATACTCTACATGACATTACCTCTTGTTTTATACGTTATAACTTGTTTCAAACCTAGAAAAATCAACAAGCAGATAATGAAATTTGAGGTCACTTAGCAATGCCTCTTCTAATTCTATTTTAAAAGTTCTAGAGACTGAACAAGTAGATACATTTGTAGCTACAAAATGCAAAATGAAAATCAGAGTATGCTTAATTTCCTGTCTTAATACATAAATGTTGATAAATGCAAAGTAATACACATTGGAAAACACAGTCCCAACTATACACACAAAATGATGGGGTCTAAATTAGTTGTTACCATTCAAGAAAGTTCTTGGAGTCATCATAGATTATTCTCTGAAAACATCCACACAATGTGCAGTGGCAGTCAAAAAAGCTTACAGAATGTTAGGAACCATTAGGAACGGGATAAATAATAAGACAGAAAATATCATAATTCCACTATATAAATCCATGGTATGCCCACCCCTGGAATATTGCATGGGTATGGAACAGCTTCCATATGAGGGGAGATTTAAAAGACTGTGACTATTCAGTTTGGAAAAAAAGAAGACTAAGGGGGGATATGATAGAGGTTTATAATGTTGTGAATAGTGTGAAAAAAGTGAATAAGGAAGGATTACTTACTCCTCTACACAACACAAGAACCAGGAGTCAGCCAATTAAATTAATAGGCAGCACATTTAAAACAAAAAAAGGAAGTAATTCTTCACACAAGCAACCTGTGGAACTCATTGCCAGGGGATGTTGTGAAGGCCAAAACTATAAGCAGATTCAAAACGAATTAGATAAGTTCATGGAGGGATAGGTCCATCAATGGCTATTAGCCAAGATGGTCAAGGATGCAATCCCAGGCTCTGGGTGTCCCTAGGATGCTGGGACTGGAGAATTTAGGATGATTTCAATTATCCCCATATTGACTGGGAACATGTCACCTCAGGACGAAATGCAGAGACAAAATTTCTCGATACTTTAAATGACTGCTTCTTGGAGCAGCTGGTACAGGAACCCACAAGGGGAGAGGCAACTCTCGATTTAGTCCTGAGTGGAGCGCAGGATCTGGTCCAAGAGGTAACTATAACAGGACCGCTTGGAAATAGTGACCATAATATAATAACTTAACATTCCTGTGGTGGGAAGAACACCTCAACAGCCCAACACTGTGGCATTTAACTTCAGAAAGGGGAACTATGCAAAAATGAGGGGGTTAGTTAAACAGAAATTAAAAGGTACAGTGACTAGAGTGAAATCCCTGCAAGCTGCATGGACACTTTTCAAAGACACCATAATAGAGGCCCAACTTAAATGTATACCCCAAATTAAAAACACAGTAAAAGAACTAAAAAAGAGCCACCGTGGCTTAACAACCATGTAAAAGAAGCAGTGGGAGATAAAAAGGCATCTTTTAAAAAGTGGAACTCAAATCCTAGTGAGGTAAATAGAAAGGAGCATAAACACTGCCAAATTAAGTGTAAAAATGTAATAAGAAAAGCCAAAAAGGAGTTTGAAGAACAGCTAGCCAAAAACTCAAAAGGTAATAACAAAATGTTTTTTAAGTACATCACAAGCAGGAAGCCTGCTAAACCATCAGTGGGGCCCCTGGACGATCGAGATACAAAAGGAACACTTAAAAGACGATAAAGTCATTGCAGAGAAACTAAATGAATTCTTTGCTTCAGTCTTCACCGCTGAGCCGGCTTTTGTAGGTGACAAATCTGAGGAATTGTCACAGATTGAGGTGTCACTAGAGGAAGTTTTGGAATTAACTGATAAACTTAACAGACACAAGTCATCGGGACCAGATGGCATTCACCCAAGAGTTCTGAAAGAACTCAAATGTGAAATTGTGGAACTACTAACTATGGCTTGTAACCTGTCCTTTAAATCGGCTTCTGTACCCAGCGACTGGAAGATAGCTAATGTAACACCAATATTTAAAAAGAGCTCTAGAGGTGATCCCAGCAATTACAGACCGGTAAGTGTAACGTCAGTACCGGGCAAATTAGTTGAAACAATAGTAAAGAATAAAATTGTCACACACATAGAAGAACATAAATTGTTGGGCAAAAGTCAACATGGTTTCTGTAAAGGGAAATCATGTCTTAATAATCTATTAGAATTCTTTGAAGGGGTCAACAAACATGTGGTCAAGGGAGATCCAGTGGACATAGTGTACTTAGATTTCCAGAAAGCCTTTGACAAGGTCCCTCACCAAAGGCTCTTACATAAATTAAGTTGTCATGGGATAAGAGGGAAGATCCTTTTACGGATTGAGAACTGGTTAAAAGACAGGGAATAAAGGGTAGGAATAAATGGTAAATTTTCAGAACGGAGAGGGGTAACTAGTGGTGTTCCCCAAGGGTCAGTCCTAGGACCAATCCTATTCAACTTATTCATTAATGATCTGGAGAAAGGGGTAAACAGTGAGGGGGCAAAGTTTGCAGATGATACTAAACTGCTCAAGATAGTTAAGACCAAAGCAGACTGTGAAGAACTTCAAAAAGATCTCACAAAACTAAGTGACTGGGCAACAAAATGGCAAATGAAATTTAATGTGGATAAATGTAAAGTAATGCACACTGGAAAAAATAACCCCAACTATACATACAATATGATGGGGGCTAAGTTAGCTACAACTAATCAGGAAAAAGATCTTGGAGTCATCGTGGATAGTTCTCTGAAGACGTCCACGCAATGTGCAGCGGCAGTCAAAAAAAGCAAACAGGATGTTAGGAATCATTAAAAAGGGGATAGAGAATAAGATGGAGAATATCTTATTGCCCATATATAAATCGATGGTACGCCCACATCTTGAATACTGCATACAGATGTGGTCTCCTCATCTCAAAAAAGATAAACTGGCATTAGAAAAGGTTCAGAGAAGGGCAACTAAAATGATTAAGGGTTTGGAACGGGTCCCATATGAGGAGAGATTAAAGAGGCTAGGACTTTTCAGCTTGGAAAAAGAGGAGACGAAGGGGGGATATGATAGAGGTATATAAAATCATGAATGATGTGGAGAAAATGAATAAGGAAAAGTTAGTTACTTGTTCCCATAATATAAGAACTAGAGGCCACCAAATGAAATTAATGGGCAGCAAGTTAAAAACAAATAAAAGGAAATTCTTCTTCACACAGCGCACAGTCAACTTGTGGAACTCCTTGCCTGAGGAGGTTGTGAAGGCTAGAACTATAACATAACAGGGTTTAAAAGAGAACTGGATAAATTCATGGAGGTTAAGTCCATTAATGGCTATTAGCCGGATAGGTAAGGAATGGTGTCCCTAGCCTCTGTTTGTTAGAGGGTGGTGATGGACGGCAGGAGAGAGATCGCTCGATCATTACCTGTTAGGTTCACTCCCTCTGGGGCACCTGGCATTGGCCACTGTCGGTAGACAGGATACTGGGCTGGATAGACCTTTGGTCTGACCCAGTACGGTCATTCTTATGTTCTTAATCACTTGATGATTGCCCTGTTCTGTTCATTCTCTTTTGAAGAATCTGGTACTGGCCACGGTCAGAAGACAGGATACTGGGCTAGAAAATCAGGGGTTCTCAAACTTCATTGCATCACGATCCCCCTCTGACAAAAAAAAATTGCTACACAACCCCAGGAGGGGGGGATCGAAGCCTGAGCCTGCCCAAGCCCTGCCACCCTGGGGGGGGGGCTCAAAGCCAAAGCCCCACTGCCCTGGGGGAAGAGAGGGGAAGCTGAAGCCCAAGGGCTTCAGCCCCAGGCAGGGGGCCTGTAATCTGAGCCCCACTGCCCAAGGCTGAAGCCCTCAGGCTTCTCCCCAGACAGTGGGGCTTGGGCTTGGGCTTTGGCCCCTGGCCCCAGCAAGTCTAAGCCAGCTCTGGTGACCTCATTAAAACGTGGTCCCATTTGGGGTCCCAATCCACAGTTGGGAAACTGCTGGGCTAGATGGAGCATTGGTCTGACTCAAGATGGCCATTCTTATGTTCTTATCACTTTCTACCTCTAAACTGTTAAAATGACATTGATCAAGTGTTGGACAAATTATCAGGGTGTCAGATTAAGGAGGTAAAGAAGAATAGTCAATTAACTAAACCCAAATACCAAAAATGTTAAACATAAAAACTAGTAAAATAGTAATCTGAGTGGTGAGAACCAAACAGTAGAAACTGTATGGTCAAGTTCAACAGCCACTCAGAAGTCATATAAACATTCTCAAATACTGTGTGGGAAGGGGCTGTGCAATGTTTAATCAGCTCTACACATTAGAAATGGGCAAATCTCAAACAGTTTGGTATTTGGGTTTGGTTAATTGACATATGGGAATGCTTATATGAAAATTATCCATACCTCTTGGGTCTGCAACACCAGGTGGGACACCTGAAAAAGACTCTCACAAGATGCTTGGTAGGGCAGGGGGTACCATAAAAACTGACTGTTGTGACAGTTCGCAACTTGCATCTCTGCTTTCCACTGGAACTTGAAAGCACACTGATGTGTAAAGGTGTCACTAGCTTTTTATTTTTAAAGTCTGAATGAGTTTTGGATGAAAATTACAGAGTTCTTATTTTGTCTAAATTCGTTTGGCCACCTAGAACAATAATCCATCCATGGGTAGCAGTTTATCTCTTGGCTTTCTACCACAACCATTTTTGAAAGGGTAAAAAGACACGTAATTCAGAAAAGATAGGGAGACTGGATGGAGCTGCTAGTGCAGAAGCGCTGCAACTGCTGCATTCTGGCAGTGGTTGAATTTCAGAAGGTGCTTGTGGGTTTAATTGCACAATTTTTGCAAAGCGCTTCAGTACTATAGGATAAAAACTAGCAAAGTTCATGAATGTAACATTTATTCATTCTACCATTCACTCCTAAAAATGACAAAGCACGGCACAGCTATGCTGAATTAAAAATAACCTCTAGAACCTACCCTTATTCTGTGTTTATACAAAATACATGGAACACAAATATAAAGCAATAGGCACCTAAGCACATAATTTAGTCATTATGGCACAGGCACCAGTTTTTCTTATTGGATTCTGAAAATAGTGGGGATTAGTGTTAGCTTTGAAGTATTTATGATAATACAGTTCCAGGCTCAGTTAAAAATAATGGTTCATAATCACCTTTCATTTGTAATTAGAGCTGTTTAGAATGAATAATGTGAAATTCATAGATTCCAAGACCAGAAGGCACCACTGTGATCATTTAGTCTAGTCTGACCTCTGGTATAACTCAGGCCATAGAACTTCTGCAAAATAATTCCTAGAGCAGATCTTTTAGAAAAAAACATTGAATCTTCATTTTAAAAATGCCATTGAGGAGGAATTCCACCATGACATTTAGTAAACTGTTCCAAAGGTTAATTACTCTCACTATTAAAAATGGAAATAAAGCAAACAATACAAATTTGTCTAGCTTCAGCTCCTAGCCATTGGATCATGTTATACCTTTCTCTGCTAAACTAAAAAAAACTCATTATCAAATATTTGTCCCCCACATAGGTACTTATAGACTAATCAGGTCACCCTTTAACCTTCCCTTTGTTAAGCTAAATAGATTGAGCTCCTTGAGTTTATCACTATAAAGCATGGTTTTCTAATCATTCAATCATTCTCATGGCTCTTCTCTGAACCTTCTCCAGTTTATCAACATCCTTCTTGAATTAAATTAAATAAATAAATTAATGGAGATATCCTATCTCCTAGAACTGGAAGGGACCTTGCAAGGTCATCACATCCAGCCCCCTGCCTTCACTAGCAGGACCAAGTACTAATTTTGCCCCAGATCCCTAAGTGGCCCCCTCAAGGATTGAACTCACAACCCTGGGTTTAGCAGGCCAATGCTCAAACCACTGAGCTATCCCTCCCCCTAATTGTAGACACCAGAACTGGACACAGTATTCCAGCAGCAATCACAACAATGCAAATCAGAGGTAAAATAACCCCTTTACTCCTACTTGAGATTCCTCTGTTTATGCCTCCCAGGACTGCATTAGCCTTTTTGGCCACAGCATCACACTGGGAGCTCATCTTATGCTTGATTATCCATCATGACCCCTAAATCTTTTTTAGTCATTGCATCCCACAATAGAGGCCTCCATTTTGAAAGTATGGCCTACATTCTTGGTTTCTAGATGTGTACATTTACATTTAGCTGTATTAAAATGCATATTGTTTGCTTGCGCCCAGTTTACCAATTGATTCATATCACTCGAATATCAGTGACCTGTATTCTTTATTATCTACCACTCTCCCAATTTTTGTGTCATCTGCAAACTTTATCAGTGAAGACTTTAGGTTTTCTTCAGTCATTAAAAAAATGTTAAATAGCATAGGGCCAAGAACTGATCCCCTGTGGGGCCCCCATTTATATTATCTGGGATCAGTGTCAAACTGACAAGCCCATAATTACTGGTTCACCCCCTTCCACCCTTTTTAAATACTAGAACAATAGATTTCTACCAGTCTACTGGAACTTACTCAGTATTCCAAGAGTTATTGAAAATCAACATTAATGGTCCAGTGAGCCCCACAATCAGCTCTTTTAATACTTATTGACCTTAACTCTGCTGACCATAAATTTACCCTTGTGTCTCTTTGCTTCCCTTATCAATTTTCTACAATTCCTCGCTTCTGGTTTATGTTAATTAATATCTTCCCTTTTCTTCCTTTTGTTATATATATTTGCCTTCATTTCCCATTTAAACCAGGTCAGTTTTTAACCTATACAGCCTTCTTCCTTGATTGTGGCTTTTGGGGCATCTAGCAAAGTGTTATTTAACAATTTCCAATTATCATTCACATTTTTCTGATTAAATTCTTCCTACCAGCTGATTTGGTTCATAATTGTTTTCAGCTCTGTGAAATTGTCCCTACTAAAGCACCAACTACATATAATACTGATATGGACTTTATTCTGTTTGCACACTATAAATGTGATCAAGTCACAATCACTTGTACCTAAATTACCATTAATTTTTGTTTTGTGATCAGTTCCTCTTTATCTGTTAAGAGAAGGTCTAATATAGAATCCCCCCCCCTTAAAAAAAAAGATACAATAAAATCAAATCTGAGAAGTTAAGTTTGTAAAACTATTTCACATATTTGTGTCTTACATTGTCCCACCCAAAGATGTAGAAGTGTCAATTTCTGAAAATCTTAATTATGGACAGTTGAAAAAAATCATACCCAAGATGTCTATAAACTGGTCAACCATAGTTTGTGGTGGTGACATACTCAGAGCTAGCCAGCAACTGAGCTGTGGAAAATATTCATCTCAAAATAAAACCGTGCAAAGGTTTCCCCTTTGTTAGTGTAAGAAATTTCTAAAAAACCTCCACATTCCATTCAAAAATTTCATCAATATCCCCCTCTAACGTTTCCCTCCACCAAATGGATTTAGTCAAAATTTTCAATGTAGCTCTTTGAGGTGAACTTTCAAGTTTCTAAGGCCTTGTCTACATACAAACATGCACCTGTTTAGTTAAACTGGTGCAAAATCTAAGTGGACACACTTTTTTAGCTTTAGAAGTGTCATATTTCAATTTAATTTAAATCATTCCTAACCGAATTCAGGTAAACCAAAATAAGCCACTCTTAAACCAAAAAACTGGGGTTTGCACCAATTTAACTAGTTTGATTTATATTTGCAGCTTAGGTTAAACTGGTGCAACTTTCTGTGTAAACAAGACCTAATTGTGCTGGTTGGATGTGGTCATCCGGATGAAGTCACACTGTATTGTCAGATTCCTTGATTGGGTGTGCCTTACCCATGTATTCAGGAGAATCAGCAGAAGCCATTTTGGATGTGTTTATCACACCTGTGTGAAAAGGAGGGAACAGGTACATCCCCAAAAGGTAGTAGCGGAGGAAACAAGCTTGCCAGCTGCCACATGCTTTGGATAAGAGTAACACTCCCTCGCCCTGTCCCCTGTTAATAGTAAGGGTCCAAGGGAGACCGTAAGCCAGGGGTGGGCAAACTTTTAGGCCCAAGGGCCACATCTGGGTATGGAAATTGTATGGCGGGCCATGAATGCTCACGAAATTGGGGGTTGGGGTATGGGAGGAGGTGAGGGCTCCGATTGGTGGTGCGGGCTCTGGGGTGGGGCCAGAAATGAGGAGTTCAGGGTGCAGGAGGGGTCTCTGGGCTGGGGATTGGGGTGGGGGGGGCTGCGGGCTCCAGCTGGGGGTGTGGGCTCTGGAGTGGGGCTGGAGATGAGGGGTTGGGGTGCAGGAGGGTGCTCCAGGCTAGGACTGAGGAGTTCGGAGGGCAGGAGGGGGATCAGGGCTGGGGGAGGGGGTTGGGGCACGAGAGGGGGTCAGGGGTGCAGGCACTGGATGGCACTTACCTCAAGCAGCTCCCAGAAGCAGCAGCATGTCCCGCCTCTAGCTCCTTTGCAGAGACAAGGCCAGGAGGCTCTGCGCGCTGCCCCGTCTGCAGGCACCGCCCCTGCAGTTCCCATTGGCTGCAGTTCCCAGCCAATGGGAGCTGCGGAGGCAGCACTTGGGGCGGGGGCAGCGTGCGGAGCCCCTGATTGCCCCTACATGTAGGAGTCAGAGGGGGGACATGCCACTGCTTCCGGGAGCTGCGCGGAGTCACGGCACGCATGGAGCAGGGCAAGCCCCCAACCTCCCTCCCCGGCGGGAGCTCGAGGGCTGGATTAAAATGTCTGAAGGGCCGGATGCAGGTCCCGGGCCGCAGTTTGCCCACCCCTGCCTTAAACCAAAGTTACTTGATATACAAAGCTTGTAATTCTGATCTGGAGACAACTTCTCCCTCTTGTTGCTTATGAGTGAGGGGCCCCAGGTCCAATGAACCTGAATGGAACCTTTAGATTGGGACTCCCACTGCCAAGCTCGAACAGGTTCAGAAGAGGCTGGAAGGATATAGATGGGGAGGGGCACAGGTAGTGGGGAGGCACAGCTAACTCCTAATCCTAACTTCCTCTAAGGGGCTATGTGGGGAGAAGGCAGCAGAGTGTCAGGCCAGGCAGTGGAGCCAAGGAGGTAACATTGGCTTTTTTGTGTGTAATTCCAAAAGGGAATGAGGGAAATACCTTATTTTCTGTTTAAATTTTGGAAGTGTGAAAATGGCCTGACAGTTGTCATTAGAGCGTGTGTGAGTGCACAGACACAGTTGTTCAGCGATAGGGACTGAAAAAAGTGTGAAACTCTGTTAGGGCTCAAACTGACCAATTTTTAATTGTTTGCTACGGAAGAAATACCATATATTTTATCCAGGTAAATACCACAGAAATTCAATTGCCATGTGTATAACAACTGTGCTAAATTTGGAGTCTAAATTCAACAACTGATTTGTTGGAGAGGGATTTTTATTAACAGTAGTCATTTCTAGTATCTCCATTATAAGGCATGCTTTTCCTCACTTCTATCCTTCCAACAAAAGAAAAATTTTAAGATGGCCACTACCCTATTTCTATTCAAAATTTCGCATGCACAAAATTTTGTGCAAAACTAGCTTTTCATGCTCTCCTCATTCATTGAATGAAAAAAAAAGCTCCTCATAAGTAGCAAACTAGGGAACTAAGCATCTATGATGTGAGGGGGCAAAGAACTGCCATGGATTAGAAACAGGCTCAGAGATAAAACAAATAGAGTAAGAATAAATGGCCATTATTCAACTAGGTAAAAGGTTAACAGGTAGGTGCCCCAAGGTCCCATATTAGTACTGGCATTTAATAAATTAATGAACAGTGAAGAGGCAAAAAAAGATGACACAAAATGGTTTAGTGAAGACTTCATAATTTTAATGAGGCTTAGTACAGCTAAGTGAATGGGCCACATGATGGCGGCTGATATTCAGTATTGACAAATGCAAGATAATTCACATAGGAAAGAATGATTTAAGCTAATCACACACATTTGTGGGTTCTAAATTAACTCTCATGGAGACAGACTGGAGTTATTTTTCATACACAAGAAGGTGCTGGGAGAAAATGCTTATATCCCACCAAAAATTTCCAGTGGTACCTCAAGTCCTGATGTTAGAAACATCCTCCCTTTTAGGAAACAAAATAAACTTGAATCCCTGGAAGTTATTAATTTAGCTCCCTGCATAAACATATGAGATTCAGTAGTGCTTACTCTCGCGCGCGCGCGCGCTCTCTCTCTCTCTCTCTCTCTCTGGTTTCCCTCCTGGGCTATTTAACAGCTTTCAATCTCATTTTAACTCACTACGGGTGGAGTGGGCGGGGGAAGCACAATACACTTTCTCCTCAAGTCTAATTTAGACTTGCCTCCTCCTGCGCAGTTTTCACTGTGCGCAGTAAGGCTTGAGAAATGCTTGCTCCATTTTAACACAAGGCTTCTTAAAATGAGATAACGGACAAGCTTTTTCACTCTTATGCTTCTCTGTGGTTTTGTCAAAAATTACCGTGCCAATGCATAACACATACTGTTTACCAAGTCCACATTTCTTCAGTAAAAAAATTTACTGTCCAATACTGCAGCTGACATGAGCAGAATATTTCTCTGGCCACTACCAAAAACAGTTTGTAATATATTGCCTGAGTAAGCAAGCAATTAAATATGTGACTTTGTAATAGCACAGTCAGAACTCACATATAGTTGGTACCGGGGACAACAGAGATCCAGGTTAAGTCCTTACTCTGCCACAGACTTCCTATGTGACCATGGTAATTCACGGTTTCTCTGTGCCGCAGTTCCCTATCTGTAAAATGGGGAATAATAGTACTTCCTTACCTCACAGGATGAATGCACTAAAGATTGTGTGGGAGGTGCTCAGATACTAAGGTAATGGGAGCCACATAAATACCTCAGATAATATGTAGCCCTTATTATACAGGCTAACTGTAGTTATCACGCACAAAGTAAAACTATCTGAGAGATAGTACATATACTGCACTGCCATCATTTTTTGTGCCTGCTAATTAAAAAGTGCCATATTGACTGCCCTGAAGAATCAAGTTCTCTGTTTATATACAGAGCCGGTACAGCATGGGTAGCAGCAGTGCAAGTTTCCCCATCCTACTTCACTAACATGCCTCAGCCACCTTAAGAGGGAAGAGGAGAGGTCTGTCTCCACACCCATTTAGTCCTCAACTTCTCTGCTAAAGTGGCCCACCAAAGTACCAGTTAGTGCCCCCTGTAGTGATGGCTTTGGGGATGTGGATACTTGTCACTTTGGAAATATATTGAGACCATCAAACTCATTTAATGTAGGCCATTGAAGAGCCACCAGATTGTAATAGCTTTGAGCCAGACCCTCCAAGGGCTGGATCCAAACTAACATCCTAGATTTGAAAAGCTCCCCTGCTGCCAACCCTTTGAGTCTCTAAGCTTGCAAATCTCTCCTGTTCTGATAATATACATGTTCTGCTAAGTTCGCACTGTAGAATGGTATGGAGGAAAAAAATCTCACAGATAGTGATAAGCAAATAAGAAGAGGGGGCAAAAATGAAGACTAAAAGGATCTTGTCAGCTATTACTATTCCCCAAAAGGAGCAGGGAAGCTCTGCTAATATAGTAACAAGTCACTCCCACGACCCTCAATAGAAAGAATTTATCTACACCTGGGAATACCAGACCTGGATCTGTCTGGGTCCACTCCATGCCAACTGACTTAAAGGTTCTACAAGTCAATTGAGGGCACCTGCTTTCCATTGCCTCTACAGACTTGCAAGGATGGCATCATGACCTCAGCTAATCGGCACTAGCTAATGTTGTGATGTCATCCTTGGCAATACAGCTTTCAGACTTTTCAGTGACAGCACTGAAAATAGCAAGGAGGTTGGGGTGGGGGCGGGGGAAGGATTGCCACAGGATTGCGCATCACTGCAGAAGCAAAATGCATTTTCATTTGATTTTGATTCTCTCTGTTCTACTTGCAGCATCACTCAACCACTCACCCACTCTCTTTCACTTCTCAACCCTTCGGAAGGGAAAACAACAGTAAATAGAATCTAAACTGGATGAATGCACAGTACTGAGTTAGCAAAGCTACTAGGAATCAGGCATTGGTTGATAAGGCTCTCTCCTTTTGTGGGAAACAGTAAGAAGCCAAGTTTAACTCTTGTGTAACAATGAGTCAGTTAATGCTTTCTTAAAAAGGCAAAGAGTACTGTATCTAAGCAAACTGACTCTTCATTGTACTGAAAAGTTGATTTGCAGGGCACCTTGTTTATCACTAGGGCCCTACCAAATTCAGGGTCCATTTTGGACAATTTCACGGTCATAGGATTTTAAAAATCATAAATTTCATTATTTCAGATATATAAATCTGAAATGTCATGGTGTTGTAATTGTAGGGGTCCTGACCCAAAATGAGGTAGTGTGGGGGTTGCAAGGTTATTGTAGGAGGGTCGCGGTATTGCCACCCTTACTTCTGCACTGCTGCTGGTGGCGGCACTGCCTTCAGAGCTGGGCGGCCGGAGAATGGCAGTTGTTGGCTGGGAGCCCAGACTGGCCAACAGAACTCCACTGGCCATCACCTACAGTCCTCAGCTTAAACCTCTCCAACGCATCATCAGTGATCTACAACCCATCCTGGACAATGATCCCTCGCTTTCACAGACCTTGGGAGGCAGGCCAGTCCTCGCCTACAGACAACCCGCCAACCTTAAACATATTCTCACCAGCAACCACACACCGCATCATAACAACTCTAACTCAGGAACCAATCCATGCAACAAACCTCGATGCCAACTCTGCCCACATATCTACACCAACAACACCATCACAGGACCTAACCAGATCAGCTACAACATCACCGGTTCATTCACCTGCACGTCCACCAATGTTATATATGCCATCATGTGCCAGCAATGCCCCTCTGCTATGTACATTGGCCAAACTGGACAGTCACTACGTAAAAGGATAAATGGACACAAGTCAGATATCAGGAATGGCAATATACAAAAACCTGTAGGAGAACACTTCAACCTCCCTGGCCACACAATAGCAGATGTAAAGGTAGCCATCTTACAGCAAAAAAACTTCAGGACCAGACTCCAAAGAGAAACTGCTGAGCTTCAGTTCATTTGCAAATTTGACACCATCAGATCAGGATTAAACAAAGACTGTGAATGGCTAGCCAACTACAGAAGCAGTTTCTCCTCCCTTGGTGTTCACACTTCAACTGCTAGCAGAGGACCTCACCCTCCCTGATTGAACTAACCTCGTTATCTCCAAACTGATTCTTGCCAGTATATTTATACCTGCCCCTGGAAATTTCCATTACATGCATCCGACGAAGTGGGCATTCACCCACGAAAGCTTATGCTCCAATACATCTGTTAGTCTTAAAGGTGCCACAGGACTCTCTGTTGCTTTTTACCGATCCAGACTAACACGGCTACCCCTCTGATACTTTAAAGGCATTGTTTTTCCTGATTTAGCTGCACCATTGCATGTTCCACACACTTCACTTCTGAGCCTCTGAGAACTGCAACTGCTACCCATTCCCTCTCTCAGCACCACAGAACCTAGTCTCTGGTCCATGTATTTCTCAGGGATACTGCTTCCCTCTCAGCTGTTAAAATGAAGGAGAGCAGGTGGGAGAACACTGCTCTCTGTTAAAGGATGAGCTGTCCCTCCTTTCCCTGGGCTTAGGTAAACAGCATTTCCCCACAGCTCCCCCTCCTCACTGAATGAGAGCTACCCCCGCTGTTTCAATAGGCTTTAACCTCCATTCTCACTTGACCTCACAGAATTGGTTCCAACCTACTTCTACCTGTGCCATCTGAGCTGCAACTCCCCATTCAATCATCAGAGAAAGTCCTAATCCAAATTTCATCACCACCTTCCTGGCCCCCAGAAGTCACCTCAGAATGATGAGACTCCCACTTTGCTATCTGCCTCTTTCCCTCCAAGTTACCCAAACTATTGTCCCCATCCAAAAATTAAACATTTTATTGCTCAAACTTCAGGGCAGCTGTTCACATTCCAAAATGCCAAACTACCCTTCCAGAAGCTGCTGAAGCTTTCAAGCTAGCCTCCTAGGTTGAAAAGACAACACGGAAACCATGGGTATCATAGCCTTATGTCTGAAATCAATATTCCCCCTCAGCTTTAATCCTGTGTGTACAGGGCATGTTTGAACAACCATGCCGATGTTTACTGGACTAGGAAGAGAGGAAGGAATTACACCTCAAATTCCAACCACTCATTTAGGAAGATAAAGCTTTCTATCAAATATGAGACTATGTCATTCCTCATGTAAAACCATTTCATGCCAGGTCACTCTCTCACATGAATAATTGTTAAAGTGTGTACTTGTGTTGGTCCAGAAGGCAGCCATCATACAATAGGGATTGACCTGGGCACTCCAGAGATGAAAGCAAGAATTGCTACAGCTTGAGCTAAAGAGTCAATGCTCTCTAGCAAGGGGCTGTAACAACTCATATCTTTTGTGGATCGGCCTGGGGACAGGCGGGGTAAGGGGGGAGCTGTAACACATTAACCAGTGGGTTACACTTGCATTTTTATCAAACTTTGGGGGGAAATTTCAGAAGGGCAGCATTCCATTTGAATACAATTTGTTCTTGCATTTGAATTGCAAGCACAAAACTGAAAGTAGGTGCACATTTGGGTACTTGGAAGCACAAATACCCCCAAAGTGTGCATTGTTTGAAAAAAGTATATTTCCTTTCATCGGTTTTAATTTTTTTTATGCCTTTTAACTGAATGTCACTGAATATCTCCCTGTTCTTGTATTGTGAGAAGGTGAGTAAAAGTGCCCAATCTACCTTCTCTAAAGCATTTACGATGGTGTAGTTATCATACCCCCTCTTACTTGTCTTCTCTCTAAGGCTCTATCTACACTACAAGCGAGGGGTGGGATTTCCCCTGCTTGTGTACATACTTGTGTTTGTTTTAGCTAAATTTGTGCTTTTGCTAATTTTCTGATTTAGCTGCATCATTGTATGTTCTATTCATTCCACAATGAGTTCATTCTCATGGTCTATTTCTGAACCCTTTGTGGGCACAGAAATATGGGCACAAAGGAAGACTGTGCCTCAGCCATACTAAATCTATCCCTCAAAGTTCTGCTTTGTTTCCATCATTCTCTCTCTCTGTCGTTTGCCTGTATGAAAGTCCACAACTCTGCAAATTGGCACACAATACTTTTTATGAAAAGTACTCTATAGAAATGAAATGTGTGTTTAAAATTAAATCTGCAGATAAAATGCAATTCACAAGTCCACACCTGCCAAACAGATGCTAAAATGATTTCCCATAATAATAGCAAAATGAAAAATATTAACTGTATCACCTTTATATTTCTTCTATTCCCCAAAACAGGTGACATTTAAAGATGGATGCTGTGCTCTCGAGACCTCAATTTAAGGCTGAGCAAAGGCTGAAGGAACTGGGTATGTTTTGTTCAGAAAAGAGGAGATTAAGGGGAGGACATGATAGTGGTCTTCAAATACTTGAAAGGCTGCCATAAAAAAGATGGAGAAAAGTTTTTCTCTCTTGCCACAGAGGGCAGGACAAGAGGCAATGGGTCAAACAACAGCATAGCAGATTTAGATTAAATCTCTGGAAAAACGTCCTAACTGTAATGACAGCAGGACAATGGAACAGACTGCCTAGGGAGGTTGTGGAAGCTCCTTCACTGGAGGTTTTCAAAAGGAGGCTGGATAGCCATCTGTCTTGGATGGTTTAGTCATAACAAATCCTACATCTTGGCAGGGGGTTAGACTATATGACCCTTGCAATCCCTTCTAATTCTATGGTTCTAAGTTTCTGGTGCGTACATATTTCTTGTCACCATTTTCTTATGATTCATAACAATAGGAGCATTAACAGCACATATTTTTCAGTCCTTATTTTATGCTAATAATAATTTAATTTAATTTAATTTAATTTAATTGACTATCAGCCATACTGGGAAATGCTATCTTATTTTCCTAAAAACTGTCTCTTTTTCAGGATGAGGAGCATGGAAGATTCATTTTGGTTTTAATTTCTAATACAGAAATTTCACTCAAACATTAGTAAACGCAGAAGGCAATTAAATTTCCCTCACAGTAAGAATGTTCTTCCTATATTTTTGCCTCAAAAAGAATTTAAGTTAAACATGGGAGTATAGTATTCCCGCAACGGTTAAGTAAAGCGCATACAAATATCTTCATTATTAGCCACATCTAGAAAGCCATGTAAAGTTCAGTGAAGTGAGAACATTTCCAGCCTTTAAAAATAAATACAGAAATGTACATATACGCTTGTACATGTACAATATAAAGCACTTGAAACTGATATCAGAATTCTAAAGAGACATTTGAATCTCAAAAGCAAGCTCAGTATGTTTATTTGCCAATTAAGAACCTGATGTGCTGGCCCAGCATTAAGTTTTAGGATCAGATCCTCAGTTGGTGTAAGTTGTTATAGCTCCACTGTTGCAGATATGACATTACATCAGCTGAGAATCTGCTGCTTGCTCTTTAACATGATGAATGAATGAACTAACAGAGGGCCCTGCAAACACTTACTCCTAAGCATGGCACTTACCACTGTATTGCTGAGCCATAAAAGTATGGTGATTATGGGCTATAAAAGTACCTACACATAAACATCTATCTAGGTACTTTTGTGGCCCCTGATCACTCTAGTCCCTGTGGTATTAGGCACCTGAAGATACAAATGAACACCTAGTGGGATTTTCATCAGTGCCTAGGTGCCTAGCTTCTATTGATTTCATAAGTTGCATTTGTATGCACTTCTCATTCTGGCATCACTATGTGCAAATGCAACCACTGCTGGGATAGAACACAGCAGTCATTTCTCACACCACCAAAGACTTCCATTTATTGTGACCTAATTTTTATTGTTTTGCTTTTTCTGGAAAGTGGAGGAACAGAAACCCATACACCTGAGACCACAGAATTGGCTTTAATAGGTCAGTCCCAAAGGAGACTGGAACAATAACTACACCATCTCATTTTTATCCTTGCATTGAAAGTACTAATGCTATGTTTGCATCATTCCTACAGCCAAACTTTGTTAAACCATTATTGTTACTTGCCTGCATAGTTATCCACCATGCACAATGCAATTTTAACTTAGAAGCTTATTCCATGAAGTACTTATACAACATTTTGTTGGCAATAAATAAAAAGCTCAGGGTACGTGGCTAAATATTACTTTCAGCAGTTTTGAAACTCTGACCTTTCAACTAGGTTTTCCATTTTGAAAAGTACTGTAAAGTGTCAATTGAGAAGTGCTCTGAGACAGTGTGACACTGCAGAAATGCTTCAAGGGAGACACTGCAGCAGCTGTGAAAGTACCAACAGCAGAGGAAGAGTCTATGCAAAAAGCCCAGAATGAAAAAAAAGACAGAGTGTCCGACACTGTAGTGGGAGATAGAGAAGTGACTGGCAGGTTATGTTATTGATAGGAAAGTGTCACTATCAGACGTTTATGAGATTTGAAGTAATAATAGATTTTGCTGTGGAAGGATCATTGCCAGTAACTTCACTGCAGTATAATCTTGTTTAACCAACTCCCTGTTATCCAAAAAACGTTAGCCAGGGTTGACTTATGTCCCCTGATGGCCCCCTGCATTTTAGGCCTTCATTTGTTTGAAAAATTGTTTATCTAAATACCATGTTTGCTTGTTCTAAAGAAATAAATGGTGCTCTGTTACAATTTTAAGATAAAATGTAAAGTTTTTCTTTAAGTTAAACCATTAGTTTCTGTTTTATTTTTGAATGGATGAAGAGCAAAACCTGTATTTCCAATTTCAGAGTAGCAGCCGTGTTAGTCTGTATCTGCAAAAATAACAGGAGTACTTGTGGCACCTTAGAGACTAACAAATTTATTAGAGCATAAGCTTTCGTGGGCTACAACCCACTTCTTTATGCATCCGAAGAAGTGGGTTGTAGCCCACGAAAGCTTATGCTCTAATAAATTTGTTAGTCTCTAAGGTGCCACAAGTACTCCTGTTATTTTTGTATTTCCAATGTGAATGATTTACCAGAGATCAAGGGGAACAAAGATTTTGTTTTCATGAATCAGAGAATATAGTTTCTCACTAACATTGTGCATCTAAAGTGAAATGGTAGGTGCCCATGCAGCAGGGGCAGAGAGTGGGGCGTGGGTCTCTTCTACATTTAGAGGTACAGCACACAGAAAACGGAATAGAAACATAAGACTTGCCTACTGGATAAAACCAGTGGTCCAACAATTCCAGTGCCTGACAGTGGCCAGTACCAGATGCTTCAGAGGATCTGGGATCTCTAAATCATACCCTTAGACTCAAATCTAATTGAAGTCAATGGAGAGAGATTCCCATTAACTTCAATGGGCTTTGGATCAGGCTTAAAGTGACCCACAGTACAGACTGGATTTCAACACTTTCAAATGACTGGAATTTACTAAACAATTCTGTCTGTCATGCACAAAGCTAGCCCAGATCACACATACTGAGTTGTATGGTCTCTGTAGGGGTAACAGAACTAAGAGCATTCAGATACTATGGCAATGAGTTTGATAAATGTATTTGAATAAACAGCTGATGGGATATTACTAGCCCTAAATAAAATAATCTTATTCATGATAATTGGTTACACAGAAGAGTACCCCTAAAAACATAGGACTATGATACTGAGGTGAAGAATTGACCAACTGCCCTTATTAAGTTCCTTCCTACTATTTCCTCTTTGACTTCCCTACAAAGAGTCTCCAAATCCTCCATAGAGAAACTTCCTATTTGCTGCTTACACAAAATTGTGCCTAAAGGCCTGTTATTCATTGACTGTGCTAATTAACAGTATGTTTTAAATATGTTAAAAAATATATGAGATGAAGGCAGTTATAAGAAAACATACAAGTTAAACTTTGCTGTGAGGGAAGAATCTGTCTTAGGGAACATCAGGAGAAGCCAAGAAAGGACTCTGTGCTGGAACACGGAAAGATGCTGCTGCTGCTGCTGCATAAGAACTTTCCTGTATTACAAAAACTTTGAGGGACGAGTAAGAAAACTGCATAAACAATTATTTTACTAAACATTCTGTTCAGTGATTGACCCATTACAAGACAGCCCTGATTGAAACCCTTGCATACCGTCCTTTCTGAGGAAGATCTGTGCCTGAGAGTTTTCTAGAAGCTGGAGAGTTAATATGGTGGGCAGAAGACAGTAGGAATAAAGCACCTGGATCACACACGCATGAGATCCACTTTTCTTATACAACATGGAAGGAAGGAAAAGGAGCAAACAGAAAGGTCTAAAGGCACTGAAAGCAGCCTCAGATGCATGCTTCCTCTTCCCCAAGCCAGTAGAAGCCCCTCAGAAGGACCACCACATAGTGGCTAATTATTTTTGTTATGATAATGTCAATCGTGCTAGAACACTGTCTAGATATTCTAGAAGGGACAGTCCCTGCTCTGAGGAGCTAACAAGCTAAGTACAGACAGGTTAGAGAGAAGAGGGAACAATAGACAATGTGTATACATTACGTTTCCCCTCTCCAAACAGAACCAACCCTACATTCAAAGAACATTCAAGTTGCAAAGTCAAGCACTCAGAAATTATGAAATGCAAGAATTAAGGCTGCTCATGCAACCTTATTTCGGTCCCCTTGTGCATTTGTATTATGAAAGTTTTGCAATTACATGGTCACACACTATTTTTCCATAGGTACAGAGGCCATCACTGGAATTTTTCAGTCACCCAATGAGGTTACTTTTGGTGACTCCCCAAAGCCAAAAATCACATTGTGCAGTTGTAACACCAACAGACCCCGGTTGTCAGGATCGAACCGGGGACCTCTGGAGCATAGTGCATGAGCCTCTACTGCATGAACTAAAAGCTACATGGCCATTAACTAAGGCTATAGCAGACTCATTAATCTCTAAGTGGTCTCGGTGCCACTAGAGGGGACACAACACCACACCCAGGAGGTGTGTGGGTTACATACTTCCCCCAGCTGAGGAAGCGCATCCCGATCATCAGAGACTTCCCAGTTGAGATAACACACAGCCAACATCTAACCACACCACTAAATTTACCAAAGTAACACTCCACTTGCCTCACATGCTGTAATAAAATGGGAGGCATGTGAAATTACAGCAATTTTACTAAATGTCACATTCAAAGGGAAACCCCATTTTCACAGCCAGGGTGCTCTGCCCAGGATACCACTGTTAGGCCTCAGATTTGGGAGGAAAGTTTGATTATGGAAATATGTCTGTCTTGGTTTGACTCTGTTACCTCACTTTCTAAAATATAAAAGATAGGGCCTGGTCCGATGCCTATTAAAGTAAATGGAAAGACTTCAGTGGGCTTTGGATCCGGCCTAAGGTGAGTTAAAGACCAGTACTGTCCCCTTCTTTCATTGTTCTCTCCATTTTAATTTTAACATATTTTGAGGCTCCCTCTAAGATTTTTCCTTTTCTTCTTGGTTGTAGGAAGAAATTTAACCCAACACCCACACTCACCCTGCTTATGTCTCTGTTTGTGACATAAGGGAGGAGAAGACAATACTTTCTCCCCAAAAAATATACAACTATTGGCCTTAAGCTCAGGACGACTATCACATTTTAAAGGGTGGCATTCACTGAGGATGAGAGCAGAGCAGAAAACTGTTTTACCATCGCAGGAAAATTTTCAAGATTTCAAAGGTTTTCCTGTCCTGAGCCTGGACAAAAAGTCAAAAGATCTTGAAAACTTTTGCAAACTAACAAACAATTTGAAAATTTTTTAATTCAGGTCAATGTAAATGTTTCATTTTAAACAAATTTAAACTTTTTTAAAACTATAATTAGCTTAAATTTTAAAACAAAGTTGTTTCCAAAAATAAAAAGAACAATTTTTTTTCAAAGAAATGGAACATTTTTACAACTTCAGAACTAATTTTTTCCCCAAAAGGAGTTTTTTAACCAAGAAATCTGCTGAAACTGACCTTTTCCCACAAACAATTTTGTTTTCTACTAATTGACATTTTACAACACAACATATTTTGTTGAAAAATTTCCTACCAGCTCTACTAATGAAAGCAGAGGAAAGCAACAATTGTCCATGTATGTTTTAATAACTATTTGGGAGTTTTTCAGAGGTAGGAAGAGTAGTTAGGTGCCCAATTCCCATTGAAAGTAAAGGGGAATTGGACACGACTCCAATTTGTGCCTTTGAAAATATCCCCCATATAAATAAAATACCAAGAATCTAATTAGTATTCTAATCAGTATTCCAGTGTCAAAGTCTCATTGCATACAGGTAACTGTCCAGTTTGGATGATCTGTGATGCAGCTACAAACTGAGCTAATCACAGACCCTTGAGGGAGAACGACTGAGGGGAGAGAGACGTGATGCAGGAAGATGTGAAACACTGAAATATTTAGTCAGCTCTATCAAACTGTTAGCATTTCTATTTTAAGAGAAAAAAAATACAAAATCCAATTTTCCCTCTTAGTGCATATTACTCTTGCAAATGCACACACAAAAACAAGTCTTTTTGAATGAATACCATCAGCATTTCAACCAGTTCTATTATATAATCCACAATGGGTTTGCCAGCCAAAAGTGATAAACTTTAATTGCAAGGCTATTTTAAGTGTTGTCTAAAGTGATGTCTATTATTTAACTCTCAAGCAGAACTTCATAAGTCATTTCACTGATAATCTTCTTTGCCGCTAACACTGTTATGTCTGCACAGTGAGATTCAGTTTTATTTTGTGCTGATATTCCTACCATTCATATACTACCATAATACCTTGAGGCACAGAAACATCTTTACAGCACAAATTGCCTTTAAAGAAAAATATAAAACAACACAACATACAGTAAACACAAAGCAAAGTGTTACATGATGGAAAGATAGTTTTTACTATTACCGTTGAGTTCAATTCTCTAATGCTCTTACCTCAGAATTGTTGAGATGGCATTTGTGAGTTCCTGAAAACCATCCCTCACTTGAACATTGGTCAATGTCCACCTTCTGCAGATTTATGTCAACTTTGACAACACCTCTGAAACAAGAAAGCCACAATTAATACAGGGACTTTGGAGCAACTGGTACAACTTTTATATCTGTGAATTGTCTGCATGTACAGATCACAAAGCACAATTACATCTTTATTGTATTTGGCACAAAATGTTTAATCTAAATACAGAATTTTGTAAGAGATCTGAATACAGAAGATCAGTTGCTGAGGTAATGGCTGCAGAGAGATCCTCTGTGATGTTATTGCTCCCTGACATGAATCACCATGAGACCAGAACTCAGAAGATCATTATCTTAGATCAAAAGCAATCAGCAAAAGTAAAATGGTAGGTAAGAATAAGTTATATACTCAGGTAATTTGATGAGTCTCAGTCGTTCAAGTTTTAGTGCCTAGCAATTGCCTGCACTTCTGGTCTTCAGTTCTGATTTTCAGACCAGAATATATCTGAGACTAGCACATATGGGATACTCTCTGGAGGGGATAGCTTTAGTTTCCAGGTAATACAATAAGCATTACACAAACTGCCAGAAACTGCCAGCCACATCATTCTAAAAGACTAACCCTCTTCCAAATGACACACATGTCCTATTGTCTACTCTAGAGGGAGCTATTTACCAAGGTAATAAGACCCAAATCCTGCTCCTGTTGAAGTCCATGGAGAAAGCTCCCATTGATTTCCAAGTAGCTCAATAAATCCTAAGAGAAAAAATAAAGCATGTCCTTTGGAGAGCATTCCTTTACTCCATTGCAAACTCTTTGTATTATCCAATACATACAGCACCTTAGCCTAGGGAGACCAGATAGCAAGTGTGAAAAATTGGGACGGGGTGGGGGGTAATAGGAGTCTATATAAGAAAAAGCCCCAAATATCGGGACTGTCCCTATAAAATCGGGACATCTGGTCACCCTACCTTAGCCCCAGGCCTGATTTTTAATTTGAATTACTTGCCTCATTTAGTTACCATTTCAATTTCCCATTTTGAATCATGTGATTTCTGTTCTGTGTTTCACTGATTGACTGAGCAGTCACTTTGCCAAAGCTACCTCCCATCACTCCCGGCTTACATCTTCACATCTGTCCCCAGCCCCATCACACTACCCTCAGCATGTTTCTTTGACGCATCTGCTGACTGACCTTCACCTGCCTGCTCTCCCTCCACCTCAGACAACACATACCAATAACCAGAGCTAGCTAAAAAAGGAAATATGTTTGACAAAAAGTTTGAAATTTCAAAGTCATTTTCCCTCTGAAGTGACTTTTTGTCTTAGTTCATCCCCTGCCTTGGTCTTTGGGGAGAGGGCAGCTCACAAATAATGGGGATCCCCAAGTGGGCGTTTCTCATTTCTCCCACATGTGGAAAACACAATTTGTGTGATTTTGTACAAGTCCTCTGACCTTGAGTCTCTTCTTACCATTCTCCTCAGAGGCATGGGATCCCACTAGGGAACAGACAAACCTCCACCAATGAGGCAAGGACTCCTCTACCCAGTCCCCACAAGAAACCTGTGCAATGGACCCGTGAACCTGACCTCAAGCCCCTGAAGGGGATCATGGTCCAGTGGTTAAGGTGTTAGCAAGGAACCCAGGAGTCCTGGCTTTGAGTATCCCAGACCACACAGCAGGTCTCAGACAAGTCACTTAATCTCTCAGTGCCTCACTTATATCCTTTACCTCACCGGGGTGCTGTGAGGATAAATACATTAAAAAGATTGTGAGGTGCCCAGAAACAACAGTAATATAGGCCTTATATAAGTTCCTTAGATTGACAGAAGCCAGCCTCCCTAACAAAGATACTGTCTCTCAATCCAACATCCCATCTGCATACCTGAGTATCAACTTCCTAGCCACCAGATGTGTAGCAGAGCTCTTCTCCCCTCCCCTACAGCCCCCTTAACCATCTGCTTCTGGTTCTAAGGCACCCGTACAACATAGTCCTGCTGCATAGTAGCTCGGTGACCACAACACATAGTCCTTTGCTACACATTCTGGAGCATCTTTGGGGCCCGATTCTCTGTTGCCCTGTGTTTTGTATATTTATTTACACTAGTATAAAGCAAGGGTACAATGCCAACATTCTGACTCAATAGCATTTTACACCCTCTTTACACTGATGTAAATGATTTCACGAAGTGAAGGACAACAGAGAATCAAGTCCTTGGTGTCTAGGAAATTCAGAAGGATGATTCCAGTATATACACCAAATAAATGAGCAAGCACTCTCTCAAGAATCATACTCATGTGCCAGGAACTTAAAAGCTTTCATCATCAAAAGTTTCTCCCACAGTATTAGAAGATTCCTTCCACTGAAAACAGACTGATCCAATTTCCAGTTAATCACACAGCCTTATAAACACCTCAAAAGGGACAGTATGAAAAGCAAAAAATGTTCAAAGTGCAGCTACCTAGCTTTAAAAAAGAGAAAAGAAGAGAGTTTCCTTCCTTTCTCTTAGAATAGTCAGTGGAATGAATTAGTTCTGAGGAAATTTATGTTCATCTTCAGAGATTATATACCTGTTACTAGTATTTGACTAGTATCGTGTGTTTAATTATAAAGGTTTTAGTGCAGTGTTTTTGTAAGGGATATTATATAATAATTGTGGGACAATGCCACACTAAAATGTCATAGTAATTAGAATAACTTGCAGAACATAAAGTTAGCAAACTTCGATGTTGAATCCTCAAGCTCATTAAAGTTTCAAACAAGCCGAACTATGCTAAAAAGCACAGCCTCATTTTGCAGCCAATTACTTTATAAAAAAAAAATACCGCTGCAAAGTCTTAATTTCCACTACCAAATACAGAGATATCCTTACAAGCTACGGATTGCCGGCCCAGCACTTTCAGCCAGTACTCATGGCCTTCTTGGATCTGTGCTCCCGGTGAAGTGCATGACATCAGCTGTGGGCTCTCTAAATTTAACCTGCTAATTTCAGATTAGGAATCCAATTGCTTAACATAAGTTTTTTAAAGAATGTGACATGTTTATTATGCCAACAACATTACTCACAAACAATTAAAACAATTAAAGCTATGTCTATAACACCTTAATCTTTTCAGTGATGTACAAACTAATTAATTTTCACAATAGTCTAGTATGGTAGGAAATATTACTATCCCCATTTTACAGACGGAGATACAGGGTCACAAATGCACTAAATGACTTCCTCAAGTCCATGCAAGGAGTCAGAGGCATAGCCAGGATATAACTCAGGAACTCCTGACTTAATCCACTAGAACATGCAGCCTTTTTTGGTAAGAGCACAGTCTATACAAGTAAGACTGATCATCATAAAACAGGAACAGAGCAATAGATTCATTTAATCCTTTGGGCCATTTATGGCCAAATTCAGACCTGGTGTAAGCAAGTGAAACTCCAAAGTCAATAGTTACACTGACTTAGAGTCTAATTCATCAATCAAGGAGATTTTATCTGAGATTCAAAATAAGTCACCACGTCTCAGACTCATTTTTACCCTCTTCATGTAAAACATCTTAAAGTGCTTATTATGTTCATCCATAAATTATATAGTATTAGGCAGACATTTTTAAATTCATTCATTCATCATTATGAATTCATCGTTCATATTTAGATAAATACATTTAGTTCATATCTTTGTGCAAATCTACATCTATCCTATAGAATACATTCAGAAGTGCTTGTTGTATTTGCTTAAATGAGGGTTTGGGGATTGCTCAGCCCTCCACAGCCTGCTTCAATCCAAATCAAAAGATCTTCCATATTTCAGGTACCAAAAGGGTGAGTTTGGCCAGGAATAGGAAAATCTGGCTTACTAGTTTAGTATTTTATATGTGATGTAGGTGTGGGTGGATCAAGATTCCTGAGCAGAGTTTAATCCTCAACCTTATTAGACTTCACAGTGCTTCCAAGCCCCTGACCACATGCAAACAATAACAAACTGTCTAGGTGCATGTGATTGCTCACAGCATTCTGTTAGCTCCTAACTCTGCCCAACACAAATTTCACCACTCAGGTACATCATGCAGATTTGTACCATTTTTCTGGACCACTTTCGGGTCCTTAAAAACACATACATGCCAACAAATGGGGTTTGCGGGGTAGCCAGTCCTGCAAAGTATTCATTTCAATGGGGCACTGCATAAACACAGGAGGAGTCCAGTCCTGCAAAGGAACTTGCAGGATTGCAGCCAAACTCACTTGCTCATGATAAAGCAGAGGCTTTTTGCAAGTGTTGGAAATTTCTCACAAACATTAGCTAAATATTTTCTTCTACCTGCTGTGAAGAAACTGGTTCACCTGCTGAAAGATCTGTGATGAGTCATCCTTATTAGAGCTGCAGCAGCCTCACCTGGGAGAGTTTATAGAAGCCTTAGGGAAGGAGGGCTTTACTTCCTGTTAAGGAAGAGAACTTATCCCTTGTGTAGATTTTGTTTTTAATTGGTAGAAGGAAGGGTTATTCCCAACACTTTTTTTTTTTTTCTAAAAAAAGGTTGGGTGCATAAGAGAGAAAATAAGATGATTTAAGAATTTCCTAACCACTCTAAGAGTGAGGGTGAAACTGCAAAGCCTTTGTCTGCAACAGTAGGCTGTGCTGTGTGGTGAGCAAGCTGTTGTACAATTCCTATCATGATTAAGAGCTATAAGGGGATGGAAAAGAGATCCGGAAAACAAGAGTGTAGCTAGAGGTGGTTACTTATGAGTACAGCAGTACACAGGACTCAGAGCAATTAGGGACTGTAAATGCAGAACAAGCATTTGAATGTGATGGGACTTGTTTTAGACTGAGGAATTTGTAACTAAGGGCAGGTCTACACTTACTTCCTGGTCCGGCCGTAAGCAATCGATCTTCTGGGATCGATTTATCGCGTCTTGTCTAGATCGATCCCGGAAGTGCTCGCCGTCGACGCTGGTACTCCAGCTCGGCGAGAGGAGTACGCGGCATCGACGGGGGAGCCTGCCTGCCGCGTCTGGACCCGCGGTAAGTTCGAACTAAGGTACTTCGAATTCAGCTACGTTATTAACGTAGCTGAATTTGCGTACCTTAGTTCGAAGTGGGGGGTTAGTGTGGACCAGGCCTTAGGTACTCTACCCCTTAGTGTACTAGAGTAGTACATCATCCTAAGTGGTTTCCGCTTAGAGAGAAGTATGTTGGTTTTCAGCCTTTTCTACATGCAAGATAGTTGAAAAGTCCAACTTTATTCTGTGAGAAGTTTCAAGTGAAATGATTTTGTTCAAACATTTTCATGGAAAGTTTTCATTTCCTCAACAAAAGAAAAATTCAAAATAAGATTGTTTCAAATTGAAGTTATTTTTTCATTTTATTTTGGGTTTTCAAACCTAAACATTTCAATCTGAAACAAGACAAATTTGTTTTCAACTTTTTTAATTGAAAAAATTAAAACTTTAAAAAAAAAAAAAACTTTTCACAACATTTTGATTTTGGCAAAGCTTCATTTTTTTATTTTAAAAGAGTGGACAAAACATTTATCAGTTCTAACCCACATTCCTGTCACCATTCAGATTCTTCCTCACTTCCTGCTTGAAGTCCTAATGTGACCAGTCTCTTTCCCCTCTCCCCATCCCTGGTGAATTGGTGAGGTTGGTAATCAGCAGAAAGGGGAGGTGGGTTGTGTCACAAGGACAGGGTAGAGGAAGAGAAGTTCCTAACCGGGAGGAGGAAAACAAAACTGGTAACGGTTCTTCCTAGAAGCAGTCAGAAACCTTCCTCTCTTCTACACACAGTGCAGCCCAACAATAAAACTAGGAAAGAGATTTCTCATGAGTAAAGCTGGGCAAATAATGGATTTTTTGGTTTACTAGCAATTCCAAAAAAATCCCTCCCCCCAGCCAAAAAATGTAGTTTTGGGTCAAACTGACAAATGGAAGTTTTCAACATGTTCAGTGAATCAAAAAGTCAGAAACAAAAGTTTGTCAGGGTGAATTAAATATTTCATTTCACCCAACTTGAAGGTTGTGATTTCAACTTCAGGCATTTTAACAAAAGCAGAGGACAAGATTCACAAAATGAGTAGAGGAGCAGGTGCCTTCCTTATACACCTCTACCCCGATATAACGCGACCCGATATAACACGAATTCTGATATAACGCGGTAAAGCAGCGCTCCGGGGGTGGGGGGCTGCGCACTCCGGCGGATCAAAGCAAGTTCGATATAACGCGGTTTCACCTATAATGCGGTAAGATTTTTTGGCTCCCGAGGACAGCGTTATATCAGGGTAGAGGTGTAACTTTTAGCCCAGTCATTAGGGCACTCACAGAGGATGTGGGAGACCTGGTTTCAATTCCCGCCTAGGCTCTCCCTAATGTGGAGGAGGTATCTGAATTTGTGTCTCCTACATTCCAAGAAAGTGTCTAGCCACCAGGCTATTCTGATGTATGCCTGTCTTAGTCCGTCCTGTTGAAGCTGTTCCACTTTGTATAATGAATTGAATTAATAACTGAAGCAGGGATCTGCCATATCCTGGATGAGTACCCTAACCATCAGGCTAGAGAGTCTCTCTCTAGGTACAGAGACATTGAAAAAAAAATCCAGCAGCAAGTCACAGTGTCCTGGTCAACTGACTCAGGCTCTTGGGGCTTGTGCTACAGGACTAAAAACAGCAGTATGGATGTTGCCACTCAAGCTGGAGCCCAGGCTCTGAGACCCACCCAACTCACCAGGTTTCAGAGCCAAGGCTTTAGCCTGAGCAAGAACATCTACGCTGCTACTTTTAGCCCTATAGCATGGGCCCCAGTCACTTGGCCTTGGCTCTGAGACTTGATGCTGGGGGAGGAGGAGAGGTTACAGTGTAAATGTAGCTTCTCTCTCTCCCCCATCCATCTCTCTCTCTCCATCCCATCATGCCCTGCCCCCAAATGACTATTTGTTGTCATTCATAGTGGCAATTCAGAGCCATTCATGATTACAAGGAATAGTCACTGGCCCAGGGAAACTTTGTGGGAATCACTATAGCCTGCTTATTGGGGCACTCCCCTGGGATGTGGCAGACTGCTCCAATCACTATTTAAAGATTTATACAAAGTGGGGTAGCTTCAACGGGAGAGACTGAGAAAGACCTCTGCCAGACTATCCCATACCCCCATGGCTACAGCAATTAGCTGGGAAGAGGGATGGGAGACTCACATTCAAATCCCTTCTCCATATCAGGCAGAGACGGGAATTGAACTTGGGCCTGCCACATCCCAGGTGAGTACCCCAACTGCTATGCTAAAAGTTATGAGACCACTTCCCTTAGCCAGAGCTACTCATGGGGATTAGGCAGTGTCCTAAGTAGTAAGGCCATCACTTTTACACTGTGCATCTTAACTATTTTTTTTACTAGGCCTCTCCAGCATGTGTTTCCCATCTCTGTATCTCTGTCTTATTTTAACTCCACAGTTCTGGTAAGCCAGTAATAGGGATTGGAACGGGGCTAACAGAGCTTTTTAACCTACTTGAGAGATGTAAAATAATTTTAAAATAGATTTGTGTGTGAGGTGTGTGGCATTTACAGAATATATCACCATAGTACAGTGTAGTAAAAGCTTTATTGGCATTAATTTGTGGTGACCTCCCTTTTGCATCCATCCCAGACATACCACACCATCATATGTATGTGTAAAGCATATACAGCTATGTAGGATGATTATATATTTCTGAAATCTTTTACTGGTATTAATACAGTAGCTAACACAGGCTGGTTAGCTACCCACATTTTTAGTTATTTTTGATTCAGTATGCCGAAAAGGGAACATATGGAAGAAGACATCCTACTAGTACATATAGGGATCAATTACTTCCAAATGTTATATTTACAGAACTAGCTGGGAATAATTTTAGATTTGCTATCTTGGTCCAAGTGATCAAGACACAAATGTCAACAGCATGATAGTAAAACTTGGCTTGTTGGCACATAGTATCAGTCTGATATTCACCCAGGCTGACAGAACAGCTTAGCTGAACCCAAGTCACAACCACAGTGATAAGTTAATAATAATATTAATGGTAATTGTAGACCATCTGGCAACCAAGTGTATTTTGTGCATTGAAAGCTAATCTCCTTATTACTATAAATATTCTGTTTTCTATCCTTGTTTTACAAAGCTGACACAAAATACTGCTTCAAGATTAGAGGGTCCTATTTAACATTTTGGATTTCCACAGACAAGAAATTATTAGTTTGAATGATGTATAATGGAGAATTGTTGAAGAATGATGTCATCAAGGATTTTCCGTCAGGTCAGAAGGTTTGATTTAAGAGGCTTTCATGTCTGCCTTAATTTCCAGCACCACTGTTTGTTGACATTCTGTCTGCTTCAAAATCAGTGCCAGTAATTGATTTAAACTTGTTTTCCCAGCTTAGTGGTTATCTTGATATTTTCAGTAGTTATACTTCATTGTAACAATGAGTTACAAACTTTTGCGTCTGCAGGAGAATTTTTGACACCAGTGTCACTCTGTAAAATAGAAAGAGTATATTTCCTTTTCACAGTGCTGCTTACAAGCAGAGGCACACAGAATGGTTTGCCAAACATTTAAACAGTGACAAACATGGTCCTTCTATCTCCTAGATTTTAGGAGTCTTTTTGTCAAAGAGGTCAAGTCTCAGTTGAACAGGAATGCAGTTTGTCTAGTGCTTACCTATATAAAATTAAATGCACACGAGCAGAGGACAAATAAAAATGAAGAGATGTCAAACGTATCAATAAAAAATCCTTGTAATCAGTTCTGCTTATAGTCTACCCATATAAGCTAAACAAGCCTCTTAGTCAAGAAGATATGAGGAGAGACAAAGAATTAGCAAGATTTCCAGCAAGTTAGAGCTAGATGTGAACATATAAAGAGGACACAACCTTTAAAAGGGAATTTGGGAAAGCTCTCTAGGTTATATTCATGCTTTGTAAAGGCTTCAACTGTGAAATATATATTTCTTTTGAAAGATGCTAGACTGACCTCCTAAGCTGACCATTCTGGGCATGAAAGGATTCTGCATAACTAAGTGGAGTATAAACACTTCTGTTATGTGCTATATTAGAAAACAGAGAAATCAATGTAAAGAATTTAAAGGATCAAACACAAACATCACAGTGCTTCTCCCAGCTAAAGACAAGCTTTAAGGCCGGGCTGTCAAGTGGTAGAGAGGATGTCATTCCTTGGCTCCAGAACTCTTCCTAGAGGCTCTTCCTGACTCTTACTACCAGACTCAGGCTCCCAACTCCCTACAGTACATCCCTCTTACCATGTGCTGCGGAAGAATTGATTAATTCCCCACAGATGGTGCAGCCTGACTACTCTGCAAATCCCTGCACTGCTAGACAGATACATACACATAATTAATTAGTTTGGCCAAGATTTTCAAGAGTCACTAGTGATTTTGGGTGTCAATTTTTGGTTGCCCAACTTGAGACACCTTAAAAGGATCTTGAGTCCTCAGAACTTTCTGAAAATCAGGCCCCTTCAAGGTGTCTCTAGCTGGTTTTCCAAAATTACCAATCACTTTCTAAAAATGTTAGTATAAAATTTACAAGTGTGCCCAAGTGACTTAGGTGCCTATGTCACATAGAAACCTAAGTCTCATTGATAGTCAAAGTGCTTAAGTCACTTTGGAAAACACTCAGCCATTTTTAAAAATGTTGGTCTATATGTATGCACATGATTGCCACTTAGAGCTTCAGATGACAATAGGGACTTACTGTATGTGTGGCAAAGAATAGGATTTTGATCTGTTCCCCCCACTACAATTCAGTTTTCATTAATACTGAGACAGATTTTTCTTGCTAATAGCTATAGCACTATTTCTGTTTTTCAACATACATTTTCATAGGAGTACCAACTTTCACTAAAAATAAACCTGATCAAAGAACAGGGGATAGCAATGTGGGCACATGAATTAGGATTCACCTGCAAAGGAAATCCCCATGGGCCTTTGGAACAGTATTACAAGTGTGGAGTAGTTATATCTGAAAGAAGATTAGAATCCTCAATCTCATTGACAACATAGGCTTCAGATCTATGGCATGCATTGCTGCATATCTGGGGATTTCCCTGTAATTAAATCAAAAGAGCTTCTTAAAATAGTCTCTCTTTCTTAAATTACTACTTGGCTGAATTCTGCCATCAGGGACAGCCTTGCACATGGGGACTTCTGTGTCCACAAATTGAGACTGTGGATTGAAGGAATAAAAAGTGGTAAAGATCAAGGGGCAGATCCTCAGTTGGTGTAAACTGTCAATGCTCCACTGAAGTCAATAGAGCTATGACAATTTATCCCAGATGATGTGCTGTCATGGGGGAGGGGAGGAGAAATAATAGGAGTTTGCCCCAAAGAGCAGGTTCTTTCTAGTCTTCCTTCCAAGTGTTCAAACCCAAAATAACCCTCACAAATGTAACGTGCACTTCAACCCTGTCCACATTTTAGTCCTCACATAAAACCACACTGTTGCTGTGTTTCGGACTGAATTCCAACAGTCCAAGATTCCAGCAGTGACTCAAGAAGATTTGTTGGTTTTTAATTTATTTATTTATTGTTCCTCTTTCCTAACCTCTCTCTATCTGTCTCTCCTTAGTCTTGTGAGCTCCTTAGGGCAGGGACCATCCATTTGTAGATGTCTGGAGAACACTGTGGGTGCTACGCTAAACAGATAATAAATTATCCATATCATAGTAATGGGCCTTCTCTGATCCCACCAGTTGCTATCCTTTCATGACCATAAAGCCAAACGTTTTGAAATGTTTAGGAAGTAAATGCTTAATATGATCCATTTATTATCTTCAAAGTCAAATCTATTGTCCCCCTTCCACTCCCAACTTATTATGGGTCATAGTATCTTAGGATAAGAAGGTATCAATTTCACCATTTTACAATGTTTTTAGGATTACAGAACTAATATGTGAAGTCATCTACATTTAGCATGTAATCCTCCATAAACCTTATCCTATGTCTTTCCTTCACTATTTGAAATATTGCAGACTGGATTGTAGAGTTTAGGGAATTAGAAAACTAGTTTAAAATGTGAGAAAGGAATTAAGGTAAGGACTTGAATCTCCTATAAAGGGGAAATATTAATGGCCAAATTATTTTCTTTCATTTATTCAGGATTTGTTTTGACCTATCTTTGAAAAATTTTAATAACAAACTTGATTCCTGTTACATATTTAACAAACTAAGAAGCTACGTAAAATATTCCCTGGGAAATTGTTGTTTGTTCATATATATGAATTTTCCCCCATGGATTTATTTGCTTTCAGTAATGCACTTCGAACTAAACACCATTCTACATGCCTTAATATGGGTTAGGTCCAATTCCTGCTGAAATTGGAATGATGGCTCAGTGAATTCCACTATCTTTATGGAAAGAATGACCAGGTTTGACTATTCAGCAGAAAAAAATCAATGGGCATTAGGCACCTAAATACATTTGAGGAACTGGATCTGAAAGCCAGAAAGACAAGCATCAGAAAATAAAAACCAGTACTTGGTCAGCTGAATTTGGTAGTCCATTTATTTTCTGTAAATGCTCCAGCACATAGCATCATTCAAAATAAATGGTCAACCTGCTGATAATGGGCATTGAATTGCCAAAAGAATCATCTTTCAGATGTACTCTCCCAATAGTTCTTCTTTAAAAAAACAAACAAAAACAAAAAAACACATAAAGAAAGAAAGAAAGAAAGAAAGAAAGAAAGAAAGAAAGAAAGAAAGAAAGAAAGAAAGAAAGAAAACTCGCAGATACTGTACCAGACTCAAAGAGGAAGCAGTCTGGACTTGTTACAATAGCGGGAAAGGGAGTACCTGTGGCCTTATGATATTCAGGCCTAGTGTAAGATACTGATGAGTAATAGTCATGATCACTGCCCACAATGTTAGTGCATTACAACAGGATATTAATGAAAATGAGGGCTGTATTCAAGATACTATTTAGAACTGAAAAGGGAACCATTAATGGCTAGTCTACTGAATACCAAACTGTGCGGTTAACTTCCACCAGAGCTATCCAACCTCCCCGTTGGCCCACTAATCATCTGCGGTTGTAGAAGCAATGTACTAACATCCAACTCCCCCTCCAGAGGTCAAATATGCACTTCTAGAAAGTAAAATGCATCCACAGTGGGGAACACAGACGCAAGTTTCTTCACACCATTTAAATTCTGCAGTGGGGTTGCACCAGGACCAGCTAAACATGAGGTTTCTGCACCATAGAAGGTGATTCCAGGTAAGTATATAATGGAGGTCTGGTAATTGCACTGAGAGGGGTCCACAAGATTCATGACAAATCCTATTGCTCCACCACTCTGTGCAGGAATAGCAACTGCAGAGGGACTGAGTTCTAGCCCTTTCTGTGCCCATGCTTTAGATGGTGAACGCCATCCCTAAAACCTCATTACTCAGGCTTTATAAGGAGAAGGAGGAGGCAGGGTGGTGGTGGGAGAATTTCACTATATGGTGCATTTAGCCTCTTTAAAAAAATCTATCCTTGCGACCAAATGTATGTTTTCCCAAATGGTAAAATAAAGCACTGCCATTGCCACTGTGTGATGAACAGACCCTTCTAAAAAAATCTCAAAGCCAACAGAAAAGGCTAAAAATATAACAGGTTTCTAAGGAAATAAGAGGTCCAAGCTATTTTAGAACTATTTAAGCAGTGATTATCTTAAAAGAGCTGGGATATTATCATGCGTATTTTGAGTTCTCTTTAGTTTCTCGGCTTCATTTTAATATTGGCCTACTTTGCTAGCCTTTGCAAGACAAGATATAGGACCATATTTTCTTCTAAATTCTTTTTCTGGGGCTTCACCTCAGGTAGTCTGGTTTCCAGTTCCTGGGGCAGAACTGTCTAGGACAGATGACAAGATATTTTCAGTAGAGGGCTCTACCCTTGCAGGTCACTTCCTCTGGCAGTGCAGAGTACAGAGGCCTTCATGGCCCAGAGTAAGAGGTTACTCTTTAAACTCTTTATGGTTACATTTTCAGAATGCCATTGAAGAAAGGTCTAGCAACAAATAGCAACAGCTATTGGACAGAAATAGTAGTCATTTGTCCACTCTATATTTGTGGTAGTACTCATGTTCAACCAGGAGGAACAAATTCTACTCTCTTTTGCACCAATGTAGGTCTGAAACATTTCTGCAGACTTTAGTGGGATTACTCCAGATCTACCTGGGTGTAACTAAGAGCAGAGTTTAGCCCTGTGTTTTTAATAATATGAGGTGTCCATATACTATTCACAGCATTTCTCAAATTTCATTGCACCGTGACCCCCTTCTGACAACAAAAATTACTACATGACCCAAGAAAGGAGGACCGAAGCCCAAGCCCCGTCACCTGGGGAGGGTGAGCAAAGCTCGAGGGCTTCATCCCTGGGATGGGGGGCTGTAACCTGAGCCCCGGTGCCCAGGGCTTCAGTCCTGGGTGGTGGGGCTTGGACTTTGGCTTCAGCCCGGGCCCCAGCAAATCTAACACCAGGCCTGTTGACCTCATTAAAAGGGGGTCACAAACCACCTTGGGGTCACAAACCACAGTTTGAGAACCGCTGCACTGCAATGCATTCATATAAATACAAGCAAAGGCAAACTCCTCTTCTGTAAGTCTAAAGCAGGGGTCGGCAATGTTCGGCACGCGGCTCGCCAGGGTAAGCACCCTGGCGGGCCGGGCCAGTTTATTTACCTGCTGACGCGGCAGGTTCGGCCGATCGCGGCCCCCACTGGCCGCGGTTCGCCGTCCCAGGCCAATGGGGGCGGCGGGAAGCCGCGGCCAGCACATCCCTCGCCCGCACCGCTTCCCGCCGCCCCCATTGGCCCGGGATGGCGAACCGCGGCCAGTGGGGGCTGCGATCGGCCAAACCTGCCGCATCAGCAGGTAAATAAACTGGCCCGGCCCGCCAGGGTGCTTACCCTGGCGAGCCGCGTGCCGAACGTTGCCGACCCCTGGCCTAAAGAATACTCTTCCATCAAGAAAATTAATGTCTCACTGTGTCACACCATGCATACAGTATCATACTCCAGAGATAAGCAAGCAAGCAAGTATATAAAAAGTTAGAAGATGTTTAGAGTGGGCATGCACTAAATTACCGCTACTGCTCTCATGCCAGACAACGAATGGAAGCAGCATTAACGCATCCCTAACAGATGGTTCACAGACACATTTTGTTGGGGAGAATCAGTTTAACGTCTTCAAAAGAAAGAAACCAGCATATACGTGTTTTGTTAGCATATGGGCTTTAAATAGGAATTTGAAATTTAAAACATGTTGTGTCACTCAATGACAGATGGAAAGGGGAAATAAAAACCTATTCTGGGAGGCAACTTATGGTGATTAATACTAATGTTGTAATGACTGTGTCGAATTTTTCAGTCCGTTTCTGATTTCATATTTTTAATTTATTTCTTCTTTTAAAAAAGTATTGGGGTTTGGACTGCACCTAAGAATTATAGAAAATCTTGTGCAATATTAGAATAATTTATGTTTTTAAAAAACTACAAGGCTAATCTTTTGTTTTCTATAAACTATAATAATGTATTTTTAGAGCTGTCAAGCGATTAAACAAATTAATGTTGATTAATCGCGCTATTAAACAATAATAGAATACCATTTATTTAAATATTTTTGGATGTTTTCTACATTTTCAAATATTTTGATTTCAATTACAACACAGAATACAAAGTGTACAATGCTCACTTTATATTTATTTTTATTACATATATTTGCACTGTTAAAAACAAAAGAAATAGTATTTTTCAGTTCATTTAATACAAGTACTGTAGTGCAATCTCTGTATCATGAAAGCTGAACTTATAAATGTAGAATTATGTACAAAAAATAACTGCATTCAAAAATAAAACAATGTAAAATTTAGAGCCAACAAGTCCACTCAGTCCTACTTCTTGTTCAGCCAATCGCTCAGACAAACAAATTGGTTTACATTTGCAGGACATAATGCTACCTGTTTCTTGTTTACAATGTCACCTGAAAGTGAGAATAGGCGTTATCTCCCATAAATGTAAATAAACTGTTTGTCTTAGCGATTGCCTGAACGAGAAGTAGGACTGACTGGACTTCCAGGCTCTAAAGTTTTACTTTTTTTTTTTTTGAGTGCAGTTATGTAACAAAAAAAATCTACATTTGTAAGTTTCACTTTCACGATAAAGAGACTGCACTACAGTATGAGGTGAATTGAAAAATAGTATTTCTTTTGTTATTCATTTTTACAGTGTAAATATTTGTAATAAAAATAATAATATAAAGTGAGCACTGTACACACTGTATTCTGTATTGTAATTGAAATCAATATATATGAAAAAGTAGAAAAATATCAAAAAAATTTTAATAAAGTTCAATTGGTATTCTATTGTTTAACAGTGCAATTTAAACAGTGATTAATTTTTTTTTAGCTAATCGCGTGAGTTAATTGACAGCCCTAGTATTTTTCCAATATTTTGTAGAATATCTTTGTATGTATATTTTAAAGTACAAGCTCATCTTTCATGTATCACTCCACAAATTGAAAACAGGAAATAAAACATTTGACCCTGACAGTGTAAATCAAATGTATGTACTTCTCCCCACCCCAATCACATACAATATTTACCAGAAACATTTAACAGCCTGTATTTCAGTTGTGTTTTAACAATAATAAAATATACATAATAGTTTAATCACCTTTAATATTAACCTTTCAACACAATAGAATCCGTTTTAAACATGCTAACAACATGGCCCCTTTCAGTATCTTCAAATGAAAAAAAAAGATGATGAACATAGAACTCCAAAAACATAGTTGTATAACAGCTGCCCAGAGGTGCATAAAATTGTTGCAATGGACTCTGTATCTAGTTAATCATTGTTATGCCAACATGCTAAAAAGCACATTTATGGGGAGGCAGGGTGGGAAGGCTGCAGAGGTAAAGGAAATGCTTTGTATTGCTACCATAATGACCTCTATTGGTCAATTTGTGTGGCAAGTATTGCTCCAAAATGGACCTGGTATATTGCCTGGGGTGGAGAGGGCTATCACAGTGTGGGCCTACATCACAGAGATGTGTCTGTGGCAAGGCTGGGGCTGTACCCAGTCCAGCAGATGTGTTCTTTGGTAGGATGAAGAGAAGTTTTAAGGGATCATGTGGATAGAATCCTGGCATGAAACAGAGTTACTTTAAAGCTCTAGACCCTCTGCTGCGTCACGGCCTGATTCTGCTCCTGTTGAAGTCAATGGCAAACCTCCTATTGACTTCTATGGTGCAGGATTAAGCTCTAAGTAAAGATCTTAGTTCTTAGATGGATGGAGCTGAAGGGGTCAGCCAACAGCCAGATAGCACTTGTTTAGGGATGAATAAACTTTTGTGGATTATATGTTCCCCCTCCGCCCCAACAAGAGAAGGCTCCATGCTGTGCACCACTGCATGTACAGTCATCTCCATTTATCCGTACCTATAAATTCACTGAGTGTAAAAACAACGGATGTCAGTGAAACACCAGCACATTTCTGGCACATGAACTCCTCTTGTGCTGTGCTGGGCCAAGCTCTGAAGAAATTATAAAAGAGCAGCCAAGTTGATTTTTGCCCTTCTGAGAAATTCGGCAACAAGGAGCTTGCAGCTGGGCTCAACTCTTGTTAATCCAATCAATGCAACATGTGAGAAGAGTTCAGGGTACAAGAGCATCATTCCACTGGAGAAGAGTCACTCTCTATTGGTCTGGAGTTTTCAGAGACATTTGGCCATATTCATCCTTGGTTTGACTCCAGTGGATTTCATACTAAGCCTAGAAAACCATAAGTCACAAAAATGTTTGGCTGAATTGCACTTGTTGTCATTGGCCTCCCTACCTTGAGTGCTGGTAAAGCATATAATGTACCTCTTTGTTCTTGGCTACCTCTGCTCAACAGCTGATTCCCAAAGTAAAGGGGCACCAAATACACAAAAGAAGCTTTGCACCTCTATTTTACCCACAAAAATGCTAAAACCCACTTCAGAAAAAAAAAAAGAAGGACACAGTGGGGAACTCAAAGGAACTCCAGTATGCATTATCTGGTGCTTTTCCTAGCAACAAAAGTGCCTATGGTCCCATCCATGGGCTCCAGCCTGCAGTCTTTACTCAGGCAAATCTCCTGCTGATATCAAAGTATAAAGACTTCAGACTTGGGCCTTTGTACATTTTTCTCTACTGTTCACAGCTCATTGGCTACCGGGGAATAACTTGTATACAGCTATTTAAACATCCCATGTATCAGCTTTTATGACGTGAAATAGCAGAGGCATAAGGGAGCATTATATTACACGTTTATCTTTACAAAAAATATTAATGTTTTACCTGTAGCCATCTAAGGATCTAACTATATGCATTGTGTTGTGAACAGAGGTGACACAGGTTTATTCATTCGCATGTGCATTATTATCACCTTTGAGCACATCCCGGAGTGGATGGGTTTGAAAGACTATAAATTGCAGTTTGCAGAATAAAAATGATGTTTTCTGGCTGGTTAAAATTATGTCTGGGATTGTGCTGGTTTTAATTATACACCACAGTAATTAATGACACATCAGCGAACATTTAACTACCAACTCTGCATTCCTCCTGCAGTTAGAAATAACTAACTACAACAGGCAACTTCTCCTGCTTTCTTCTACACACGGACACACACCCTGCTTTCTGACCATGAAAATTACTCCCCCAGACTCAGGTGATTAGAGAAAACAGTATTTTATACATTGTCACAAACAGTGATGCTTTTACCAGGCAACAGCTCCCTAGAGCATGGCAATAAAGAGCTCAGCCAAGGTCTGCCTCTAAAGGAAGTTTGATTTTGCTGTGTGTTTGATTGAGGGTGGGGGAGTTGTTCTAGAATTGGATGATCAAGTTAGTTGAGAGACAAGTTCCTGGGTGCCCCTTCCCTACAACAAACCCATCTGGAATTTGTGGCCCCTTCCCAACACAACTCTGAGTACTAGTAACTATAGAAAGGAGTTCTCCTCCTACCTGAATTCGGGGAGAAGGTTTGGCTGCAGCCCATAAAAAGCTGCTGACAGAGTCACTAGCCATCCAGGTTTGTAATTCCCATTCTCACACTCCAGGTAGGGCGAGGACCATTTGATGTGGTTCTTATCTGCCGTGTGGCTGTACTTCTTCTTCCAGCTGCTCTCCAAAGTTTTAGGGCCCGGCGTTAAAACCTTCCTGTGCAGATGTGGCCTCCACTTGCGCTTCAAGCTGTGGAACCACTCGGTTTCGATCGAGGCATTGGCTAAATGGTGAGCTGTGGAGGACAAATCCTGCAGGAGGATCTGGGTCTCCTGCCGGCTGGCCTGGAGGAAAACCTGGGGAGCAGAGGACAAGGGCTCTACATTGAAAGTAATAGCTGCTCTGGATATGTTGGGGTTCCCTTCCAGGAGACTCCTGATCAAGGCTTGGTACCACCCCATGTCCTCCTGCAAGTTCTGCTCCCGGGATTTATTGCTCTGGAGGATCATGCTCAAGAAGTTGGTAGCGTGGAGGAGCGTGTCCAGGGCACCGTGCAAAGAAGGGTGAGCGGTGAGGCGAGACTTCCCAGCCAGGCTGGCCAGTTCGTACCTTCGAGAGCAGTTGGCGCGCCCCAGTTCCCGGGAGTCCCCCGTGTAGAGGAAGGAGGCCACGTTTTGGGGCACCTCTTCGGTGAGCCTCTGCGCCAAGATGGTGCTCTCGGTAGATCTGCTCCAGGGAGCCGGGGGAGGATCCGGGCTCTTGATGTTGTTGTAAATAGGCTGTTTCCCTGTGATTGCTTTCTCTTTGTGGTGCACCGTCCGCCCTTGGCTGGATCCAGCCCCGACCCCCAGTTGGGCAAAGAGCAGGAGAGAGAGAAGCAGGCGCCGAGCCATGTCCTCGGATCTCGCAGGCACGGCTAGGTCCCTTTACTATTATTATCACGGCTATCCCCACCCACCCCCAGCAAGGTGCAAAACAACGATCAGTGGCAGTGGCGTGTCTTGGCAAGGCAGCTGCAGCGGAAAAATTCAAGTCACCTGTGGCGATGCCCAGCGAGCGCGCCCTCTGCACGGTGGGCAGCGCTGGGAATTACGCAGCCCGGCTTCCGAGCAGGTTGCAGCCCGTCCCTCGCTCGGGGAGAGGCTATAGTTAGCCTGCTTACGTCCTCATCCCCACGCCGCTGCCACCGAGGTGTTCTAAGGCGCTGCACGCAGAGGCGGCCGCGCCCTCAGCCGAGCAGGTGGCAGGTCCCGTCTCCCACTCCGGACACACGCGCCTGGGCTCCGCATCCTGCGGGCATGGCGAGGGGCGCGCGGACGGTGCCGGGGAGGCGCGGGGCTGGGTCCTGTCGGACCGGCTCGTTCCTATGGAGCGGGTGCCGGGCTAACTGAGCGCTCGGGTTTCCCAGCCGAGAGAGCCACGCTCCGCCCTCTCCCGGCTGCGGGAGGCTGTTCACCAGGCTGCTCTGCCAGAGCCAACCCCTCATTACCGCTGGCCCCTTCCCAACCAGCCCTCGTAGGTGCACGCCCGCTGTCCCGCTCCCCGTATGGCCGGGTCGCCTGTCAGTCACCCGAGAGCCACTGGCGGGCCGGGAGGAAGGCGCTGTCCAGTGCTGGGTAAGGAGGCGGCGGCGCGGCTTGGGACTTGGAGCCCGGTTCCCCTGCAGGCGGCGCCGCTGAGAGCCGGGACAGCGCCCTGCAGGGGGTCCGCGGCTCAGCCTGCAGCTGCGGGGCCGGCCCAGCAGAAGGCGGGAAATTGGGGCGAGGGTGTCTCCAGCCCCCTGTTCCTCCCCCTGCCCACGGGAGGGGGCCCGGCCCGGGCTGTGTGGAAGGGGAACAGGAGGGCGGCTCTCGAGTCGGCCCCCAGGAGAGGTTGAATAAAGGATGATGTATTTTAACTGGGTGGGGATGGGCGTAGATGAGTCGAATAGAGACATCTGCTGGATGGGCTTAAAACGATACCGCTGCTGCCTTAGCCAAACTGACTGCACTGGGAATAGATGAGAAACTCGGGTCAGTTATAGGTACGGAAGAAGAAGAAGAAAAGGAGGGTGGCTGAACAGGGGATCAGGATGCTTAAAATACCCTTCGCTCAACACAGGGAGGAGCGCGCTCAGGCTTGGGGGGCTACAATTAACGCTCCAGGCTCACTTTGGGGCCTGGCTGTCTGCTGTTATGAAGAGCATCTTCTTGTCATTTTCCAGCAAAATATATTCCTCATTAAAGAAGTAGGTTCATAGCACTGGCTAGGAAAAGGTGGATGGTACATGTCAGAGCCACTGTATATTCTTTTCATACAGCTATCCCGGTGCACTGGAATCCAGGATCCCTGCTAGGCTTGTACTGGACTACTTCTAGTCCAGGATAGATTGGATTGAGACATTTACTTTACTTATAAAACAAATTCTGCTTCTGATTCCAGCAATTACTGCTTCAGCTACCAACCTCAATACCCACCTTTCATTTCTTTTTCCCTGCTGCTGACTCCGCACCTATTTCTATGTTGCCCCTTAAGCGTGGCCTGTCTTCCAAAATCTGTTTGCCTAGCTTTCATCTCATTCAGATTGCTCCCATAATCACACTTCTGCAGCATTATCTAACATTTTAAAAAGCACACATACAACTGAGCCACCTAGATCTATCCTTGCCTAAACTGACTAACCCTGCAGTCATATTTCTGTAACCTGTGTCCTTCCTTGCCTTTTCAATCTTTTATTCTCCACTTTTCTGTTAACTCCATAATGCCAGCTCTGTGTTCACTCTCCCAGAATAAATCCTTTAATCCAGTGGTTTGCAGAGCACTTGCTTATGGTCCATGGAGGGCTGACAGATCACATGGTTTTCCTCCTTATTAAAAGACAACTAACATGCATTTAAAACTTTATTACTTTTCCACATAAGCAACCTTTGTAATTGCCAGAGGGATGTTATGTGAACAGGAATGAGGCCCTAATCCAACAAAAATATTTAAGTACCTGTTTAACTTCAAGCATTGACTTCAGTGGACTATGTACATGCTTAAAGTTTTATTACTAGATCAGAGCTCTGCAAAATTATGCATTGGAAGGGAGGTAGTTCATGACACACTGTAATGGGGCATGGCACCCACCTCTCACAAGCATCCCTTTCTAGTCAGGTGTATCTGCAGCCTTTCAGTTTATGGTGATCCATCAGTGGTTTCTCAGGCAGTTTTTCAGTGACTCGGCCCTCCAGTTGAGTCACATACACTGTCTGTATGTGAAACAGAACAAACCCCTTCTGGGATATACTGTGTTTAACTTGTCCTGGCCCTGGTATAGGGCCATACCCTCAGGGCTTCTTGCCTGGAAACCCTGTCTTCTTGTGGCCCTCCCTGGGCTCAGTACTACTCAGTCCCAGCAGTCAGCCAGGAGCTACTTCTTAGCTCCCCAATCCCTGTCCACACTGAGCTGTCCATGGTCCTGCTGCTCTTTCAGCCAGCTAGGAACACAACCCTCTCTCCTCCAGCTACAGGAAGCAAGGGACAGGTGCTCAGCACTGCAGCTCCTTTTATATGGCTCTGCTGGGTCCTGATTGGCTGCTCCCTGCAGCCTCTCTCATTGGCTGCTTCCCCGCAACCAGTCTAGGCTGCTTGCAGGACTTCTCTTCTGCTCCTCTCTGGGTTGGGGTGTGGCAGGACCCTGAGGCCTCCAGCAGGGAGCCTCTGGGCCTAGCACACCCCCTCACACACTATTAAATTGCAGTCTACTCTTGTTTAATTTAAATATCTATTTTGGAATTACAAGAGAGTAGCTGAAAATGACTAGCTAAGGAGGGTCCATATTATTAGTTATGTTTTTATATACATAAACACACTGTAGCAGGAAGGTCTTATGACCAGATGGCTTAGTGGTCAGTTCATGGCCTTATAGTTTCTGTCAGCCAAGTCATCCCAGAGGGGGCACCCTCTGCAGCCTCAACCACCCCCACTTGTTCCAATTTCTCCTCAATGAAAGAACGGGGGGGGGGTTAACATAGGGGGACTCAGGCCCTCCCCTTCCACTGGATCCAAATCCAGGGCCCTAGGGGTTTATTAGAGTGTCCGTCTGTGCCTGCAGTCCCAATGGGGGGCAGCTGAGGTCACTCAATTAGGGTGAACTGCAAAGAATGGGGCAGATAATACCCAAAGCTGGTGGATATTTTCAATACTTAGATTTACCAAAACAGCATAAAACAGCTTCTTTATTACCTCACTGGTTGCCCAGAAGCCAACAACACAGTTCCCTTGAATTAACCCAGCCTCAGGCCTCCATCCAGGTACCCAAGTCAAATATGATTAAGATTTCTGAAAATCTTATTTCATCATATAAAAGAAAAGGTTCTACCTGTCCCAAAGGATTGTATACATTATCTCCCAGATTACTGAATATTCCAGATCTTACCCAAATACCCGCTTACAGCCAATTCTTATTAACTAAACTAAAATTTATTAAAAAAAGAAAAGAGTCATGGTTAAAAGATCAATATAAATACAGACATGAGTTCAATTCCTGAGGTGCAGATACATAGCAGAGATTGTGAGCTTTGTAGTTGCAAGGAGTTCTTTTAGAATTTAGTCCATTGGACTATAACCTATATCCAATATCATATTCAGGGTGTTTCCAGCTGAACTGGGACCTCAATCTTGTGACTCAAACTTCCCCTGATGAAGCTTAAGCAGATCTGAGATAACAGGATCAGGACCCAATGATCTTTTATACAATTTCAAGCCTTCTTTGACAGGTTGGAGTCTCTGGGGGAACAATTGGTAATTAGGGTGACTGAAGTAGGTCCATCACCGGTACTTAACTATACAAATTAACATAAGGCAATTGCCTGTTCATCCACCATTCACAGATGTTTTGCTATACATGAGATGAATACAGTGATATCCCGTGTTTACAATTCATTTAAATGCTAGGATGTTCTTTTGATCTCTGAATTATCAGAATACAGCATAGACAGGGACTGTGTATTACATTGTTGACTGTTACCTGGGGTTCTTTCAACCCAAAGCTCTTGGTAACTTTTATTCTGTGTGAGGTGGTGTCAGGAAATAAATTAAGGGAGACACGGCCATCCGAGCGATAGATGGCTGGCACAAACAGGACAAACCAAGAGTGCTTTCACTTAAAGCTAAACTTTACTTAGTCTCAAGCATTTACACACGTCCGCAACAGGTTAGTAAAACACCCCCAACCCTTGATAATTACCAACGCTGAGTGTGGCTCTCAAGTGACACAGCGGCAGGCTTCTGGTGGCCAAATCTTCCATCTGCAGGTGGGGACCACAAGATGTATCCAGAGGGAGAGTCCAAACAAGTCCCAAAAGAGTCCAACTACCTCAAACTTTTTCCCCTTATTGATACATTAGTAATAGAATGACATGTCCCTTAAAGAAAACTTGTTAAGTAAGCAGTTTCAATGCTCAAGCAAGAGGTTCCTTCTGATTATTGATTAACCAGCTGTGGATTTTTCCAGAGTTTGCAACCTTGAGGCCCCAATAGACATTCCTGGGGCACATCCTGCTCTTCTAAAATGCATGTATCAGCAACTTCAACACAATCCTTATCAGGAAGGATGCGGGGTCAAGCTGCCCTTTCTGTGGCACCCAAAACCCCCTCCCCTCCTGCCTTGGTCAAGCTGAGACTGCTGACTAGGCTGCTTTTAGCAATAAGCCATAGTGGTTTCAGGCACTTTACTGGTTTGCCAAAATCTCCCCGTACATTGACCACTATCCATATATATGTAAATACACAAAAACACAAACATTATCTCCCCATCTGTCTTTAAGGATTGAATTTGAGTCATTCATTCTGCAGGATGTTTAACCCTTCCTGGTCATGAGTCACACCATCCCAGTTACTGAACTGCTCCAAACTATGTTTCCGGCTGGGTCACTTCCTACCAACTCGGAAGCAACTCAGTTTGAGGTATGATCACCGGCTTAGCAGATTCTCCTCTGTCTCTTAGTGTTCTCTTCAGTCAATTACTCTCTTTTAGGACTTTCAACTCTCCAAGAAAGCAGGGTGGGGGAAGGTCCACGTCCCTATTTCTAAAGCAACCTTCACAAAGCTGTTGACGCTCCTGCCACAGATCTCAGCATCAGCTTTGCTTCCTGGTGCCACATATAATTCATTCTCATTTCTCCTAGGCTACTAGTGTCCTTTTAAACTGTTCCTCCACTAGGAACATGTATTGCACCTGGTGAGGGGTGGGGCCTTCCGTGATGCTGGCAGACCAGGTCATGTCACAGTGTATTCAGGCCAATTCACTTGTGTATTAGCATAGATCAAAACAATTGTTAAATGTATAAATGTATTGAGTGTTTAAACTTCATAAAATCAATGGGATGTTATGTGTATTGTTTTCTCTTATCTGTATCCTGTTATGATGCATCAAACATTTATATTGTAATTTCTCCTGTAACTAAATAACTCATCAGACATCAGTGCAGAATTGGGAATGCTAATGAAGGACTTTATCAGAAAAAGTGCTAATTCCAAAGCAAATGGCCATTGTGTCTGATGACTGAAGGTCAGAGACTCAAAGTGCATTCCTCACTCATCATCAAAGGAAAAGCCCACATGGTTAGAGACACTCTCAGCGTGTCTTCTGTCAGAAGAAGATATAAGAATGGATTCTAGGAAAATTCTTTCATCTCTGAGCTGTTTGGAATCTTGCAGGGAAGTGTACCAGATACAAAGTGGAGAGTCCCAGATACGATCTGGGTGCCCTGGAAAGACTTTTGGGAAATTAGCAGTTTATTACATCACTGCCACCATTTGGAATTACAAACTATGATTCACCTGTACATATATTTTACCTGCTTTAACCTCTCAATAACTCTCATTTCCTAGTTAATAACCCTTTAGTCTACTATAGAATTGGCTGCCAGTATTGTCTTTGATATGCAATCTGGAGTATCAATTGGTCTGGGGCAAGTGACTGGTCTCTTGGGACTGGGAGCAACCTGATGTGGTGCGATTTTAGGTTTAAGTGACCTTTTATCACAAAGCCCAGTTTATCTGGATGGCAAGATAGGCTGGAGAGTCTAAGGGGACTGTCTAACTCCATGGTGAGACTGGCATAGTGATCCAGGAGTTCATATTTGTCACTGGCTTGGTGAAATCTAATTACAGAACACACCACCACTTTGGAATGTCTACCCTGTTTTCTGACAGTCTGCCCCGAGATAGGCATTCACAGTTGTGAACCACTCCAGACAGTGTGACACCCCCATAACCCAGTATTGCTCTACTCCCCACTGCCCGCATCAGTGTGGTTCCTGTAGACCCCATCTCTCTCACACACACACACTCTATAATAAAGGAATGGACGCCATTGCTGTCATGCAAAGTATTATAGGATCTAATTTTGAACTAATGATAAAAATATATACCTGCTCCTAAATCACACTCTCATATTAGAGTCATTTGCATGTATAGCTAAAGGAAGATTCACACTAATATAGTTAAATGTAAATAACTTTGTATCCCATTTTTCCATAATGTAATACATGTAATATTTGTTTAATATTCAAATTTATTATTAGCATACATAAGAGAAAATTATATTTTTTAAAATTTTCCTTTAAGCAGACAATGTGCATGCCTTAATCGCTTCAGTCAAGAATAATTTACATGTAGTTAAACTTCCCCACATGTGTACCTCTGTGGTTATTTTGAAATTACATATATTAAGCGACTCAAAAACTGTTGTGTTTAACAGCACAGAAGGCAACATGTTGAAAAACTTGTGCATGAACAAATATTTATAGGCACACTTACTACAAAGTGCAAGTGGGAAATAGACATGCGTGGGCTTTCCTAAAGGGTAGGCTGCATTGTAGACATGGCCTCTGGGATGGGCAGATGCAGCCTGTTTTCAAAATTGCACAGTACTGTCTGGGACAAAGATGATAGAATGAGGATAGTCATGGTTTAGGCAGGTGCAAGTCCAGAAGTAGTAGTGGATAACCAGGGGTGGCTCTAGCTTCTTTGCCACCTGAAGCACGGCAGGCAGGCTGCCTTTGGCGGCATGCCTGCGGGAGGTCCCCGGTCCCGCGGATTCGGCGGCATGCCTGCGGGAGGTCCGCCAGTCCCGCGGCTTCGGCGTACCCGCCGCCGAATTGCCGCCGAATCCGCGGGACCAGCGGACCTCCCGCAGGCATGCCGCCGAAGGCTGCCTGACTGCCGCCCTCACAGGGACCGAACTGGCGCCCCCCGCAGCTTGCCGCCCCAGGCACATGCTTGGAGCGCTGGTGCCTGGAGCCACCGCTGCAGATAACAATTGCTTTGATAGCAGCCCACTACAGTTCGAACACACTGTTAAATAAAAGGCAAATTCACCAGTGCACCAAAGCAGAACAAAACTGTCAGAGCATACCAAACAGTTAAGCTGACTCTCATCATCATCATAAGGGTAGCCAAAAGCAGCCAAATGGAACTGATTGCTCTGGCCCTTAATTTATAATTGGTGTGTTGACTTAGATGGTTGTGTTAGTGAGACTGGTGCAATGACAGAGGGGACAGGAAGAGCCAAGTTCCTGAGTTCAAATATCTCTGTGCTTTATAATATATGGAGATATACCTATCTCATAGAGCAAGAAGGGACCCTGAAAGGTCATCAAGTCCAGCCCCCTGCCTTCACTAGCAGGACCAAGTACTGATTTTGCCCCAGATTCCTAGGTGGCCCCCTCAAGAATTGAACTCACAACCAGGGGTTTAGCAGGCCCAAGCTCAAACCACTGAGCTATCCCTCCCCCCTTTAAGGTCTTCCCCTAAGCTCCTGCCTTAATTCCCCCAGCAGTGCATCCTCAGTGCGCAGCAGGGTTGTGGCAGTAGTGCAATGGAGAGCCTTTCAAGCCATGCTGCCCAAGCTAACATATAGCCATGGAAAGCTGTGGCAGCTGGGCCAAGTAATCTGGCAATGAAAACACTTGAGACATGTGTCCAGTCTCCCTCATACTGCTGAGTCATTACAACCAATAAAATTGTTTCATGCAAACAGTTGTAGAAGAAGAGTGATAATTGGTTGAGTTATCTCTGATGTCACAATGGCCCCACTTAAGAGTTACCTGAGCTGTTGACCACAGCCTGACTGTAGCCTATATAAAAATAGCAATTAGCTATACTAAGTTATCACTTCATAATTACAACCTACTTAAAATATAGCCTATGCAAGAAATTTCAATTAATTTTAAACATATGGAAAGTTTGAAGTCTGAGTTATTCCACTGTTAAGATCACACAGGACAAAGAAAAGACTGACACAGATTCAAAATTTCGTAAAGGGCCCAGCTTTTAATTAATTTAACCCAAACTAATTAACAGATGTAGTTCCAAACGCTCAGAAAATTCATTCTGTAATTGAAGAGTAAGTGCAGTAAATTTGAGGATGATATGCTGTATTTTTCTTGCAAAACAGAAAGGTCAAATCCCTGTCTTAAGTGCAGACTTTGACTCCCTCGGGGAACTGATGGGCAGGATCCCCTGGGAGAATAACGTGAGGGGGGAAAGGAGTCCAGGAGAGCTGGCTGTATTTTAAAGAATCCTTATTGCGGTTGCAGGAACAAACCATCCCAATATGTAGAAAGAATAGTAAATATGGCAGGCGACCAGCTTGGCTTAACAGTGAAATCCTTGCTGATCTTAAACACAAAAAAGAAGCTTACAAGAAGTGGAAGATTGGACAAATGACCAGGGAGGAGTATAAAAATATTGCTCAGGCATGCAGGAGTGAAATCAGGAAGGCCAAATCACACTTGGAGCTGCAGCTAGCAAGAGATGTTAAGAGTAACAAGAATGGTTTCTTCAGGTATGCTAGCGACAAGAAGAAAGTCAAGGAAAGTGTGGGCCCCTTACTGAGTGAGGGAGGCAACCTAGTGACAGAGGATGTGGAAAAAGCTAATGTACTCAATGCTTTTTTTGCCTCTGTCTTCACGAACAAGGTCAGCTCCCAGACTGCTGCACTGGGCAGCACAGTATGGGGAGGAGGTGACCAGCCCTCTGTGGAGAAAGAAGTGGTTCGGGATTATTTAGAAAAGTTGGATGAGCACAGATCCATGGGGCCGGATGCGCTGCATCCGAGGGTGCTAAAGGAGTTGGCGGATGTGATTGCAGAGCCATTGGCCATTATCTTTGAAAACTCATGGCGATTGGGGGAGGTCCCGGATGACTGGAAAAAGGCTAATGTAGTGCCCATCTTTAAAAAAGGGAAGAAGGAGGATCTGGGGAACTACAGGCCAGTCAGCCTCACCTCAGTCCCTGGAAAAATCATGGAGCAAGTCCTCAAGGAATCAAGTCTAAAGCACTTAGAGGAGAGGAAAGTGATCAGGAACAGTCAGAATGGATTCACCAAGGGCAAGTCATGCCTGACTAACCTAATTGCCTGCTATGAGGACATAACTGGGTCTGTGGATGAGGGGAAAGCAGTGGATGTGTTATTCCTTGACTTTAGCAAAGCTTTTGATACGGTCTCCCACAGTATTCTTGCCAGCAAGTTAAAGTAGTATGGGCTGGATGAATGGACTATAAGGTGGATAGAAAGCTGGCTAGATCATCCGGCTCAACGGGTAGTGATCAATAGTTCCATGTCTAGTTGGCAGCCGGTATCAAGCGGAGTGCCCCAAGGGTCGGGAGATGACACTAAACTGGGAGGAGTGGTAGATACACTGGAGGGTAGGGATAGGATACAGAGGGACCTAGACAAATTAGAGGATTGGGCCAAAAGAAACCTGATGAGGTTCAACAAGGACAAGTGCAGAGTCCTGCACTTAGGATGGAAGAATCCCATGCACTGCTACAGACTAGGGACCGAATGGCTAGGCAGCAGTTCTGCAGAAAAGGACCTAGGGGTTACAGTAAACGAGAAGCTGGATATGAGTCAACAGTGTGACCTTGTTGCCAAGAAGGCTAACGGCATTTTGGGCTGTATAAGTAGGGGCATTGCCAGCAGATTGAGGGACATGATCATTCCCCTCTATTCAACATTGGTGAGGCCTCATCTGGAGTACTGTGTCCAGTTTTGGGCCCCACACTACAAGAAGGATGTGGAAAACTTGGTACGAGTTCTGTGGAGGGCAACAAAAATGATTAGGGGGCTGGAACACATGATTTATGAGGAGAGGCTGAGAGAACTGGGATTGTTTAGTCTGCAGAAGAGAAGAATGAGGGTGGATTTGATAACTGCTTTCAACTACCTGAAAGAGGGTTCCAAAGAGGATAGATTTAGACTGTTCTCAGTGGTACCAGATGACAGAACAAGGAGTAATGGTCTCAAGTTGCAGTGGGGGAGGTTTAGGTTGGATATTAGGAAAAACTTTTTCACTAGGAGGGTGGTGAAGCACTGGAATGGGTTACCTAGGGAGGTGGTGGAATCTCCTTCCTTAGAGGTTTTTAAGGTCAGGCTTGACAAAGCCCTGACTGGGATGATTTAGTTGGGAATTGGTCCTGCTTTGAGCAGGGGGTTGGACTAGATGACCTCCTGAGGTCCCTTCCAACCCTGATATTCTATATTCTATATATTCTATGAAACTACACTGATTTACCCATGCTGAGGCTCTGGCCCACTGTGCTTTAATACAAAAGGCTAAATTCATTCTTCGAGTAACTCCATTGACTTCAAAATTCCTAGTAAAAATTCTTCCAAACCCCACATCATGATAACATTTGTCCTAAAATGCTGCAGATGTCAGCTAATGGAAATAAATTTCAAAGGGAGGAAATTAACAGCTTACTCACAATTTCAAAATAAATTCTATTTTGAAGGACTCTTTTTATATTGTGCTATTAAACTGGGTTTAGTCTAATAAACTCCACCTTTAGGTATACTATCCCCTCATTCATAAAATTGTACATTTAAAATAAATAGTAAGCTATTGACTGTGCCCTTTGAAGTCTGAGGTAGACCTTGCTACCAGGCTGAGCAAATGCACAAAATAGAGCACTACATTTGAGATGCTGCTTTTGTAGTTTCCATTTTGGTTTTCTATCTAAGTGAGATTCTTCCCATCCACCAATGGGTATCTTTGTGAAAGTCAAATTAATCAAAGCCAAAGGAAAGCTGTGATAAAGACTAACTCCAGCTCATCAATGAGAGAAAAGAGAAGTATGGATGCTATCAGCCAGGTAGGAAGGAACATGGGCTGAGGAAATTTCACTTCCACATGTCATCCAGACAACAGGTTGGAGGAGACAGAAAATGTGGTAGAAGGCAGCAGAGCAGAAACAAACAAGTCAGTGTGCTAGCCAGATATTCTTGTTGCATACACAACTGCACCTTTTATTTTTCTAGGAAAAATCATTTGTAATGAATGTTAGTTCCTGGGAAGGTTCTCAGTTGACAACCCTTGAGACAGAAGTCCTCAATATAGGCATAGAACACAAAGAATGGGCAGCAGAAATGTAAGGCTACCCATGAGTTTGCTTTAACCCTGATATGGTAGGATCTCCTATAGGATGGAGAGGTCAGTTTAATCTCCAGAGCCTTCTGATACCAAAGTGATGGACATACTAAAGAACCTAAACAGACTAGATTGTCCAGAACATATTCTGGACAATCTATTGATATCATCAACAAAAATGTCAATTAGTTTCAACTGCAGTGATGTGATTTGTGATGTGGACAACTGTCCACTGGGACCTGTGCTGAATATTGAGACCATCGTATTTCATAGAGGTATTGAGCAGCCATGAGATGATGCAGCTTTTGGTTTTTTTTCCTGGCTGGAAATGAATTCAAAACCATTCCCTAAAGGTGAAAAATTCCATCTGCCCTGATCAGTCCCTGAAGCCATCCAGTGCTACAATGAAACCCTTCTGGAAGAAGATGTGAATTTGAGAGCAGATAAGAATATCTGTAAAATCAAAGGCACTTGAATCTGTGGCTTGACTAAGAAGGAATGGCACCGGGGAGAAAGAGCTCAGTCCCTAGTGATTCTAAAAACTGTTAGCTCCTATGTATATTGGAAGTTAATGTTGGGGGAGGGGGTTATTTTGGTTTGTTTGTGGGGGGGGGTTGAGGGGAGGGAGATTTATTGATATTTTGGGTCATTAACAATATGATATTACAATTACATTGTCTTGACACGTATCAGTACATATCTTAATACAGAATTAACAATATTAAGCAACATAAGCTACGTGGGGCATTCACAAAGGAAAGACTCAACCATATGATCAAGAGGAATGTTATTTGAGAAGAACATTTAAATGTACTTTTTTTCCAGAAAGAGTGATGATTTCCTCTGAGGAGAATGAAGATATTTCGCAGTAACAGAAGATGAAGATAATTCAGCAAACAGACGGCAGGGTTACTGAGCCTGAAAGGCAATATTGGTGGGCCCAGGTAGCCCTGCCAGTACAGGTCTGCTGAGCATGCTCCAGCTGGAGGAATGGGTTACAAGGAGCTCCAAAGCCGACAAAAGGAGTGGTGGATAGGTTGCAGGAGAGAAGACTCCTTCTCCAGGAAGCCAGAGAGAAGGTGGAGACTGAGAGGGGATCACATAGCAGGTCAGGACCCTGACAGTTCCTTGTCCAACCACCACCCCCTTCTAGACAGGTCTTGCCCTGCTCAGTTGAGACTTTGTTTGAAATATAGGATCCATGCCCCAAACTGAAGGAGCACATAGGTAGGAAGTATCCCAAGATTTAGGCTCTGTATGGTGAAGAGCCTGGCAGTGCTACTTCCCAAAGGGCCCTGGGCTGGGACCTGGCAGAAAGGGAGGGCCCTGGTCCCCCTACCATGCCCCACTTACGGGCAAAGGCTCAAACACTCACATCCTGGGGCAGGGAGCAGGCACTACTACTGCTCCCTGAAAGCGAGACAAGGGGTTGTCATCTGAGTATCCTACAATTACTGCCTTTCCTTTCTCACTCCCACCCCTCTCCCCCAAAAAATTAGACAAAGTCATATTTTTGTACTGGATTTCCAATTCTTGTATTAAAGTAGCTCAAATCTAAAATGCATCCAGATTACATATTAAAATGACAGCTTCAAGGTAATTTTGAATATGTACAATTTCTGCTTATAACTGACCAGTACATGTCAGTATGTTTTGCTTTGTTTTATGCAGTTCATGGTGCTGCCCCAAAATAAGATCAGACAACAATAGTCAAAATGTAGGGCAAACCACAATCTCACCCTATATAGTAATTTACCATCTTCACTGACTTGCAACCTTTTTTTTTACACCATCAGTGAATTTTCCATGTCTTTTACTGAACATCAGTGAGCAATCTAAATAAACACATATTTGATACAAAATAAGCTGACAGTGAAGAAGCAAACCTACTCCAGTTCTTCCAATGCATCCCCAGTACCAACATTCCAAAAGATGTCAAATTAAGGCCTGGGCACTCTGTGGCTGCCAAAGATCCTGTGTCACTTTTTTGCAAGAGCAAAGTTGTAAGCTCAGGTTTCTTAGCCAAATTCCAAATTTGCAAATTATGTTTTGTCTCCCTAATTTCTACCCATAGTTTTTAACTGGAAACAATAGATGATATCTTGGCCACATTGAATTAGTGGCAAAATTCCCATTGACTTTGATGGAGCGAGTATTTCATCCAGTACTTAGCATATATTGACAGTGGAGTCATGGTGCCAGTCACTACCCTGGGTCTAGATGGTCCCCTGCAAACCTAGAAAGGGGGATTCTCGATGGAAGAGATAATATAACTCCTAGCCCTGTCCCAATCTTCCCCCTTTGCCCTCAACCTCTTCACAGATCCTGGACTTTTAGAGAGGCACCTGTGAGGTCTGGAACTGTAGGACAGTGCCCTGGACATGGCTGACAACCCTTCCATGCAGCAGGAGGAAGATCTGTTTCCAGTGGGGACCCTGCATATATCGATCTGAAGGAGATAATCTGGGTCACTGTCTTTTCCATTTATTTGCTCTTGCTGTTATATGAGAACGCCTTCCAGATAAACCCTACTTATGACTAAGGGTGCCTGCCCATCAATCTCATTGTCAGGGCAAAATTAATTTTAGACAAGTTTCAACGTGCCCAAGTGACTTGGAGCCTAAATGCCATTGACGTTCACTGAGACTTAGTCCTAAGCATCTATGTCACTTTGAAAAATGGGACTTAGGCCTCTAAGTTATTTGGACAATTTAGAAAATGTTACTCATTATCTCTTACAAAACTCAAACAGAATGTTAAAAGAAACCTAAAGCAATATCCCCTTCCCACGGGTGAGATAGGAGTCTTGAACACGTGGGTACATCTTATCATGCAGCATCCATATCATCCAGGCTAGCACCTACCTTTTATGAGTAATTCCCCTTCTCCAAAGCAAAACAAATGTATCTTACCCCCACACTCCACACCCCACACACACACACACTTCTGTGTGTTATTGGAGTTACAATGCAAGATTTAAAAAAAGACACAAATCAAATGTATCTGGAAGGTAGAATTCAACCTTAGCTGTTGTGTGCCAACATAGCTGCAAAAACATTTTTACGTTTTGTTGGTTCTGTGATATGACTCATGCTGGTTAACTTTACCACAAAATATGCCTTCGACACACTATATAGTCACCAAAAGTCGTAGCAACAAACAGCTTTTAGTTTAAATATAAATCCTCATAGTAAAATTGGGGACACTAGTGATCATTCACGTTGTCAAACCACATACATTTTTCCACAAGGGATCATTCATCTTGGAAGATGGGTGTTTAACAGAATGGGAATATGGGAGGGAATCTTTTTTTTTTTTTAAAGATCTGCAATGTCTCGGATGCTCTGTAACAAACAGAGCAGAACAAAATTCTACAGAACATTCTAATGAATAAGTGCTCAGAATGAGCAAATGAGAGACAATATGGGAAATCAAATGCAAGAGACTTGATAATTATTTCCTCTTCCAGTCATTCTATTTGACTTTATGTAATTTTATTTAAGGCAGGAATATTGTATGTAGAGGGTTCAATATTGTTTTAATTAAATATGCTCAATTAGTTTGTGAAGAAACGCTTCCCTGCAAAACTCGACTGTGATGCTTTGTGAACTCATTCTTTCCCTAAAGCTACAATCAACTTTAATAGATTTCCTAACTCTAACAAAACCTTTATGTAACTTAATAAAGACTGTTTAGAACAACTGCAATAAATGAAGGTTGCAGAAAGAAGGTAAGTTGTCTTGAGGGTGCACTTACACCAAAAATGGGAAGAGAAAGGAGGCATGTCTTCAGAGTCTGCAAACTACTGCAGCTTATACAAACAACAGTGAGCCTCAAAAGAATCAGCTGATTGCAGCTGGCTCAGGTCTTAGCATTTGGATATTTTAGGCAGCAGAAGCCTCTTTTCTATAGTTCCAGATGTATGAAATATTTCTGCTTGTTGTCATTTTGATATACCTTTGGGGGAAATTCACTTCACCTGCACAAAGTCAGAGTCACCTTGCTCTATGTGAGCGAAGTGTGGATCTTCCTATCCCCATCCTGGCAACTACAGACCCACCAACCTGAGCTCAGAAGTATGCAAGGCTTTAGAAATTTTGAAGGAAGGAATAATTAAAGACATGGAGGAAAATGGGATGAAATGAAACACACATTTACCAAAGGTAGATCATGCCAGACTAACCTGGTATCTTTCTCTAATAGAGCTGATTCACTAGAGAAGGGAAATGTGGTAGATCTAATCTATCTGGATTTCAGTAAAGCCACACGGGAAATCATTAGTTAAACTGGAGAATGTGGGGATTAGTGCAAGAATTGTAAGGAACTAGATAAAAGGGAAAATGGGTGTGCTGAAAGGGGAACTATCAGGTGGGAAGGAGATTACTAGTGGAGTTCCTAAAGGATCGGTCTTGGGATTGATCTTATTTAATGTTTTCATTAGAGACCCACACCCTCTGGCCTCCTTATGCACGTGCACCTACCACCTAAGACACACACCTGCAGGGTAGCTTGAATTTCTGCCCACTTCACTACAGCTGTTCACCTGCCACATTGTCCTATCTTGATAAATACCTCTTGCAAACAGCAGATAAGCTTCATGTTTAGCAAACTGGAATTCTACCAAATCTAGTTTCATTTTCTGCTACTCCAGCAACGTCCATTATGCATATAGTTCACAAGTACGCCAGTTGGACTCAATTTTGTATCCTCCTGTTTCCAAAAGTATTGCCTTTGTTTGGGCTGGGACATAAGGATTTCAACCCTATAAAAACAATATTTCAGTACATAACTCCAGCCAGCAACTTAATAGCCTATTGCCTCAGCTTTGCTTGGAGCCTCAAGGACAAGGGCTTTGTGCAGGGTCCTTGCAATAGAATTTGAGGAGTACAAACTGACAGGCCAACAAGTCACTCCCTTCTCTTCTGCTCTCCTACCTCTTCTGCTCCAGAATTGACCCTTGTTTCTCTTCTCTCCTCACTCTCTCCAGCCTGGTCTACACTACAAAGTTAGGTCAACATAAGCCACGTTAGCTGAATTTAATAATATATGTGACTACGCTAGTGAGTCCCTTCCGTCAACCAAAGTGGCCTGTAAAGTCAACTTCTGTACTCCACCTCCGCGAGAGGCATAGCACTTGATTCAACATCCCCGGGTTGACCTGGGGATAGTGTAGACACTGCGTTGTGTAATTCGAATGAATTGCCCTCTAAGAGGTGTCCCACAGTGCTCCGCTGTGACCGCTCTGGAGTGCACTTTCAACTCCACTGCACATCAGCCAGGTGCACAGGAAACCGCTGCTCCCCTGTTAAAGGCCTGGGAACTTTTGAATTTTCATTTCCTATTCGATCAGGGTGGCGAGCTCGTCAGCACAGCTTATCATGCAGACTCAAGGTTGCAAATGCGGTCCAGCATGGAGTACACAGAAGGTGCTGGATCTTACTGTTGTGTGGGGAGAAGAGTCTGTGCAGGCAGTGCTCTGATCCAGCAGAAGAAATGCTGACATCTATGCCAAAAGTGCGTAGGGCATGGGGGAGAAGGGCTACACCAGGGACACGCAGCAGTGCCACGTGAAAATAAAGGAGCTTTGGCAAGCGTACCAGAAGATAAGCAAGGCAAACAGCCATTCTGGTTCTGACCCACAGACATGCCGCTTTTATGAGGAGCTGCATGCGATTCTCAGCGGCAACCCCATGACTACCCCAAAACGCTCTGTGGATACCTCCCAGGAGCCCCGGCCTACGTTAAGCAACAACAAGGAACACATTGTTGAGGAGGAGGAGGAGGAGGAGGAGGAGAAGAACGTGAGGCAGGCAAGTGAAGGATCCATTCTCCCCAACAGCCAAGAACTGTTTTTAAGCCTGGAGCCCATCCCTTCACAGGATCAATTGTCGATGGAACATGATGCAGGGGAAGGCACCTCTGGTAAGCAAACATTTCCAATCAAACTGTAGGGGTTACATGCTATTATTTTTAATGTTTAATCGGAACAAAAAAGTAGGTGTAGTGAGTATCGGTGGCGACTCCAGCTATGCAGAGGGCACTCTCCGAAAAAGACTGTTTATGTGCACAGGGATGGCCCTGGAATCCTCCATGGAGATCTCTAGGAAGCTTTCATGGAGAAACTCTGCAATCCTTTGCGGAAGGTTTCTGGGAAGGGCTGCCTTATTTTGTCCACCACGGTAGAACACTTTCCCACACCACTCCAGTATTAACTCTGCTGGCATCATTGCAGAGTACAGCATTGCAGCATAAAGGACCAGGTCTGTACCCAGACGCTTGCAGCATCTGCTCCCTTGCTGCCTCGGTTACCCTCAGGAGAGTGATATCGCTTATGGTCACCTAGGGGAAATGTGGGAACTTTTAAATGCTAGCCCTTAAACCGCAAACAATTCAACAAGTAATCCACCCGTATTTGGTGAAATCTGTGTCACACAGCCATGCTTTCCCAAGCGTGCTGTGGGTGTGGTTGGAAGGGATCACTGTGTATTGCAACCAGCATTAAAAAAAGGAGGGGTGCCGGCTTCCTGTTTGTCTCCCTTCCCTCCCCCCGCCCCCAACCTGGTGCCGCTTTTGTAAAAATCAAACTATTTGGGTGGCTTTACACTGGTGCCTGTCCTCAAGGACCATCCAGGTTGCTAGGGAAAAGGGGGATTTTCTGACGTTGCAACCAGTGATCCCAAGGATGATGTCTTCACAAAAGCAGCAGCACAAGACCTCTCGCCCATGCCTCATGGCCTTACTCACCATGGCTGGAGCAGCAAACCGACTCTGGCAGTAGCCAACAGTTGTGATTACATTGTGGCTTGCAGGGAAGTGCATTGAGGGGTGTTTGTTTGTTTTTTTATTAAAAAAAAAATGAACCTTACACCTGAAACAATGTATGCAGTGTTAATGCTACCCTTGTGCTTTATGTTCTTTGCAGCTGAAACCTTGTCCATCGATGCATCCTCCACACCGGAACGGAGACTTTCCCAGATTAGAAGGTAGAAAAAGAAGGCTCGGGAGGATATGTTCAGTGAGTTAATGCGTGCCTCTGAGAGTGACAAGACAGAGCTCAGCGCATGGAGGATTACACTGTCCGAGAACCTGGACATGGACAGGGAGGACAGGAGAGCATGCAGGGAACAAGAGCGTGCCATGAAGGAAGAGATGCTGAGGATTATGAGGGAGCAATCAGACATGGTTAGGCGTCTCGTTGAGGTTCAAGAAAGGCAGCTGGATGCTAGAGTCCCTCTGCAGCCTCTGTTGAACCTGCTGCCATCATCGCCCAGGTCTACACTCTCCTCCCCAAAACGTCCTATGAGGTGGGGTGGGGAAGTTTGGTATCCCTTGCACTCAACTCCAGGGGAGGGTACAAGGAACAGAAGGTGCCCATTCCCACACCTTTGTTTGCTACTGCAGTGCAATTGTAAGCAAGCTGTCCTTGTTTCTCCCTCCCCCCAGTGTTATCAGCCCTTTTGCCCCAGGTTATCTTACTTTTCTTTGCTGTCTCTCTGTGTGTATGCACATAGTAAAACTTAACGGATTGAAGAGAAAAGACTCTCTATTCATTCAGCACATGGTGGTTGATGGGGGTGGTGTTTACAGGGGAGAAAATGCAATGGAGGGGACAGCTTGGTAAAGAACAACACAGATAAGAGTCACATTGCTGAAACTGGTTTTCAAAGCCTCACGGACAGGCAGAGCCCCTCGATGTGCTCTTCTTATTGCCCTGGTGTCTGGTTGATCAAAACTGGCTACCAGGCGATCGGCCTAACCCCCCACCCCGGAGGAAACTTTTCTCCCTTTGTTTCACAGATATTATGGAGCACACAGCAGGCAGCAGTAACAATGGGGATATTGCTTTCACTGAGGTCTAACCTAGAAAGCAAACAATGCCAGCAGCCTTTTAAACGTCAAAAGGCACATTCCACCACCATTCTGCACTTGCTCAGCCTATGGCTGAACCGGTCTTTACTGCCGTCCAGGCTGCCGGTGTACGGCTTCATGAGCCATGGGAGGAAGGGGTAGGCTGGGTCTCCCAGGATCACGATTGGCATTTCAACATCACCAATAGTTATTTTGCAGTCTGGAAAGAAAGTCCCTGCTTGCAGCTTTCTGAACAGACCAGAGTTCCTAAGATGCCCGCATCATGCACCTTCCCCAACCATCCCATGTTGATGTCGGTGAAATGGCCCCTGTAATCCACCAGCGCTTGCAACACCATTGAGAAGTACCCCTTTTGGTTTATGTACTCATTGGCAAAGTGGTCTGGTGCCAAGATAGGGATATGCATTCCATCTATCGCCCCACCAGTTAGGGAACCCCATCATGGCAAAGCCATCCACTATGTCCTGAACGTTGCTCAGAGTCACTACCCTTCTTAGCAGAAGTCTATTGATTGCCCTGCTAACTTGAATCCCAACAGACCCCACTGTAGATTTATCCACTCTGAACTGATTCTCCACTGACCGGTAGCAGTCTGGCATTACAAGTTTCCACAGAGCTATCACCACTTGCTTCTCCACTGTCAGAGCAGCTCTCATTTTTGTATTGCTGCACTTCAGGGCTGGGGAAAGCTCTCTACACAGTTCCATGAAAGGGGCCTTACGCATTTGAAAGTTCTGCAGCCACTGCTCGTCATCCCATAGCTGCATAACGATGCAGTCCCACCAGTCACTGCTTATTTCCTGGACCCAGAATTGCTCCGCACCATGGCTTCCAGCAGGGCTGCTTGCATGGTATCACATTGTTCCACGTGGTGGCTCCTGCTTAAGCTGAGTAAATACTGCAGGATAAGGTGCAAGGTGTTTGTAATGCTCACAACAACAGTGTACAGCTGAGTGGGGTCCATGCTTACCGCGCTACGGCATCTGCGCGGGTAACCCACGCTTAGGAAAAAAAGACGTGAAAAAGGCTTGGTTTCTTTGCCATTGATTTCAGGGAGGAAGATAAGGGCATCATGGGAGGCCATGTTCCCATAACCACCCGTGCAAATGTTTTGTTCCATAAGGCATTGCAATCCCAACCCAAAATTTCACTCGGCTATATGCACTGTAGGATAGCAACCTACAGTGCAGTGTTCCGTGCGTCGATGCAAGCCCTGCTAGTGAGGATGCACTCCACCAACACAATGAGCATAGTGGGGATACGCAAGATGGACTTGCTTAAATCGGAGGCTAGATGTTGACTTACATAAAATCGACTTAACTTTGTAGTGTAGACATGCCCTCAGTGAACTACAGTGCTAATAAGCGATGGTCACATAAACACCACCCTATACCGGAAACCTACTGACCACTATACTTACCTACATGCCTCCAGCTTTCATCCAGACCACATCACATGATCCATTGTCTACAGCCAAGCTCTAAGATACAACCGCATTTGTTCCAATCCCTCAGACAGAGACAAACACCTACAAGATCTCTATCAAGCATTCTTACAACTACAATATGCACCTGCTGAAGTGAAGAAACAGATTGACAGAGCCAGAAGAATACCCAGAAGTCACCTACTCCAGGACAAGCCCAACAAAGAAAGTAACAGAACGCCACTAGATGTCACCTTCAGCCCCCAACTAAAACCTCTCCAGCGCATCATCAAGGATCTACAACCTATCCTGAAGGACAATCCCTCACTCTCACAGATCTTGGGAGACAGGCCATTCCTTGCTTACAGACAGACCCCCAACCTGAAGCAAATACTCACAAGCAACCACACACCACACAACAAAAACACTAACCCAGGAACCTATCCTTGCAACAAAGCCCGTTGCCAACTCTGTCCACATATCTATTCAAGGGACACCAGTATAGGACCAAATCACATCAGCCACACTATAAGAGGCTCGTTCACCTGCACATCTACCAATGTGATAGATGCCACCATGTGCCAGCAATGCCCCTCTGCCATGTACATTGGCCAAACCAGACAGTCTCTACGCAAAAGAATAAATGGACACAAATCAGACGTCAAGAATTATAACATTCAAAAACCAGTCGGAGAACACTTCAACCTCCCTGGTCATTCAATTACAGACCTAAAACTCGCAATTCTCCAACAAACTTCAAAAACAGACTCCAACGAGAGACTGCAGAATTGGAATTAAATTAAAACTGCACACCATTAAATTAGGCTTGAATAAAGACTGGGAGTGGATGGGTCATTACACAAAGTAAAAACTATTTCCCCATGCTAATTTTTCCCCTACTATTACTCACACCTTCTTGTCAACTGTTGGAAATGAGCCGTCCTGATTATCACTACAAAAGATATTTTTTTCTCCTGCTGATAATAGCCCACCTTAATTGATTACTCTCATTATAGTTGGTATGGCAACACCCATTTTTTCATGTTCTCTGTGTATATATCTTCCTACTGTATTTTCCAATGCATGCATCCGATGAAGTGGGTTTACCCCACGAAAGCTTATGCCCAAATAAATTTGTTAGTCTCTAAGGTGCCACAAGTACTCCTCGTTCTTTTTTCAGTGAACTCAGCCATTCTACAGTTTCAACCACCACCTGTATGCAGACAATTCCCAAATCTACTTCCCTACACTGACCTCTTCCCCCTCTATCAGATATCGCCTCTTTGCCCTATCTGTCTCCTCCATTCAGTTTTGTGCCTTTGTCATACTGCTTTGTAGGCTTGAAGCAATCTTCCTTCCCTTGTCAGACAAGCACTCACTCTCTCCTTTAAATCCTTCAGTAAATTCCAGAGATTCTTCCTACCTTGCTCTCCCCAGAGAGAGAGAAAGAGAGGGTGTCATTTTTTTGTTGGCACAACTCTGGAAATAATTATTTTCAGATGGTAAAATATTGTTAGTAGACAAAATCTCATTGTCCTTTTTCTCTTGCCTCTTTCTCTTTCCTCTCAGTCATCTTATCTAGTCACAATAATTTACCTACAATTTTATATTCATTTCCCAAACCCTTGGAATTCACCAGCACTCTGCCATTCCCTTTGCAGCTTTACAAGCTTTTGTTGTATATGCAGAGTCCACCCTTAATCTTCCCTGGAACTATTCATCTCTGCAGGTGACTTACCTTTCCTGCCACTGCTTCACACTTTCCATGTGCTATGCATTTGCATAGTGTAGTCATCAGCTGAGTTTCATTATGGTGCCTTTTATAACCTTTGCTATCCTTTTTAATCTTGCCTGCTTTTTTTGTGCTGCTTCTCCTTTCATTTTTATCCTGTTGATAGAAAGGCCCTGTTAGATAGTTCTGTTCCCTATTAAACCCTTTCCACATCAGAGTGTCAGAATGCAAACATTTTTAAGATTAGTGCATAACTCCCTAGACCCTGGTGAGCTATGGTATTGAAAGAGATTCATATCCCAAAGGTTTCTTATTCTTTCCTGTACTCAGTGCTAATCAATCTCTTCCAGGCCCTGAAGTATCTCTGCTGCTGAGTGTCTCTCTCTCTCTCTCTCTCTCACTACAGATAGCTCTTCGTCAGTTTTTGAAATCTCTTCCTTTCCCCATTACCTTGTCCTGCTGTTCTTACATTCACTTTCTTTACTCACTAAAATATTTAAAGGCAGTATCCCGGTTGTTGCAGGATTAAACCAGCCCATTGGAAGGCGGCGGGGAGGGGAGGGAACAACAGGGGCTACAGGAAGAAAGAAATCTGACAATGTTTCTGCTGGCAAGATGTACTAAAAAAAAGTCACAGCTAAGCCACAGAACAGAGTGGGCTGCAAGATCCTAAGACATATAAGTGCTCCTAGAAGCAGAGCAAAGCAGATATGGATCACCCACTGGTTCAGCTGGAAAACTTCATATTTCCTGAATTGTGGTGCTTTTGTACAAGGATAATAAACAAACAGTCAAGGAAAATGATAAATATGACTCCACAGATGAAGCAGCATTGTTAGAACTAGCTCACCATTAATGCAGTTTCAGAACCTCTTTCTGCAATGTAATATCAGTGTTACAGAACCAATTATCAGAATTACATCCACAATTTTTAAGAAAAAAACGTTCAGTCTTTATCCCCCTATTTTTTCCCAGTTTTAAGCTCCTACTCTTTCTTCTTTCACTTTGCCAGCTCCATGTCTCTTTGCCATCTCTTTTTATTTCATCATTATCTTGTTAAGAATTTTCATGGACATTTTTATATAGCTCTATTCATTCTGCTGACATAGAAGTCAGTGTTCTTCCTGCTATTGGTTTCTGCACAACAGCAAACGTACTAAACCAATTTTAATACAGAGAGAAATTTGAATTTATGTAATAACACACTATATTTGTCTGTATGTCCATTCCCAATATATGTGCACTGTTCCCCTGTAGTGGAGAGAATGTCTAACCTGCTCAGAGGTGTAGCTTACACATGGTGTGAAACATTCATCCTTGTGTTCTTAACACGTACATATGGAGCATTAGTAATACCTCTGATAATATAACCCAGGTTCACCTCACAGTTCTGTCATCCATGCCACTCAAGAGATGGCACTTTCATACTATAAAAGGGTACTTCTAAATGAGCATTATTAGTATATGCAACTTAGATAGTGTTAGATTCTTAAACAATACCTCTGTCTTCTCTTTTAGTGTGGTGAACCTGTGAGACCCTCTCTCTGGCTTGAATGTGTGTTTAGGTCCACTGTCAATTCCTGCAATCTTCTAAATTTTATTCTTTAGTTTTTTATTTCCTTTTTCACTTGTTGTTTCCCTCCACCCTTTTTTGGCTTGCTATTAATTTGCACCAAAAATGTCGGTAACAGACCCCTAAAATACCATCAGTTATGCAATGTTATCTAGTTATTAGAATATGTTACTGTGCTGTATTTGAGCTTAAGTATTTTAATGCAGGTTTTCTGGATATATATGGTCATACACACAAATAGCAGAGGTATATAAAGCTACCTTCACTGTGACCTTTAAGAATCCACAATGCTAAACCATGTTGAAAGAACTCGGATGAAAAATAAGAGCGATAAAGAAAAGCAATATCCAGTGTCCCTGATGCAATATTTGTAAGACAAGGCTTTATAGCAGTTATTTTAACCTTTGACTTGTTCAGGACCTTTGCATCTATCATATGGCCACAATATTAACTTTTCTCTTGAAAGAATTCACATTTGACCTGGTTTTCTCTCACCTCATTTAGTTCCTGCCTCAAAACATCCTGCTCAGGTTTTTCTCAGTGTTCTGTGTGAATTATCCTGTGACACAATATCATCTAACACTGCACCCCAGGGATTCCTTCCAACTCCACAGCTCTTTGGCATCTTGCAGGACTTGATGCTGCTCCAAACGGCAGCCTAGTAACCTGGAACAGCCCCCTAGGAGTATTTACTCTGAGTAGTGCATGAGATTCATGGCTCCATCTGTAAATAAACATGAGCTAAGACCACCTATGTGAACTTCTGCCTCCCTACTCAGCAAAAATGTCTTCTATATTTCACAAGGGGGATTTGCCGACTCTTAAAACAAGATCATTCATCTGAAATTACCCCCAGATCCTTAAATCTCCATTTTTCATGACAATATTCACTTTGATTTACCTTACTCACAATCCCTTCACATTTTCATGGCTCCAACCCTAACTCAATTTTTGTTCTGAAGGCATATGACCTCTTTCTAAAGCTTGGCTGGCCTCCTCCTCTCAGTGTTCAGGAGGCTCAGATTTCCTTTAGCTTATCATTAGTGGTGGGGCTGACACTAGCATGCTTTTGCAGAATTTATGTAACGTCATTTGCATGGCTGAGAATTCTGTGCTGTGAAATGACATAAAAACACTGTCAATTGAGCATGGAGCCATTCCTTCCCAACAGCACAAGGCTGTCCTGCTCTACAACTAGTTGTGATTGACATTTCAATCTGCAGGACTTCTACTTGCTTTATTTCTTTTTTGGTGTACGTCTCACACTAAAATGCAGTATAAATGAGTAGCATGGCTCAACACGGTCTTTCTTCAGCTTCACTTCTATTCTTCAGCTAAGACTGCTCACCCTGGGTCCACTTGCATTTTTAAAGAGACTCTCCACCTGTTTCAAGTCTTATCTGAATGAGATCTGAGCTTCCCTGGGGGTTGCTTATTTTGCATGTATTCATACTGGCTACATGTATACAGTCACTTGGCAAATGTGGCATTAATTTATTGTACATCACTCTTATGCTGGGCTGTTTTTTCTATGTCTTTTCTCCACTAACACAGCATTATTTGCAATGTGGTAATATGTAAAACCAACCTCTGTTAGTCAACATTTCTGTAAGGTTTCATCACTCAAAGCGTAATCCAAATTTTCCCCAGATTCACAGTGTTGACTTTACTTTAGTTCTGCCATATATGTGCTTATGGACTCCACAGGCTGCTGGGTCTGCTTATGTAACCAGAAATGTTCCACTATGACAAGAAGTTTCTGAAGACAAGGGCCTTTGTAAAATAGCTATCATTACTTTAGAGCTATTCTTTCAGCTCTAGTACTGCTGTGAGTGTAACAGACCACAGGTTATACTTCCCTTAAGACACAACTATAATCATACCTTTGTTTCCTGTTATACTATTAGCATCAAAAATACTATTCCAGCCTTTCGGTATGTGATTCCCAGTCCTTACAGGATCCATCATAGGGATCTGTGTGTCCAGTAAACCCAGCCATTATGCCTAGACATAAAACAAGCTTTAGGGCTGATTAGAAAAAAGTTTACAAAGCTCTCTCCACTGACCAAGGAAATAGCAACTTAACCAATCTTGTTTGTGCTGACAGCTGGGTTTGAACCTTGCACTTTCAGTAATAAGCCTCTGCCATTTGAATTAAATGACTAGATACTCTAGTTGATAGAACTATTAGATACAAACTTCTTATGCAGTCCAGTCATCAGGAGGGGACAAAGATCCACACTTTCCTTGTGTGGGTTACATTAACAGAGACTGATTATCCATCAGTTTGTGGCAGTGTTATGCTTTCCTGAGGAGAAGCTGCAGCATGAGGCATGCACACTTACACACATCAACTCATCAGACACCTTCTTGAACTAACTTTATTAACAAGAGACTGGGAAAACAGTACTGTACACAGAAAATACTGAAACTTGCCATAACCATAGAAACACCATTAGGGGGAGCTCTATTACTTATTCCAATATCTTACAAAATTAATATCATTTGTGTCACTGGCAGCATAGAAGCCAATTGTCAAAGAAACCAGTTTCCCTCCAGCTTGAATATTGGACTAATATCAGAAGAGGACAATTTTTTGTTAATGAATTACATTTTATTGATTATAGAGTTATTCCTATTGCTAAAGCAGCCTGGAAACTGACAGAGTCCATATGTTGCTAGTGTCAGAAATGCTGCCAATCATCAACAATATTATGACCCTCTCCAGCAGAAGTCTCAGCAATGCCAAATTTAACTACAGTCTTTAAGTTTAGCAGACTGATTAGCTAATGAGATTGATAATCAGATACAGAGCCTTTCATGCCAACACCACGTTGTGTGAAATGTGCTGGAATGCTCATTGCAAATTTTAGGGCTTCTCTACACTTGGAAGCTTACCAAAATAATTATTCCAAAACAGATATTTCTGCATAAGCCCCCCTGTGAACACTTACTGCAAAATAATTAACAGAGGAGAGAAGGCAGAAAAGGGAATGTAGAAAGGAGGCTGTGACAGATATGGTATTTTCCTGCAATATCCTTGGGAGACCTTATTGAATTAAGTTTAAGTAACTTTGGGGCCCATTGTATTAAATGAATGGTTTATGTATTATTGTGGGCTGGGACTGTATGTAACCTCTGAAGGGAGGAGATGTGACAGATGAGACACCTGGCAGCTTCAAAGGACTATACTGAAAAAAATGCCAGAGAAGAAGGGATGGGGGGGGGGGGGGGGGAGTGTTAAGTTGATTTCCTGGGGAATATCTAGGGGAGGGTAAATGCAAATTGCTCATCTCTCATTATGCAAATATCCAACCTTTTGAAGCTATGCCCTGCAGAGTGGACCACTGGCTGCTGATCACCTGTTAAATGAGGCTGCTATCAAAGGCACAAGCTGCATAGAGGAAAGATTGAACTAGTCATGGTTGTTCTGGTTCTGAATCTAGGCAGTCGTGAATTTGTAACCGCAGGGAAAACCTACTTTTGAATTTTGAAGGGCTGACACCTACCAGAGGCTGAGGTTACAATTGGGGTGACCTTTAGTAAGCTTTTTAGTATGTGTGTAGGTTCTTGTATTGTTAATATGTTTTCCCTGGACTGCTTTCACCTTCAGAATAAATGTTATTGCTTATAAGTTACCAGACAGCTCTTTGTAACTGTGGGCAATACACTGGACATAGCCACTGGAGAGAAATCAGCATTGGCCTTTTAGACAGTCTGACTTGTTGGGGATATCACAGTGTAGGCAGAGAACTGGGGAACAAAGGTGCAGTTAGCAGAACTCTGACAGAGGCACTAGAGGGGAGGGTGTAAAAGAGTCCTCAGTAGTTCCTCCCGCAGAGGGTGAGGGAACCTGACCACACCCAGTTTCTACATTGGGTGGTCACGACACAGGCCCTACTTCCCTACTATTTGCAAGGCAGGCTTTGCCCTTTGTGGGCCTCCTTAAGTTTCTCTGGCTGGGGGATCAAAATGAAAGTCACAAACCCCACCCATTCATGGATACTCCTTCCCTGCAGTCCTAGCAAAAGGGGGAGGAGGGTGATGAGTCTATAGTGCTACCAACAATCCAGCCCCAACGTAATGGGTTTGGGGAAATTGCTCTTGCTGGATCTCTGAGACAGGCTCAGCCTGTCTGACTTACTCTGGGAATCCACTGTACTCTCCTCAGGGTTGGAGTGAAGGTTTCCTGCCTAGGAGTTCCCTACACAGGTTTGGGAGTTGCTCCTGCAGTCTGCTGCTCAGGGCAATCCATCTCCCTCCCCCATGCTAACTGCAGTTTCCTCCCTTTTAAAGGCCACCTCCCTATCAAGCATGATTGACAGGGCCAGAGGGGTGAGGCTAGCCCTGCTGCCAGAGACTTTCTAGCCCCTGCCTCATCCGTGTGGGGCCTAATCACCCCATCACAGAGGGAGTGAAGTAACGTTGCAGAGAGTGAATAAAGGCAGGTTGTGGATGCTAGTGGTAAAGCAACTGAGGGAGGGTGATGGAGGGAGGATCTAGGAAGATGAGGAGAGAGGGAGCGGCTGGAGGACAGAAGGGATGAGGTAAGCCATTACTAGAGGGAGGTGATCCAACGATCAACTCTAGTATTATTTAAAAAGCAAAATAAATCTTGTTTGAAGTGAAGTGATCTCAGGGGGATGCTCTTACCCCTCTAAAAAGGCTATTAAAGACTAATTATTTCCATAAAATCATCAGTGATATCCTCACAGTACTTTTCAGCCACATTTGAAAACACCTAACACAGAGGGAAGAAACCCACATTCAGGTTCTGCAGGCACCATCTGTTAAGCAGGGACACACAGAAGTACCGAAGGCTGCCAGCTGGCTGGCCATTCCTCACTCTTTTCAAATAAACATGCAACATGTTTTCAGTAAATTCTGAACATTACAACTTCTCTTTCTCCTACCTCCCTTTCTCACTTACAGCATAATAGAAATAGGGTGAGAGCGCTATTTGTCTCAGCCATATTGTTCTTTCCCAGCAGGATAAATTTCCACTTCAGAAGATTATTAGTTCATAAAACAGGCTGCCCAGCCTAATATTCGTTATTAATAATTTTATGAACTGTAAAGGGAGTTATTAGCGCCTTGGATGAGGCTAAAGAAATAAGATCTATTTAAAAGATCTCTTTTCAGCACAAACCTTAATTACTTCAAGGATATTTCAGTAGATAATGACTTAATTTTAGAGAAAGATTTTCATCCCAAAGAACTTTTGAAATTATATACAGAAATTGCTGAATGCAGCTAACTCTGCCATGAGATGCAGCAACTAGATAACTCTGCACTGCAACTTGTTTGGGCCAACAAATGCCTTACACAGTTACTGGGGAAGCAGACAGACACTCTCCCAACACAGAATTTGACCAGGACACTGGGGCTAGCACCACAAACTCTTGCTAAAAGTCACATAGGACTCTTTAATAACCTCAAAAAGTCAAGACCTCAGTTTTACTTCTCAGTAGATGCCAACAGCCCCTCTTTCTCCATTCAATATCTATATAGGAAGCCACCAGAAAAGCTGGTGCTTGCACTCTAAGTGGAATGGAAGAATCAAATTAGCATGGTGAAAAGGGGCTCGCAATCCCATCACATGCCCATGAGCAGCTGAAATGCCATGGCACACCTTGTCCATATGTGTACCTATATATTTTAGGGTATTATACAGCCAACCACCCCCTTAGCACCTGAGTGCCTTCCATGTAAAGTCAACTGTAATTTTGGAGTCCCTAATTGATTGGCTCTTCCCCCTTTCTTAATATCTGGAATAACTCCACTAAAGTCAGTGCAGTTATTCTGGATTTACACTAGCATAATCAACAGAATTTTGTCCCAGTGCTTTGTGCAAAGTACTGCTTTACCTCTTGCATAAAAGGCTTTTTACATTTTAAAAAAATGTTGCATTTTAGAAGGAGATGAAATATAGAATCTGTGGTTTTACTCTGTCATGTCACGGAATTATCAGCTTCATGTTGTGTTTCTTCTTCCCAAAGAATGCTTCAGACTACACAATTAGCCAGGCTGTAGATTCTTGCAAGCAGAGGGCAATGTGCATGTACATTGCCTAGCACAATGGGTTCATGATTCCCAAGTTAGACCTCTAGGGTTTATTGCAATGTAATTAATAATAATCAGACATTCAATAAATTGTATACAAGTAATTAGTAATAGTTTTCATTGAGTACCAACAGTTAATTCTATGTCCATTAGGGAGCTTTTTCTCATAATGAGCTAAATTTCTTCATCTGGAGTCAAGTTCCTTTTCCTTCATTTACCTTGTTCTAGATTAGCATGGCTTAGTTTAAAAAAAAAAAAAACTGCACACCATTCACAGCAATGGCCTGATCCTGCAAATATTTAAACATGTGAGTAACTTAACTCAGACAAGCCTTCCTATCACTTTAGTAGCAATACTTATGTGAGTAAAGTTACTCACATGCATAAGTATTTACAGGATCAGGCCCAAAATTAATCCCAGGAATGGTTTCACACCACTCAATAGCATTTGCTTCTTTTTATTTTGACGATACAAACTCCTGTTTCAAATTTATTAGACACTAGGGCCCAAATTCACAAAGGCATTTAGGCACCTAACTCCCACTAATCTCAGTGGGAGTTAGGCACCTAAATACTTTTGTGAATCTGGGACTAGAGGCTTGATCCAAACAAAGCCCAGTGTATTCCCATTTACTTTATGATGCTTTGGGTCAGGCCATAGGGCACTTACATTTCCAGTGGGAGCTAGCATTTAAAAAAAAAAAATCTATCAACTTGTACACCACCTAAAAATCTGTTATAAGAAAATTTCAGAATATGCACATTGACTTCTGGTGAAGAAAGCAGCAATGTTAGTGGGAGTTTCCACTGAGAGAATGTAGGGGATCCACCACAATTAATGTTGTGGCAATGCCAGAGCCATATAGGAAGGAAATGCAATTCACTTGAATGGCTAATTCCATTGTAAGAAATGCTTCACATGCTGACACACTCCTGACAATGCAAATATATCCTCACACAACCTAAAAACATCAGGAAATAACATACCTTTTTGTTGTTTTGGTATCAAAATACCTCAGGATGGACTAAAACAATTAAATCAAGGAAATTCCATGTGAAGGTTGTCACTGCATCTTACAAAGCCATAACAATATAAATGTATATAAATAAACTAATACATAATCAAGAGTAGATTTACTGCACTGCATCCCACACAACTCATATCCTGTAGCATTATTTCCTGTCATTAATTACATTGTCTACATCAAAAAGTTATCAGCCAGCCAATTGGAAACAACTTAATGAGCTAAATTTCATACTCTGGGGTCAAGTTCTTTCTCCTTCATTTGTCTTCATTAGCAGCCTCTCTCCAGGCTTTCCAAAAATAGAAGACAGAAAATTAGTCAACAGATTTTAAAATTCTGTCTCAAGGATGCTCAGAAATTAAACATAACAGCTTTTAGGACTAATTTTGGATTGTTATTGTTGAATAATATGACAAAAAATTGCACACTTTTCCTTACTAGTTATTTACATTGTGTATATTAATGGTAATGATCTCACATTTACCTAGCATCTCTACCCTCAAGGATACCAAAGCACTTTACAGAAATCCTAACTGGTTGACAAGCTACAGCTAGAATATTATTTCATACATAGGCTACACCTGTGTAGTGGAATGAAGCTCTGAGATTCCTCAGTTTTCTATACATTCTTCCACTGATGGATGGGGGGTTGCCCCTCTCCAGGGACAAAGTAGGTTCAGCCCCTTCAAACCAGTGATATCCCTCAATATCTGCACAGGTATCAGTAGATCCATGAAAGCATTGGTCATCTACACACTGATCCTGTTTCTCCACAGTAGCCCCCAGCCCCTTTCTGTCTCCTGTCACTGTTGGTACAGCAGGAGCCATGAAGAAAGAGCTCCTCCGCTGGACCCTGCACCACATGAAGGATCCATATGGGGGGGAAAGTGGGTTAGTTAATGGTCACAGGGTTAGCATTTGTTTGCCTACAAAATTCCTATGAGGGTGGAGGTACATAGGGGATGCCCATCCCCTCTGTAGGCACAGACTCTGACCCCACAAACCATCCACTGGAGAAGAGGGGAAAGCAATGCCGCAGAGGCAGCCTTCTCTGCCCAATGTCAGAATATGTTTGATACTCATGCCCTCTGCTCACAGCAGTGGAGGATATAACAGGGCTTTATACTCAGAGGAATTACATCATAGATCACTGAGATGCATGAACATGTGAGGTGAAAATGTAGCAGCTGTTTAAAAGTTCACTGCAATAGATAGACATATACACCAGTTTAGGACAGAAAGTGAAGGACATCAGCATATCTAATTGGAATTGCAGGGGGGATTTATAGTAGGTGGGTGGAGTATGGAAGGAAGCCAGAACACCAGCATTAAATACCCTCCTCTTGCATCAAGTACCAGGGGGTCTCTAATGACCTCAGGTGGCCAGGACCTCAGATTTGCATCTCATGTGAAAGAAATAGTTCCTTCTGTACTAAATAAAAAAGTGTGTTTACAAAAGAGAAGGTTGCTAATATGCAGTATTGTTGTAGCTGTGTAAGCTCGAAAGTTTGTCTCTCTCACCAACAGAAGTTGGTCCAATAAAAGATATTATCTCACCCACCTTGTCTCTCTAAGATTGCCAATAGCCAGACACCTGCTCTTTCATTTGAGCAGAATGGTAATTTACCCACAGGTACACCTCTACCACGATATAACGCCAGCCTCGGGAGCCAAAAAATCTTACCGCGTTATAGGTGAAGCCGCGTTATATCGAACTTGCTTTGATCCGCTGGAGTGCGCAGCCCCCCCCCCCTCCCCCCCCCCCCCCCGGAGCACTGCTTTACCGCGTTATAGCTGAATTTGTGTTATATCGGGTCGTGTTATATCGGGGTAGAGGTGTATGAGGAAAGCTTCAAAGGATCAAACAGGGTCATGTAAAAAAATTATCAAATCATCTTTTAGTACAATCCTCTCCACCGGTAATGCAGCAGGAAAAGGAATTGGCAAAGCCATTTGAGCACTTGGACATATTATAGGTAGCAGGTTCGTCACACGATTTCTTCTTTGAGAGCCAAAGATTTGTCTGCTGGGCATTACAGAGTGTGGGAAATTCTCTAAACCTGTGAAGAAAGAGTAAGAGAGTGTTGGAGTGGTCAGACCAGATCACTGGGGGGTCCGATTACTAGGTTCTATTTACAGCTCTGCCACTGACTTGCTGTATGTCCTCCAGCAAGTCATTAAAAGGGAATTTTCAATGAACTTCCTTTGCGTGTTCTGTAGGGACCCTGGGGGTTCAGAAATGAGGGGGCATCTCAAAATAGATTGTGTAATCTGATCTTGGAACACACTCTTTCCATGCCTCACCCAATTATCTGGGTGTTTAGGCCTGGGCTGGGGGCTAAGCCTCTGCAATTTTCAAAAACACATTGATATACGATGCTCTCCCCTCTTCACACACTGTCACCCTGGTTCTAAGGATCCCAGGTTCTCCTCCACCTCCTAGGCCAATGAAAACACTTCAGCAATCCTTGCGTAGGACATCCCTGGCCTACCAGGACAGTGCAATGTCAGAATCAGCCCTTGAACTGGTAGAAAAGTCTCAATTGGTGGGACCAAAGGGAGGCAGGCTTATGTGACCAATGGGTTCAGGGTGTAAAAAGTCCCTGCCAGGCTGCTTTGTCTGTGAAGCTACGTAAATCTGTCAGAACCAGGGAGATGGAGATGTCATCTGACTCTCTCTTCGGATCTAGTTAGTCGAGCTGGGTCAGAAGCAGTTTTCTTATCCTGGGAAAACTTTCACGATTTCAAACAAACATTTCCCCCTTCCCTCCATCTCAAATCAAAATGAAAAGTCAAAAATCTCCCACCAACCAACAATCCAAAAACAAAATTGGATCAGTCAATGTTTTGTTTAGATAATTTTAAAATATTTCAATTTTGCCTTCAATTTTTTCCCTATAATTAGCTTAAATTTCAAAATCAAATTTTCATTTTGAAAACTTCATTTGAAAATGTTGAAACATCCCATTTTGACCATTTCAAAACTCTTTTTCCAAATTTTCCAAACTAGAAATTTGTTCAAACTGACCTCTTGCCGCAAACAGGCTTTGTTGGGGGAAGGGAATGGCTTTGTGTTTTTGACAAATCAGCATTTTCTGATGGAAAAACATTGTCGAAAAATTCCCGACCAGCTCTACTAGTCAGACCATCTTTCAGAATCAGGACAAAGACGTCTAAAGGGCATGTCTGGTAAATCCTGATGCCCCATGTGTAGCAGTGACTGTGCTAGTGAAGCTCAGTGACAATGGCACTCCCTGCTAGACTCAGGCATCACCCCCACCACCACCACCTCCCACAGATTAATTTACTAAGAAATGTCCAAAGGGTGACAACATTGTCCCATCAAACAAGGCTAATCAAAATGAGTTTCAAATTATTCATACCTGGACACGTCCTTTCATTTTAAAAAGGTTCTGGTCTGCTGCTATGTCAATTTTGTAACCTCAGAGCTTTGAAAACCCCTAATTAGTTATTTTTGTTCAAACAAACTCTGTATCCATCATTTCTACTAATCTGTTGTTTTGTTCAAGCCACTGGGCACTTACACTTCAGGGGCAGCTGAAAATCGGATTGAGAGGCCCTTCAATGCCCAGCTCCCACTCAAACCCCAAGATGAGAGCCAAAATGGCTCCACCCACGCTTTTAAAAATGTGGGGTTAGCCTTTCTCTATCTTCCTTTGCTATGGCTCAATAACCCTGTTTGACTTGCATTAAGGCAGTGTTTCCACAATTTGGGATGCACCTCCCTACTGCCCCCTGGGGGCATGATGGACCAGCTTGGAGGGGGACCCAGAGGGCTTTAAGAGACCCATGCTGTCATTCTCCAAAGCCTCTGCTTTATTTATTTTTAATTAAGTTCCTAGCTGTTATAGTTGCAGAGAAAAACCTTAAAAATGGGAAGCAAATGCAACTGGTGCAGTGAAGTCTGCTTGAGTTTGCAGAAAGCCTGAACCAATAGTACTGAGGTCTGAACGTCATCCATTACAACAGGTACTGACCCAGATGCCAATGACAATACTTTAAATATCAGCATGGTTAACTATTTCATTACTCATTAGTGTAAGAAAGAGGGCATGGGACCATATTACAAAGTGCTTCACCATCCTTGCCCAAAGTGTTTGTGGGGGTGGGAGGTCCAGGAGGTGTACAAATTAAGAATTTTAGGCCTTCACCATCACATTTCAGGGTTGAAGGACGGATGCCATTGGTTTCATTTTCCTGAAAGAAGGCTCAGCCTTCAAAAATTTTGGAAACACTGTAATAAGGCCTGAATTCAGGCCCACAGTCACATGGTCCCTTAATGATGCATAACCAATTGTGCATAAGGCTGACTGATCCTGATCACCACGAAACCCCAGGTAGAAATGGAGCTGAGGAACTCTACCTGCTCTTGGTCAGGAGATACTTAAGTGAGCAGTAAGTTGATACAAGAGAGCCCATGAGCAGCCCTCTCTGGATCCCTGTCCCTTTTTTCCCTGTACTTGAATTATTATGATAACGGCAACCCAAGGGCTGCAATAACTCCCGCATGGGCACAGGGGAAAGTGGGGGCGGGAGCAAAGGAGCATCTATAAATAAGCTGTTTCCTGACAATTCTCTTATGATCCACTTAGGACTCTGCAGATCCCAGCCACACTTCATAGCTCCAGCCAGTTTTGCAGCATGGAGACTCCAAAGGCCAGGATCTGGCAGAAGAAACTTAATTCTGTATTGCTTTAGTTGTGGGCATAACTGTGGAAAAAATTGGAAAGAGTTCAGCGAAGGGCAACAAAAATGATTAGGGGGCTGGAGCACATGACTTACGAGGAGAGGCTGAGGGAACTGGGATTGTTTAGTCTGCAGAAGAGAAGAATGAGGGGGGATTTGATAGCTGCTTTCAACTACCTGAAAGGGGGTTCCAAAGAAGATGGATCTAGACTGTTCTCAGTGGTACCAGATGACAGAACAAGGAGTAATGGTCTCAAGTTGCAGTGGAAGAGGTTTAGGTTGGATATTAGGAAAAACTTTTTCACTAGGAGGGTGGTGAAGCACTGGAATGGGTTACCTAGGGAGGTGGTGGAATCTCCTTCCTTAGAGGTTTTTAAGGTCAGGCTTAACAAAGCCCTGACTGGGATGATTTAGTTGGGAATTGGTCCTGCTTTGAGCAGGGGGTTGGACTAGATGACCTCCTGAGGTCCCTTCCAACCCTGATATTCTATGAGTCTATGATTCTATGATACAAGAAAGTTTTTAAATAAACTAGAGTTGGTGGATAACAGTCACTCATTTCACATGTAATTCCCTGCAATGACAGTGATTGAAGTATAGAGACGTAATGGGTCTCTTGCACACATTATTTTCTTTTCCCACTACTTCTAGAATCATTGCCAAAATGTATTATTGAAAACCGGCTGTGGGTAGAGGGTTAGTCTGAATGAATTGGCATCTGTTTGAACTTGGTAACTTAGTCTATGAAATTGCTGTTCTGCGGGAACAGAATTTTCAAGTTAGTTAAGACAAATTCCTAAAGAAAATGACAGTTTCAGTTTTGTCACTTTCCCTGAGGAGGTTGCAGGGATGAATGGAAATGGCACAGGTTCTTCCTCTCAGACCTCAGACCAAGTTCTCACCTATAGAGTCCCATAGGGCTCAGGTTTCAGAGTGGTAGCCGTGTTAGTCTGTATCAGCAAAAACAACAAGGAGTCCTTGTGGCACCTTAGAGACTATTTGTTAGTCTCTAAGGTGCCACAAGTACTCCATAGGGGTCAGTCTCCCCATCTCCGTCAATATCTATACAAAGCTGCTGAGAGAGCTGATGAGGAAACTGCTGGAGTCCCAGCAGGGGACAGATGACACCCAACAGATCTGCATCTCATTTAAGTCCAGTGTAAACAGCACTGCCTCCCAGCACTGCAAACATAGTGCCAAAATCAGCCCCGCACCTAGACAAAGCTGAATCCAGGCAAGACTGAGGTGGTGCTGATAAAAAGAGAGAAGCTCTTCAAAGGACTAGCCTGCCCCAGTAATCTCTCCCACTGTCACTGGCAGCGGTCCTCAGATTATCAAATCAGCCCACATCCCTGGTGTTATTTGACTCCTCAATGCTTTTGGATGCCCAGTTAGCCATGTCAGAAAAACAATGCCCACTTTCATCTGTAAGTGGCTAGAAGTTTAGGTCTGGGTCTCAAAACCTTAAAAAGCTCCAACTTGTACAAAATGCAGCAGCCCATCTGATTGCTAACAGGGGTCTCCATGAACACACCAACCTAGAAAACCACTCTCTGCATTGGTACACCCCCTTGAACATGGAGTCCAGTTCAAGGTCTTTCTCCAGATACAGGACTGGCCCTGGCTACCTAAGAAATACTCTCTCCTTCCAATGCAATGATCTCGCATGACAGTTCCACTCTACTTGAACCATGAAATATCAACCAATAGCAGGAGGTTCATGAAGGCAGGAGACAGAATTTTAATGGGAAAAGGACCTAGACTACGGAATTCCCTCCTGCAAGAAACAGGAATAATCACTGTTCTCAGCAAGATCAAAACAAAATGCAAATCTCACTTGACTGACTTTCCCGCCATATATTTTTTCATCCACGCTAAAAACTATGAAACAAAGGAGCTGTAAATCAAAAATTACTCAAGCTACTTCTTCAGCAGGCTGGGAAGGAAAAAGGAAAGAGATTAAAAATAACAAAGACAATCACTTGCAAGGTGCCCAGATGCCATGCTGATGAGGCTGCATAAGTTCCTAAATAGATTAAACAGGGAAAGTAATTTATCTGATTTAACTCTGAGCTACAAAGGAAAAGCTTGAAAGAATTGCAGGTGTGAAATGTTGGACACACAATTGTTTCTGCGAAAAGCAGAAGCTGAGTTTGAACATTAGGCCCTAAATGGATTTGCTGAGTTTCCCACAAGATGTGGGAAATATTACACAGCCTTCCTCTTTGAGAAAGCTTCCCACTATAAATGACATTCACACTTTAAACACCCCTTTATTCCCAAACCCATAACAACTCCTCATCCCCAAAAAACTCCTACCCCAAGCAGAGTTCTGATCCTGTAATAGAAATGCCAAAGTCTCTATAAAGTTCACTGTGGACTTTGCTGTTGCTATTGATTTCATGAGGAAGGCATTCAGATATTATAGTAATGGGTGGGCAGTATAAAATCCTAAGACAGATAGGCAGAAGTCTGTCACAGAGCCTGATATAGAGGACAGAGGCATGATTCTCCACTGCCTTGTAGTCATTTACATCCACACAGAGTGAGTGTAAACTCTGACATGGGTATGAGTGAGTGGAAAGTTCTGTTTCAATAGCATTTTTCAGCCACTTTGCACAAGTCTAAATCACTAAACAAAATGCAAAGGAGTGGAGAATCAGGCCCCATGCTCAAGCTTCCCAGAGTTGCCAACTCACAATTTTATCATAAGTCCCACAATATTTGTTGTTTTCATTACAGTCCTTGCTGCTGGAGTGACATGATTAAAAGAGACACTCACTTTTTTAAAAAAAACAAAGCTAAGTTTTAGCCATTATGGTTGCAAAGAAAAGCTTAAAAATGTGAAGGTTTCTAAAGGCTCAGAAGCCAGAAGGCAAAGAAAGAGAACCCAGAATTTGTTAGTTAGAAGCATCTCATAATTTGGGGGAGGGGCTGACTGACTAATTTTGAATGCTCAGGGTTGGCAATACTGAAGCTGTATCTATAGGATATCCCTTTTTGTCTGTGTCTTTAGACTGTACAGCCTTCCAGGCAGGATTGTCTTATTTCTGTGCTTGCACAGAACCCATAACAATGGGGCCCTAGGTCTTTGAGTGCTACCATAAGATAAATATTACTACTAATAATAAATCAGGTCTAATCCCACACATACCTAACATTGGCCTCCCACGTCCATTCACATATTCTTGCTACTCTTGGTGACACAGCCTGCTCCTCTGCAGTTATTGCTCCTTGGAGCAACCTCCCTGTCTCTGCCCATTGATTTGCCATTTCTTTTCAGACCTCCCCACAATTATTTATCCCTCTGAATAGCACTCTCCCTCTGGCATTATTTAGCTCTATCATTGTGATGTTTGACTCTATAAGCCATTTTGGGGTAGTTTATATGACAGATGCTAAAGCCTATTATGTAGGTATATTTTATTGCTCCTGGGGCTCCTGCTGACATGCTGCATTAGAAATAATCCACACGTGCTGCTGGGCTCACTGTAAGGATGCCACCAGCTCTGTTTTCACCCATTTCAGTAGGGCTGATAAAACACTGGAGCTATTTTAAACCCTCCACAAGATTAGCTGATTAACAGAGACAACAGTAACACTGGCCTGGTCCACACTACCCCCCCACTTCGGACTAAGGTACGCAAATTCAGCTACGTTAATAACGTAGCTGAATTCGAAGTACCTTAGTCCGAACTTACCGCGGGTCCAGACACGGCAGGCAGGCTCCCCCGTCGATGCCGTGTACTCCTCTCACCGAGCTGGAGTACCGGCGTCGACGGCGAGCACTTCCGGGATCGATCCGGGATCGATTTATCGCGTCTAGACAAGACGCGATAAATCGATCCCAGAACATCGATTGCCTGCCGTCAGACCCGGAGGTAAGTGTAGACGTACCCACTGACTGGCAGGCACCCACACCTCCTGAATAGTCAGGAAGCACTGCTCATTACACTCAGGGCTGGTCTACACTGGAGGGGGGGGGGGTCGATGTAAGATACGCAACTTCAGCTATGGGAATAGAGTAGCTGAAGTCGACGTATCTTATTTCGACTTACCTCGGGTCCTCACGGCGCGGGATCGACGGCCGTGGCTCCCCTGTCAACTCCGCTACCTCCGCTCGCCCTGGTGGAGTTCCAGAGTCGATGGGAGCGCGTTCAGGGATCGATATATCGCATCTAGACGAGACGCGAAATATCGATCCCCGATAGACGTACCCTAAGACTTCTTTAAGAACTTTACACCCTCTATTTCATTAAGAAGGGAAATGGATCATTCACAGCTACAGAGCTAGCTGCTTTCAGCTTTGTCCACCCTAGCACTAAAGAAACACACCTAAAAATCCCTGAAGGGGCAAGTGCTGTTCTTATTTTTACATATACTGACTCATCCCAATGGAAACCAACCAACAACAGTACGTAAAAATAATGATTTGCCTGAACATAAAAACAAAACAAACACAAACAAAAACAGGCAATCCTGCTCCTGAATTCTCTGGTTCTTCCTCAGTTTAAACTAAACTAGGCTTTTCAATTTGCTGTGACGTGGCTAACAGATGCTGGGGAAAACTAGAAACTCCACCTACCAGCAGTGTGTTTAAGGGAATAGGAGCAGGCATTGCACAAGGACTTACATATGTCACCAGTTTTCCAGGTGTAGGACAATAGAAGGCCTCTGGAAATGTGCAAAGCAGCTGTAACAGACCTTAAAGTCTGACCCAATGTGTCCAAAACTAAATTTCTCATCCTTGCTCCATAAATAATCCTTTCCTTTCCTGCTCTGTCACTATTGATTATCCACACTTCATTATCCAGGTTGACAACTTCAGAGTCATTTTCTACTCCTCTTTCTCATCCTACATCTGGGCATATGAATATTTGCTGAGAGACTCGGGCTTGAGAATGTCCAGCCACATTTGTGCTGTAGCTGTTTTCTGCATAGCTCACACCACTGTTTGCATTGTCCAGGTCCTTCCCATAACAAAATGGAGTGTGTCACTATTTAACATGACTCATGAAAAACAAAAGACTTTTCATCCATTGGAAATAATGGCAGCCAGAAGGGAGAGCTCCCATGTTATAGATGAGTGATGGTGTTTTTATGGTTCACCAGAAGGAGGCAATATATCCAACCTGGTACAATGGGAGAGCAAGATATTTTGCAAAAAGTATGTTATGGATATCCTAGTGCAGGGGTCTCAAACACGTGGCCCCGGCCCGCCATAGCTCCCCTCATCCCTGGCCCCACGAGCGTGCTGCGTCCCCGTTCCTCTGCCTACTTCCCAGTGCTTCCCGCCACCAAACAGTTTGGCAGTGCTTAGGACTTTCAAACAGCGACGGGGGGGGCGTGGAGCGGGGATGCAGCGCGCTCAGGGGAGGAGGTGGAGAAGAGGCGGGGCCAGGGCAGGGATTTGGGGAAGGGGTTGGAAGAGGGGCAGGGATGGGGCGGAGTTGGGGCGGGGCCATTGTAGAAGGGGTTGGACTGGGTGTGGGGAAGGGGTGGGAAGAGGCGGGGCAGGGGCAGGGCCTCATGGAAGGGGTGGAGTGGGGGTGGGGCCAGGGGCAGGGCGGGCTTTTGTATCTCTGTATGAAAAGGTGTCAGTGATGCAGCCCTCAGGCCAATGTACTAGTCCTCATGTGGCCCTCGTGGTGATTTGAGTTTGAGATCCCTGATCTAGTGCATGACTTACAGTTTCCTTAAACTGGTAGCCAGGTCCCAGCTCCCATGGCTCACCAACTAGCCAAATTGGATTCAGGTACTCTGACATTTCTATATAGAGCAAATTCTAATTGGATTCAATATAACAGCATTTGCATACATCAGCATCACCAGCAATACAGGGTAGAATTATTATTATGTAACTGTTCTCATTTTCAACAGGCTGTCAGTCAACCACCTACAGGCTTGGCAGAGAGCGTTTTGTTGGCAGAAAGACTATTCCAACCCCTTTCTACTGTCATTTATTTGACAAACATTATTGTATCAGCCAGGTACCTTAGCTATCTGTCACCATGCTGACAAGCATCTGGTCTATCATTAAACAAGGAAATCTCCAAAAAAAGGTATAAACACACATGATAAAATTATTTTAGCAACTCATTAACAAAATTATATTCTGAGCAAAGTGAACACATTTTTCCATTAGGATATTCTTTCCATTTTCCAGGTGGTGATAAAAAGGGATAGGATAAGCCTTATGAACTACTCTCTACTATTTTGTAGCTGTCTTCAACCAAAAAGGGGGGGTTTTCAGCCAATTTTTCTAACATCAATTAACCATTTTTTCTTAATAAAGAGAATGACAATACCTATATCAAAACTGCTTAGCCAGCGTGGTTACTCAATGATAGGAGTTGTGATAGAGCTTGGAATAAATATTGATGCTACTTTTTAATTTTTCAAAAAAGTAGTTAATACATTTTGGCAGTTTCACCTTTCCTCGAGAACAAATTCAGAGGCTGAAGCTCCTAGCAACCTGATATAAATTTGAGTATTGCAAATGACATCTTCATTATGCATCCAGAATGAGGTCAGTCTTGTTGATAGCAGAATAACTAGGGAGTATTTCTGGGGGTGGAAAAAACACACCACAAGCATAAATGAACTACTTGACACGGTTGCCTGGAATGCTTTGAATTTAAAATCTGTCTTGTTTCTAAAGTTATTTTTGTTTTAGTAAGATATGTTTAATAAGATACATTGTCTTGTATTACATGTTCTACACATTCATTTATGTTACACTGAAAAAACAGTGTTAAAGGACTGAAAAAAAAGCAGATAAGCATAAATTGGGCCTTCAAGGTCTGGGTGAACAGTATGGACAGAGCAGCTAATAAGCCTGTGAAAATCTCCATTGCTTTGCAGAGAAGCAGCTTCCTTCTACAACTGGCGACTTCATTTTAAAGCACTGGAATTCTAGAGACAAGTAATTGACAGTCACACAAACTGTGTGCCTGATGAGTCTGTGGCCTCTTTCCAAGGCTTGGCACATTTGTCACAATCTTTGTGATAAGTGCAAAACAGCCCCTGATTTTAGTATCGCTGTGGATAAAACCTGTGATAGGGAAATAGAGAAGGTAGTGAGTTACTGTCAAATACCTGTCAAAGCAAAATACAAGTGTCATTTCCCAGACAATGTTCCTGTATTAAATATGCACTTGGAAACAGCGCATTATGCAAAGCAGGCACAAGATGGAGAGTTTGGCAGAAATTCAGTTACCTCGGGCGGATAGATTTCTGCCAGTCTTTCTGTCGGGTATGTATTTTGCTAATTGATAGGAAAATTCCAGTGAAGAAACCTGTATGCCATGAGCCAAATGCAAATCTTCTCTCGATTAGTAGGACCTACCCCTTACTCTATAGTATGGGAGGCACATAACACCATACCGTCCACTAGGAGATGTTTGGGAAAGGCTGCTTTCAGCCAGCTTCCCTCTCCTTCAGACACAGCAGGATTCATGTGAGGATTCCATGTGACCATGCGTGACTCACTCTCCCAGGGAGAGACACCTCCTCTGTCATGTGCTATCCTAAACACTCCTCCTGTATTAGATCCCTACTTACACTTCTATAACACCTTCAGTCAAGCAGAATCCCAAAGCATTTGACAAGCTCTGTACAGAATTAATATATGGAGATATACCTATCTCATAGAGCTGGAAGGGATCCTGAGAGGTCATTGAGTCCAGCCCCTGCCTTCACTAGCAGGACCAAGTACCGATTTTGCCCCAGATCCCTAAGTGGCCCCCTCAAGGATTGAACTCACAATCCTGGGTTTAGCAGGCCAATGCTCAAACCACTGAGCTATCCCTCCCCGTATAAAATAAAAAAATTCCCCTGTATTCCCTTCACTCAGCACTGAAGTGCAGTCACCTGTGGATTGTAATACAGCATTCTATCAGGTTAGGACAGGAAATGAGGAATCTCTTACCCAACTGAAAATACAGGGATTGGTTTCCGGATTAGACTTTGATCAGGACACCCTTCTAAATATTCGGGGGGGGGGGAGTAATCTTCATGACCACAAGTGAGCAGGATCCTGTTTTTCTCAACCAAAAGAGAATGCTGCCAGCAGTACAGTACAGCCTAACAACACCCACGTTACGCATCAAAACTCACTCAGAAGTAGAGCTGGGCCCATCGGGAAAAAATTCTTGGTCAAATAAATATTTTGATATGAGAGTTTTGCAAAATTTGTCCAATAATTTATTCAGCCAAAGTATTTGCAATTTAGTCCCCTAGCTCTGCAATTTGGGCAAATGAGGAGAAGAAATGTGTTGAAAAATAGCAAGATTCCGCATGATACTTTACAAACTTAAGTAATATGGATTAGCCTATTTACCAAAACCATGTCAGACACTAAGTGGAAAAACAATTTCTGGTCACTGATTTTCACAATACAGGGAGGTTTTTTAAAATAAACCCATAGTTCCTTCTTTGGTTCTAGATTAGAGCGGAGATTGTAGGAACAAAAAATGCTGCAAGTTGGTTTTGTTGGAAGAAGGTGGATTTGAAATCTAGGGTGCACAGTTTTCCCCACAATCCAGCTCTTGAGAGCATGAGATTATAGAGATAAAGAAGCTGTAGCAGCTGTCTCACATCTCCAAGATAAGAATGACTAATAATTCATCCAGCAGGTTCCATTTGTTTGGATTTACCAATCCAAAACATTTATGATTAAGCAAGTATGACTGAGGCACAGAGAATTTCCTGGGGATTAGTGACAGACTAGGAAAGTTGGTGACTCAGGATGAATCAATTAATCCCAGTGTCATGACCTGGACATGGGTGGTGTCAAGGCTGATTCCCCACTCTGGCATTTTGAGTGCAGAAGGTGGAGGGCTACAAGGATTCTAAAAATTAATACTGGCCACTCCAGGCTGGTATTAAACTCCCCAGGTCACAGCTTCTCTCTGACCTTGGATGGGTAGATGCTGCCACCACCCAAGTGCAAACCCGCCCCCCATTTTGAGAACCCAGGAAGGAACACTTGGGAATTCCTTTCTGTGGGGTACCCTCAAGCCCCTTCACTCCCACTCTGGGGATGAGCTGAGAAAGAAAACAAAGGAAATCAGCTGTTGCCACCAGCTAATTAAACAACATGTGCACAAACCTCTTGGGACACAAAAAAACCAATCCTGTTCTTAAAAAAGGTAAAATTTATTAAAAACAAAAAGAAAGAAAATACATCTGGAACTTAGGCTATTGCTAGATTTAAAAAGAGCAAATATAATAATAAACATCAAGAATGGTTTTCTTGAGGTCCAACTTAAAGGTTACAAGCAAAACAAAAGCATTTGAGGGTTAGCACAGAGGAGTCCACAAGCCAATAAGAAATAAAAGAAATAACCTAATCTTCCTAGACAGTCCCTGATTTACTTACGTATCTGTGGTTTCAGATAAGTAGTTCTAGGTATGAGCTGATGATTTTTCATACCTGGCTTAAAGCTTCTTATAGCATTGCTGCTATGTGTCTCCTCTCTCCGGAGAACAATAGACAGACAAAGGGAAAGTTTTTTTCCCAATTTTAAAAAGTTCTAGCCCTCCCATTGGCTCTTTTGGTCAAGCACCCACTCACTTCCTTTTACCTATGCATGCAGTCAGACTTTTTAACCCTTTACAGTTAAAGCAAGTAGAGAACAATTACTAACAGGGATTTCATAGCTAACTGGGTGTCCATAAAAGGGAGCTACTCTCCCCCCCCCCTTCATTTATCACAGGTGGTCTGACTCAAAGCAGGAGTCAGGCCGGGTCTGATACCAGGAGATCAGCATCCAAGACAGGTCAGAGAGCAAACCGAGAGTCAGGTGTCAGGAGACAGGCAGGGTCAGGTTACCAGGAGATTGGGAGCAGGTATCTGAGGGAAACAGTCCAAAGCAGGGAAAACCCAGGTGCATGGACAACTTCCTGTCCTGTGCTGGGCTTATACAGAAGCTGACCCCCAGCATTCTGCAATTGGATTCCAGGACTGGGGTCCTCTGTCAAAGTTCAGCTCCTATTCTGAGCATAGGTGCTGCAACTAGTGGTGTGGGGGGTGCTGCCGCACCCCATGGCTTGAAGTGGTTTCCATTATATACAGGGTTTACAGTTCAGTTCAATGGCTCTCAGCACGCCCACTATACAAATTGTTCCAGCACCCCTGATTCTGATAACAGTTGCCAGGTTGCTTATTAGCCCCAAAGAGCCCTGTGGCTCGATGTTCAAGACCCACAGTCCCTGACACCCAGACAGTTATTAATTCCCAAAGCACTGCCTTTGGCTGAGGTCATTGTTCTGTATGAGAACACATTTTTAGTATAGCAGGAGCAAGTTTGACTTGTACTGCTGCTGCACTGGGCATATTTAGAGAATGGACACCCATCCAGCAGCCAATGAAAATTTTAATTTCCTTTTTGAGGATGGTCATCAAGGCATAATTTGTTTCAAAGGGAGATTACCAAGGTGGCTGAGCTTTAAAATGAGTCTGTTTTGACAGATGCCCCATTTGGTAAGATTTCACCAAAAGCTAAACCTGATTCTTGGAGAACTGAATGTAACTCTGTATCACACTGAAGCCAGCCAAGGCAAGCATAGTATGACACCCCCACCCCACCCCCAAAAAAGGAGAAGTTATATGTTCACTCCTGGTCCATAGTCTACAATTCTTAAATTCAAAGTACCAACTGGAGACAGTGTTTTTTTATCAGTTGTTGCTGAGTTTTCTCTAGATAAATGGTACATACAGTAAAATGTCAGTGTTTTAACCCCTAGCTGCCTTTGGCTGCTACTCCCAAATAATAGTGTTAATAATGCAAGCAAAATATGGTGCCCAGGTGTCTGGGAAAATCCCAGCAGCAAGGGTCAGGAGTTATGAATTTGGTTGTTAGGAGAAATATATTCCCTTTTTCTATCACTGCTGAGAGCTTTAGCCAAAAGCCATTTTCACAGAGAAATTATTTCAAAACAAAGATGGAGAGGAAAAGATTATATGCAACTGTGAGGCTGCTGAATAGACTCTTAAAAAGAAAGTAGCATGGGGGAGATCTAGCTGCATGTGTATTAGTAAGTGTCCTTAGCTTTCTCTCTTCGAGATCCAGAAACACTCACTTCTGAACAAGTAAAATCCTAAACAAAAAGGATAATCTCAGCAACTAGAAACATAAAAAAGGACTTGATCCTGAAGGCCTTCCTCAGGAACAACTCCCATTGAATACCCAGGGAGTCTGGGTCTGAGCACAATGGGCATCATTCAAATGTTGACATTTGCCATTTGAAAGTAATTCCTGTTAATTATGGTATCACACGTATTCTCTTTACTTATTATGGGTATCTAAGGAGTACCTGTAATACCACAGCAACAGTAACTTCTGCCTCAGGGTGACTGTCAACAACTTAATGGCAACCTTCATAAGAACGGCACGTTCAGCTCACAAAGAGCATCTTACAGCATCAAATGAAAGTGATGGTTCTTTTAATATTTTTAAAAACTTGTGAAGCCCACAGATAACCGTTATGGGCTCAAGACAAGACTCTGGATAGACAGACTTTCGGTTGTGAGACTGGTATCAGATTAACTTTAGGGTATCTGTGAACTCTTCAACTTTCTCAGTGAAAGCCCATGTACTGAGTTAGAACAATTTCACATTTGTAAAGTGCAGGCAAGTAAGAAACATGACTGTGTACAAATAACACCGTCTTACTCAAAATACTTACTCCCTCTTGTTTCTCACAACCACATTTGCCAACTTTCTTACCAAACAATTTTTACTTGCCAGTGCTGCAAAGCCAATACAGTGGAATCCAATGGGCTGCTCCTATCATTCTGCTTTGTGCATCAATCAAATTGTGTGCCAACTTCCGACTGCCAAATTTATTACCTGAATACAATCTGATTTTCAAATCCAGCCTGAGTTAGCAGAGTTGGCAATTAAAAATACATCTTTTGGCTGGTGAACTGAGCAAATAGGATATGAATTTCATTAGAAGAAAATAAATATGGAACCCACAATGTCATTTTTCTGACTACAGTCATGATTTAAACATTGTCTGTTCTGGGGAACTGTTGGAGGCTTGGGAGGTTGTTATTGGAATACAGAGCATCTTAGGTCACCAGTTCAAATCCACGCTAGATGGCATATATATGAAATGAGTTGGTGAGCTCCATCTACTTTGGAGGCAGAAAGCATCCACATTACAAAAATCACCATCAAAACTGGCATCTTTCTTCACAGAATCAGCCAATGACTGATTGGGCACAGAGACAGAACTCTCTTCCCACTCACTCCAGAAGTGGTCCCTCCAGATCAGGATTGAAGTGTGCTGGCAGAAAGGAAAGGGAAGCTTGTACTGCAATTGCATGTGCTGTACCTATCCTATGGGTAAACAAAGCAATTCAGTTTCTAGGGCTGTCAGGCCTGCATCTTTTGCCAGCACTAGGGGGCCAGAGTGGATAAAATGGATGATTTTAAAAAAAAAAAAAATTTAAATTTAATACTGGCTTTTAAAAAAATAAAGCCATTTAAAATTAATTTGAAAATAGGATAATATATATTAAGCCCAGGGGCGGCTCTAGCTTTTTTGCCGCCCCAAGCACGGCAGGCAGGCTGCCTTCGGCGGCATGCCTGCAGGAGGTCCCTGGTCCCACGGATTCGGCAGCATGCCTGCGGGAGGTCCGCCGGTCCCATGGCTTCGGCGTACCGGCCGCCGAATTGCCGCCGAAGCCGCGGGACCAGCGGACCTCCCGCAGGCACGCCGCCAAAGGCTGCCTGACGGCCACCCTCGCAAGGACTGGCAGGGCGCCCCCCGCGGCTTGCCGCCCCAGGCACGCGCGTGGAGCGCTGGTGCCTGGAGCCGCCACTGATTAAGCCTTCAATTTACTATAATCTATTAAAATAATTTAAAAAATAATATTAAGCAGTATCTGTTTACTGCCAGGTTTTATAGAAAGTGAAGCCACTGAACTGGTGGAAGTCTTTGGCTAAGCAGACTCTGGTTCCAGGTGAAGTGCTAAACCCAGCTTTTGACAGCAATATCCTCTTCTGCAGGCACGGAGTTTTTTATTTCAGTTTGTTCAACTAGTTCAGTTCAATCATTAGTTCATTCAAAGTTAAAAAAACTAATTGGGAGTTGAAAAAGCAGGAAAGCTTGTTTTCTTCTTCCAATCTATGAAGAAAAATGAGGCATGAGATTTACTAGTTCTAAAATCTTGAAGGATATGGTAACCTAGAAACAATCAATCCACTAACTACAGACAATGTTTCTTTTGTTTTGCATATAAAACTCATTTATTAAACATGTTTTGATAAACTTTTTATAAACTTATTTAAGTATCCAGTACAAAGGCAGTTGTTTAACTAATAAACAACCATTTTAAAGTGTTTCTGTGCATTGATTTGAATTTCAATTTCCATCCTAGGTTTGACCAAAATCACAAGTAAAAAAAACCTAGTACAAATAAATGCAACATTCACCATTTTCTAACAATGTAAAAAATTAAGAACCTGCATGCATGTAAATTAAGCAACTATATAGCTTAAATAAATGTGTATAGATATAGTATATCTTCCTGTTTACCAAAAAGAAGCACCAAATTAAGTGTAATGGCTATATTTAATTTCAAATCAACATTTTAATGGTTAACACCAAATGAGAATCAACTTTTAAGAAAATAACTAAAAAATACAAATACAAAACAAGATTAAATCAGTTATTTAAATCAAGGTTTGCTTAGTGATTTAAATTGTTTTGATTTAAATCAATTCAGCCTGCTAAAAGCTAATTTACATGGGAAAGTTTTCAGTTTAGTTTATGACGCTTTGGAAGTTTTTGTAAAGGAGTACTCAGTGGACAAGAAACACTTCACTTATGGTACTGAAGGCTGGGAAGTGATGCTATATACAGACAGAATGGGGGAAACAAATTAAACAGGAAATAAGGGAAGGGTGGAGCATGATTCTAACCCATAATACTCTGAGTAACCCAGTTAACCCCTTGATGACCACCTTACTACAGAAGTAGTTCAAGCTAAACTCAAAAATAGCCACTCTTATTCCAGAATAGGAGTGTCCATACATGGTGTTGTACAGTATAACTATACTAGTGATATTACACCAATATAACTGGCAAAAAATTCCTGTGTAGACAAGCCCTAAGTTAGCTAACAATAAATCAGATTTTTAAGTTAATAACCATCTTTGGCCTGTTTGCAAGTATATGGAGGCACAGGTTTGGGAGAGAGAAGGCTGATTGTTCTGCTATTGTGCAATTCTGCAGAACAAAATACACTTAGAGTCACATTTTGAACATAAGGTTTTTAGGAGATGCAATCAGGCTTTCACCTGTATTAGTGGTGCCAGGAAAGCTGATGGTACTGTCTTCCTGAGAAAGTCAGTGGAGCTTCCACATCACAATTTTAGACAACTTAGTTTCCAAAAAATTAAACAAACTGGTTTGGGATGGGGCAGGGCATTAAAAGTTTCAAGACTGCATTCTCTCCCATCTTGACTTGATCAAATCCTTAATAAGGTAGCAGCCAGAACACCATTTGACAGCTATGAAGATTGACTGTGTCCAGTCAATGATCAGTGGATGGAAGAAAGAACAACTGATGTAACCCTGGGAGGAAAGTAGGGAGCCTTTATTTGTACTGTTGTCTGAATTCTGACAGATGAGAACTGGGTTTTACCAGTGATTTTGTCAGGTGATAAATTCCATTTAGTTAAGGCAGAAGAAGCTAGAATGCTGTTATGAATTTTCTCAATAGTAAATACACTGGGGTTTTATACTAATAAGATTTCTCCCCTTTAACAGGAGTAATCTGAGCACTGACTACTTTAAGAAATTGCAAGATCTAAGCAGGCCTGACATTTAATCAGAGACTTCACACTTAATAATTCAAAGGTTCATTTAATTTCAGAAGAGTTGTTCACTCAGTAAGGGTATAAAACTATCAAGCAAAGAAATGACACACGCCCCACTTTCTTATTGGATTCCTCAAGAACAAATAATCCCTGTGCATCTCATTGCTTCATGAGACAAGGAGCTGAGGACTGGTCCATACTTAAAATTTATAAAATTAGCATAGCTATGTCAGTCAGGAATGTGAAAAAAACCCACATGCCTAACCCACAGAACTATGCCAACAAAACCCCTAGTGTAGACAGAGCTATGCCAACAGAAGAGTGCTTCTGTCACCACAGCCAATGTTGTTCAGGGAAGTGGTGTGCCTACAATGGCAGAAAAACTCCATCTGTCAGTGCAGATTGCATCTATGCTAGGGAGCTATTCCAGTATAGGCTCTGTAGTGTAAAAAAAAAATAAACAAACAAAAAACAAAACAACAAAACCCCAAACCTTAGTTCAAAGACTGATCTCAGTTCTTCACTCTCTAGTCCAGGTGCAAGGGGACTTTCTGCTAATACCCTGGCAGCCTGCACTGGCTGATCTATGTGGGAAGTAGTGTTCTGAATGTAAACTAGTTCCCCCCCACCCCCCAGTGGCACAATGATCTCATGGCATGGCCCTGGGAGTGGGAGAAATATTGTCCTGCCATTATCTAATGCTCCTCCTTGTTGGGCATGAGCAGTCAGCAATGAGAGGGGAGAAGAAGTTTAAGGGAGGAAATCTGCACTGCACTGCCATTGGGGTGCAGCTTCAAGATACCTAGGACCTGGCTTTGAGGGAAACTGCTATAGAGAAACTATTTATATTTCCCATTTAACACTAACTCTACGAAAATATTTAGATACAAAACTCAAGATCGAGATACAAAAGGAGTGATTAAAGACGATAAAGTCATTGCAGAGAAACTAAATGGATTCTTTGCTTCGGTCTTCACGGCTGAGGATGTTAGGGAGATTCCCAAACCTGAGCCGGCTTTTGTAGGTGACAAATCTGAGGAACTGTCACAGATTGAAGTGTCACTAGAGGAGGTTTTGGAATTAATTGATCAACTTAACATTAACAAGTCACCGGGACCAGATGGCATTCACCCAAGAGTTTTGAACTCAAATGTGAAGTTGTGGAACTACTAACTATGGTTTGTAACCTGTCCTTTAAATCGGCTTCTGTACCCAATGACTGGAAGATAGCTAATGTAACGCCAATATTTAAAAAGGGCTCTAGAGGTGATCCTGGCAATTACAGACCACTAAGTCTAACATCAGTACCGGGCAAATTAGTTGAAACAATAGTAAAGAAAAAAATTGTCAGACACATAGAAGAACAAGTATCAGGGGGTAGCCGTGTTAGTCTGTATCTACAAAAACAACAAGGAGTCTAGTGGCACCTTAAAGACTAACAGATTTATTTGGGCATAAGCTTTCGTGGGTAAAAACCTCACTTCTTCGGATGCATAGAGTGAAAGTTTCACTCTATGCATCCGAAGAAGTGAGGTTTTTACCCACGAAAGCTTATGCCCAAATAAATCTGCTAGTCTTTAAGGTGCCACCAGACTCCTTGTTGTTTTTATAGAAGAACATAAATTGTTGGGCAAAAGTCAACATGGTTTCTGTAAAGGGAAATCTTGTCTTACTAATCTATTAGAGTTCTTTGAAGGACATAGTATACTTAGATTTCCAGAAAGCCTTTGACAAGGTCCTTCACCAAAGGCTCTTACGTAAATTAAGTTGTCATGGGGAAAAAAGGGAAGGTCCTTTTATGGATTGAGAACTGGTTAAAAGACAGGGAACAAAGGGTAGGAATAAATGGTAAATTCTCAGAATGGAGAGGGGTAACTAGTGGTGTTCCCCAAGGGTCAGTCCTAGGACCAATCCTATTCAACTTATTCATTAATGATCTGGAGAAAGGGGTAAAAAGTGAGGTGGCAAAGTTTGCAGATGATACTAAACTGCTCAAGTATCAGAGGGGTAGCCGTGTTAGTCTGGATCTGTAAAAAGCAACAGAGAGTCCTGTGGCACCTTTAAGACTAACAGATGTATTGGAGCATAAGCTTTCGTGGGTGAATGCCCACTTCGTTGGATGCATGTAATACATCTGTTAGTCTTAAAGGTGCCACAGGACTCTCTGTTGCTTTAAACTGCTCAAGATAGTTAAGACCAAAGCAGACTGTGAAGAACTTCAAAAAGATCTCACAAAACTAAGTGATGGGGCAACAAAATGGCAAATGAAATTTAATGTGGATAAATGTAAAGTAATGCACATTGGAAAAAATAATCCCAACTATACATACAATATGATGGGGGCTAATTTAGCTACAACAAATCAGGAAAAAGATTTTGGAGTCATCGTGGATAGTTCTCTGAAGACATCCACGCAGTGTGCAGAGGCAGTCAAAAAAGCAAACAGGATGTTAGGAATCATTAAAAAGGGGATAGAGAATAAGACGGAGAATATATTATTGCCCTTATATAAATCGATGGTACGCCCACATCTTGAATACTGCATACAGATGTGGTCTCCTCATCTCAAAAAAGATATACTGGCACTAGAAAAGGTTCAGAGAAGGGCAACTAAAATGATTAGGGGTTTGGAACGGATCCCATATGAGGAGAGATTAAAGAGGCTAGGACTTTTCAGCTTGGAAAAGAGGAGATGAAGGGGGGATATGATAGAGGTATATAAAATCATGAGTGATGTGGAGAAAGTAGATAAGGAAAAGTTATTTACTTGTTCCCATAATATAAGAACTAGAGGCCACCAAATGAAATTAATGGGCAGCAGGTTTAAAACAAATAAAAGGAAGTTCTTCTTCACACAGCACACAGTCAACTTGTGGAACTCCTTGCCTGAGGAGGTTGTGAAGACTAGGACTATAACAGCGTTTAAAAGAGAACTGGATAAATTCATGGAGGTTAAGTCCATTAATGGCTATTAGCCAGGATGGGTAAGGAATGGTGTCCCTAGCCTCTGTTTGTCAGAGGGTGGAGATGGGTGGCAGGAGAGAGATCACTTGATCATTACCTGTTAGGTTCACTCCCTCTGGGGCACCTGGCATTGGCCACTGTCGGTAGACAGGATACTGAGCTAGATGGACCTTTGGTCTGACCCAGGACGGCCGTTCTTATGTTCTTATGTTAAGATAACAGTACAGAAATACCAACAGCCTGAGTCAGAGCTTAGGGTGGTGCATTGTGATCAAATACTCATTTTTCTGTTTTTGATCAGGGTGACGTGTTGATTACACGGGCAGTGTCAGATTTAAGAGATTGTGTTTTACAAGTGCTAAGTGGTGTTTAAAAACGTGATAGTTAGTGGGACGAAGGGACTCTACACAGGTTCTGATAGAGAAGGGGTTAAAACCTTTCCCCAAACTGATGGGTAAATGGGCAGGTGCTCATTACCATTCCTGTTCAGATTCTCATTGGCAGCAGAGAGCTGATTCTCTGAGAGGTTGGGTATATAAGCCAACAGGAATGGAGGTGGGAACAAGAAGAAGGTCAGTATAAGGTATAGGTCTACACCTCTGCCTGTAGAATAGCTGAAACAAGCCTTTTTTTCTATCCGTCACTCACATTAACATGATCAGCTCATCTGTTTTCAACCATAATTGTCTGTGTACACAGATGCTAAATGGTGTTAGTTAAAATGTGTTAGCCGACATTTAAAAATCCCACTTATTTTCCCAGTGTAGAGAAACCCAATGGTATAACTCCTGTTTTGATCAGCCTCTCTCTATAGTGAATGGTTCCTAATGTTCAGCTTCTCCTGTGTATGACAGGGACTTTTTACTCTTGAACTGTCAAAATTAAATACCAGGTTGTCAATGTACATTGATATTTTCCCCTCTCAGATAATGTCATCAATGTGGAGTTTATGTTAGAGCCAGGTATCCTTGTCACCCGGTGTAAAGAAAGCAAAATGACTCCATACTCACAGCATGACCACTGCCACTGTGCCCTGGAAAGTGATCCCACTGTGATGAACAGACATGTACACCACACAGCAGCCATCAGAAAAACACATGAGTGCTTCTGAATTATACATAGAGTGACTTGTACTGCAGATCCTGAGTAGCACTGAAGGGTTAACATTTATTTTGTTCTTGTGCTGTAAAACTCCCTAAATTCACTCAAGGACATTGTTTGAATATCCAGCATATTGCTGGAAAGCCCATAAATAGCTCTTCTTCAAACAATGCTGAAAGCTCAAAGTAATAAAAAGAGAAGCAAAACATTTCAGTGCTGTAGTGCTTACTGTATTTTTTCAGGCGAAAAGCTGCAGTGGTCTACTCTGAGTTTAAATAAAAGCCACAGTATTTAAGAAATGCGATATTCTTGAGACTCTCTTAAAATGGGGCTATTTTCCTTCAGGTATCAAAAATACCCATGGAGCAGTAAAGGTCAGAGGCGGTGCAAGGAAGTTTCGCGCCCTAGGCGAAACTTCCACCTTGCGTCCCCCCCCCCCAGCCCTGCGGCAGCTCCCTGCCCCCCCTCCACCCTGAGGCGCCCCCCCTGCGGCAGCTCCTCCCCCCCACCCGGGGAGCTGTGCGGCAGCTCCCCCCTGCCCTGAGGCACCCCCCGCGGCAGCTCCCCACCCCCTGGCCCGGGGATCCATGCGGCAGCTCTGACCCGGGGAACCCCTGGGCTGCCGGTGGCGCGCTGACCCAGGGGAACCCCTGGGCTGCCAGTGGCGCGCTGACCCAGGGGAACCCCTGGGCTGCCGGCGGCGCGCTGACCCAGGGGAACCCCTGGGCTGCCTGCCGCTGGCTCAGACTCCCTCTCCGTTCCAGCGCAGCGGCCGCTGTAAAAAAAAAATTGGGGGTGCCGCTTTTTGGCGCTCCCAAAGCTTGGCGCCCTAGGCAACCACCTAGTTGGCCTAAATGGTAGCACCAGCCCTGGTAAAGGTTAGGATGTGAAAACGGCATAGATGAGCTGGGCATATGCAGTGCTAGACACTTAAACCAGGATGGAGCTTACAGCCAGCTATTTCAAACTTGGATATCTAAGGCCTTGTCTACACTGGCAAGTTTCTGCGCAGTATAGCAGCTTTCTGCGTTGCAACTCCTGAGGTGTACTCACTGCCAAGCCACTTAGGGTATGTCTACACTACGAGAGTAGTTCGATTTCACTTAAATCGAATATGTGGAATCGATATTGCAAAGTCGAACGTTTGTGTCCACACTAAGGACAGTAATTCGACTTTGTGAGTCCACACTAACGGGGCAAGCGTTGACATTGGAAGCGGTGCACTGTGGGCAGCTATCCCACAGTTCCCGCAGTCCCCGCTGCCCATTGGAATTCTGGGTCGAGCCCCCAATGCCTTCTAGGGAAAAAAATGTGTCGAGGGTGGTTTTGGGTAACTGTCGTCATCGAGCCGTCACTCCCGCCCTCCCTCCCTGAAAGCGCCGGCGGGAAATCAGTTTGCGCACTTTTCTGGTCAGTGACAGCGCGGACGCCACAGCACTGCGAACATGAAGCCCGCTGCTACCATCGCTGCAGTTGTGGCCGTTGTCAACACCTCGCAGCTTATCATCCACCTTTCCCAGAGGCAGATGCAGATAAATCAGGTGAGGAGGCTACGGCACCGCGGTGAGGGCCTGAAGTCTGAGAGTAGCACAGGCCTGTCAGAAAGCACGGGACCCAGCGCCGAGGACATCACGGTGACAATGGGTCATGTGGATGTTGTGGAACGGCGATTCTGGGCCCGGGAAACAAGCACGGACTGGTGGGACCGCATAGTGCTGCACGTCTGGGATGACTTTCGCATGCGGAAGGGGACTTTCCTTGAGCTTTGTGAGTTGCTGTCCCCTGCCCTGAAGCGCAATGACACCCGGATGCGAGCAGCCCTGACTGTCCAGAAGCGAGTGGCCATAGCCCTCTGGAAGCTTGCAACGCCGGACAGCTACCGGTCAGTCGCAAACCACTTTGGCGTGGGCAAATCTACCGTGGGGGTTGTTGTGATGCAAGTAGCCAACGCAATCGTTGAGGTACTGCTCTCAAAGGTAGTGACCCTGGGAAACGCGCAGGCCATCATAGATGGCTTCGCCGCGATGGGATTCCCAAACTGCGGTGGGGCTATAGATGGAACTCACATCCCTATCCTGGGACCGGACCACCAGGCCAACCAGTACATTAACAGAAAGGGCTACTTTTCAATGGTGCTGCAAGCACTGGTGGACCATCGGGGACGTTTTACAAACATCAAAGTCAGATGGCCGGGCAAGGTTCATGACGCTCACGTTTTCAGAAACTCTGGTCTGTTTAGACGGCTGCAGGAAGGTATTTACTTCCCGGACCACAAAATAACAGTTGGGGTTGTGGAGATGCCTACAGTGATCCTCGGGGACCCAGCCTACCCGCTAATGCCCTGGCTCATGAAGCCCTATACTGGCGCCCTGGACACTGAAAAAGAACTGTTCAACTACCGGCTGAGCAAGTGCAGAATGGTGGTGGAGTGTGCTTTTGGCCGTCTCAAGGGGAGATGGAGAAGCTTACTGACTCGCTGTGATCTCAGCGAAACCAATATCCCCATTGTTATAGCAGCTTGCTGTGTGCTCCACAATCTCTGTGAGAGCAAGGGGGAGACCTTTATGGCGGGGTGGGAGGTTGAGGCAAATAGCCTGGCTTCTGATTACGCCCAGCCAGACAGCCGGGCGATTAGAAGAGCCCAGCGGGACGCGCTGTGCATCCGGGAGGCTTTGAAAGCTAGGTTCCAGAGTGAGCAGGGTAACCAGTGACTTTTAAGTTTCTGTACAGAGAAGCTGAACCTGCCCCCGTTTCTTTACCCAGTTAATGTTGACTATCCTCTCCAGTTACATACCCCCTTCACCCCTTTCCAAAAAAATAAAATCAGTTCTATTTTGTTAATGAACACCGTTGTCTTTATTACTGTTTTCGCGGGAATGTTTTAAACCTGGGACGCAGACTGTGGTGGGGAGCGGGTGTAGTGTACTGATGCAAATGACGCTTCTAAACTCCAGGAATGACAGGCTCCGCAGTGGTGGACTGGTTGTTTCAACGGAGCCTGCCAGCTCTCCTGATCGGGACTGCGTGTATGTGGGGGCTATGTGACTTTGTGGCAGGGGGAGGACGGTTACAGATCCCCTGCTGCGTGGCTCTGTGATCCAGGATAAGGACCGCTGCATAAGATCTGTAACTGTCCTCCCCCGCCACAAAGTCACAGAGTAACCCCCCCCCCCCCCCCCCGAACATGAAAACCACCTCCCAGACTGACCAGGGTAACTAGTCACTGCACTGTGTATGTGCCCTGCTGCTGGACCTGCCCCGCCTCTGTACCCTGCTAAAGGTGACTGTCCTGTCCAATTACCAACCCCCTTCCCCCCCTTCAGACAGACTCTCCTCCAAAAGAACATGATGGAAACAGTAATTAACAGAAACGTATATTTTATTAGCAACTACACATGAAACGGGGGGGGTGAAACTTGGACGGGGGCTTGTGTGAGGCGGGAAGGAAAGGACTTGTCAAATTTTGGGGAATGAGAGCCTTCTAGTAGTAGAGCAGTCTGCAGGGGTGGAGTGAGAGTTTTCACGGACTCTTCCGCCCCTCCTTCTTTGGACTTTGGGTGAGGGGGGTATGGGACTTGGTGGCGGGGGAGGGCCGTTACAGATAGATTGCAGTGGGGCTCTTTCCTCCTGCCTCCGTTCCTGCAGAACATCCACAAGGCGCCGGAGCGTGTCCGTTTGCTCCCTCATTAGTCCAAGCAGCGTTTGAGTCGCCTGCTGGTCTTCCTGCCGCCACCTCTCCTCCCGTTCCATGTGTGAACGGTGCATTTGGGACAAGTTCTCCCTCCACTGGGTCTGCTGGGCTGCCTGGGCTCGGGAGCAGCCCATGAGTTCCGAGAACATGTCTTCCCGTGTCCTCTTCTTCCTCCGCCTAATCTGCGCTAGCCTCTGGGAGTGTGATGCCAGGCTGGGTTGGGAGACAGTCGCAGATGTGGCTGTGGGAATGGGAAAAAGGGAGTGAATTCCTCAGAAAGATAAATGTAGTTGTGAACAAAGAACATAGTCTTTCTCTGTGAACAAGACCATGCACTGCACCTATCACATGCGCACTCAGGACAAGGTCGAATTTTCGGCCCTCGCATTCAGTGCCTGGGGTCTTGCACTGCCGATCTGAGAAGCAGGGCAGGACACTGGAATTTGTGTAGCAGGCAGACATGGTAAGCCGTAGACTTGTGGCTGCTTAAAACTTTAATAGTAGCACTGGCCTCCTTTCACATTGAAAGCAATGCCAGTCTCTGCTGCCAGCAATCCGGCAAGCATGAACTCTGCCCCTGTCCCACCCCCTCGCGGCTGTCCCAGGGAAAGATCCCTGTATGCTGCCCCTCTCCCGCCTCCACCGCGTGGCTGTAAACCGGCGGTTACAGTTCTGTAAAGGAACGGGAAAGCAGTCCCAATACTAACATTCCCCTACCTAATTCAAAGCAGGTCACCATGAGCGACATCACCCTGATGAGGATCTCAGACAGTGATAAAGAAAGAATGCTTCGGGAAAGCCTGCAAAGACCAGGGCCGTATGCCGCCATGCTCTGCAGGGCAATGAACCCGGAGTACTTGATTGTCTCCTGGCGCGGAAACGTTTCCTACCACGGAGGACCCAATAAGGCCGCTCTCCCCAGGAACCTGATGCAAAGGCTTTCCAATTACCTCCAGGAGAGCTTCGTGGAGATGTCCCAGGAGGATTACTGCTCTATCCCCGGACATGTAGACCGCATTTTACTGTAGCTGCACTGGCAGGGACTAAACAGTAGAGCGGCTTGGGCAGAACAATCATGCAAAACCGGACATTGTTAGATTTTTTTTCAATAGTTGCACTGCCCAGGACTGAAACGTTAAGCGCCTAGGGCAAACTAATCATGAAAAACCCATTGTTGTTATTGTTAAAACAACTGAGGAGAGTTGGCAGTTTTTCAAAGGGACACTATTAAGGGCCCAAAAGCAAGCTATTCCGCTGGTTAGGAAAGATAGAAAATGTGGCAAAAGACCACCTTGGCTTAACCACGAGATCTTGCATGATCTAAAAAATAAAAAGGAGTCATACAAAAAATGGAAACTAGGACAGATTACAAAGGATGAATATAGGCAAACAACACAGGAATGCAGGGGCAAGATTAGAAAGGCAAAGGCACAAAATGAGCTCAAACTAGCTACGGGAATAAAGGGGAACAAGAAGACTTTTTATCAATACATTAGAAGCAAGAGGAAGACCAAAGACAGGGTAGGCCCACTGCTTAGTGAAGAGGGAGAAACAGTAACAGGAAACTTGGAAATGGCAGAGATGCTTAATGACTTCTTTGTTTCGGTCTTCACCGAGAAGTCTGAAGGAATGCCTAACATAGTGAATGCTAGTGGGAAGGGGGTAGGTTTAGCAGATAAAATAAAAAAAGAACAAGTTAAAAATCACTTAGAAAAGTTAGATGCCTGCAAGTCACCGGGGCCTGATGAAATGCATCCTAGAATACTCAAGGAGCTAATAGAGGAGGTATCTGAGCCTCTAGCTATTATCTTTGGAAAATCATGGGAGACGGGAGAGATTCCAGAAGACTGGAAAAGGGCAAATATAGTGCCCATCTATAAAAAGGGAAATAAAAACAACCCAGGAAACTACAGACCAGTTAGTTTAACTTCTGTGCCAGGGAAGATAATGGAGCAAGTAATTAAGGAAATCATCTGCAAACACTTGGAAGGTGGTAAGGTGATAGGGAACAGCCAGCATGGATTTGTAAAGAACAAATCATGTCAAACCAATCTGATAGCTTTCTTTGATAGGATAACGAGTCTTGTGGATAAGGGAGAAGCTGTGGATGTGGTATACCTAGACTTTAGTAAGGCATTTGATACGGTCTCGCATGATATTCTTATCGACAAACTAGGCAAATACAATTTAGATGGGGCTACTATAAGGTGGGTGCATAACTGGCTGGATAACCGTACTCAGAGAGTTGTTATTAATGGTTCCCAATCCTGCTGGAAAGGCATAACGAGTGGGGTTCCGCAGGGGTCTGTTTTGGGACCGGCTCTGTTCAATATCTTCATTAACGACTTAGATATTGGCATAGAAAGTACGCTTATTAAGTTTGCGGATGATACCAAACTGGGAGGGATTGCAACTGCTTTGGAGGACAGGGTCATAATTCAAAATGATCTGGACAAATTGGAGAAATGGTCTGAGTTAAACAGGATGAAGTTTAACAAAGACAAATGCAAAGTGCTCCACTTAGGAAGAAAAAATCAGTTTCACACATACAGAATGGGAAGAGACTGTCTAGGAAGGAGTACGGCAGAAAGGGATCTAGGGGTTATAGTGGACCACAAGCTAAATATGAGTCAACAGTGTGATGCTGTTGCAAAAAAAGCAAACATGATTCTGGGATGTATTAACAGGTGTGTTGTGAGCAAGACACGAGAAGTCATTCTTCCGCTCTACTCTGCTCTGGTTAGGCCTCAGCTGGAGTATTGTGTCCAGTTCTGGGCACCGCATTTCAAGAAAGATGTGGAGAAATTGGAAAGGGTCCAGAGAAGAGCAACAAGAATGATTAAAGGTCTTGAGAACATGACCTATGAAGGAAGGCTGAAAGAATTGGGTTTGTTTAGTTTGGAAAAGAGAAGACTGAGAGGGGACATGATAGCAGTTTTCAGGTATCTAAAAGGGTGTCATAAGGAGGAGGGAGAAAACTTGTTCACCTTAGCCTCTGAGGATAGAACAAGAAGCAATGGGCTTAAACTGCAGCAAGGGAGGTCTAGGTTGGACATTAGGGAAAAGTTCCTAACTGTCAGGGTGGTTAAACACTGGAATAAATTGCCTAGGGAGGTTGTGGAATCTCCATCTCTGGAGATATTTAAGAGTAGGTTAGATAAATGTCTATCAGGGATGGTCTAGACAGTATTTGGTCCTGCCATGTGGGCAGGGGACTGGACTCGATGACCTCTCGAGGTCCCTTCCAGTCCTAGAATCTATGAATCTATGAATCTATGAATATTCCAGTTCTGTTAAGAATAAATGTTTAGATGTTTAAAACACTTACTGGTTGATCCTTCCCCTGATTCTGTGTCCGGGTTAAGGGCTGGGGACGGTTGGTAGGGGATCTCTGTAAGGGTGATGAAGAGATCCTGGCTGTCGGGGAAATCAGCGTTGCAAGCGCTGTCGACTGCCTCGTCCTCCTCATCTCCTTCCTCATCTTCCCCGTCCACTAACATGTCCGAGGAACCGGCCGTGGACAATATCCCATCCTCCGAGTCCACGGTCAGTGGTGGGGTAGTGGTGGTGGCCGCACCTAGGATGGAATGCAGTGCCTCGTAGAAACGGGATGTCTGGGGCTGGGATCCGGAGCGTCCGTTTGCCTCTTTGGTCTTCTGGTAGCCTTGTCTCAGCTCCTTGATTTTCACGCGGCACTGCGTTGCATCCCGGCTGTATCCTCTCTCTGCCATGGCTTTAGAGATCTTCTCGTAGATCTTTGCATTCCGTCTTTTGGAGCGCAGCTCGGAAAGCACGGACTCATCGCCCCACACAGCGATCAGATCCAAGACTTCCCGATTAGTCCATGCTGGGGCCCTCTTTCTATTAGATTGCACGGCCATCTCTGCTGGAGAGCTCTGCATCGTTGCCAGAGCTGCTGAGCTCGCCACGATGTCCAAACAGGAAATGAGATTCAAACTGCCCAGACAGGAAAAGGAATTCAAATTTTCCCGGGGCTTTTCCTGTGTGGCTGGTCAGAGCATCCGAGCTCGGACTGCTGTCCAGAGCGTCAACAGAGTGGTGCACTGTGGGATAGCTCCCGGAGCTATTACCGTCGATTTCCATCCACACCTAGCCTAATTCGATATGGCCATTTCGAATTTACCGCTACTCCCCTCGTTGGGGAGGAGTACAGAAGTCGAATTTAAGAGACCTCTATGTCGAACTAAATAGCTTCGTGGTGTGGACGGGTGCAGGGTTAATTCGATGTAACGGCGCTAAATTTGACATAAACGCCTAGTGTAGACCAGGCCTTAGTGTGCAGAATCTGCACAGTTGCAGCGCTGTAAAAAAACCACCCCGACGAAAGGTGGTCTGGTGCCAGAACTGGAATATGTGTGCCATCTATCGCCCCTCTGCAGTTAGGGAAGCCCATTTGTGCAAAGCCATCCACAATGCCACACACGTTGTCCAGCGTCATGGTCTTTCAGAGCAGGATGCGATTAATGGCGCCGCACACTTCCGTCAACACGAGTCCAGTGGTCGATTTTCCCACTCCGAACTGATTTGCGACCGATCGGTAGCAGTCTGAAGTAGCCAGCTTCCACAGTGCAATCGCCATGCGCTTCTCCAATAGCAGGGCAGCTCTCATTCTCATGTCCTTGCACTGCAGGGCTGGGGAAAGCTCATCACACAGTCCCATGAATGTGGCTTTCCTCATCCGAAAGTTCTGAAGCCACTGCTCTCATCCCAGATGTGCAGGATGATATGATCCCACCACTCAGTGCTTGTTTCCCGAGCACAAAAGCGGCATTCCACTCAGCACCTCCATGAATGCCACAAGCAATCTCATGTCGTAGCTACTATGTGTGGCGAGATCAATGTCACCCTCCTCTTGCCTTTGTAGTTTAAGGAATAACTCCACTGCCACTCGTGATGTGTTAGTCAGAGCGAGCAGCATACTGGTCAAAAGGTCGATCTGCAGGAATGGATCCCGAAGAGGCAGAGTGCACAGTTCATAAACCATTGAAAGATGGCACCAAATGTAGATGGAAGCACAGGGATTGCTGGGATGCAAAGCAATGCATCACAGGGCATTGGGACAGGACCTAGGATGTCCCGCAACCACCTCTGACTTCCCACAACTCTTGGCAGCAGAAGAGGAAAAGATGCTCTGTCGGATACCTGCCCAGAGTGCACCGCTCCGAATACCGCTGCAAGTGCTGCAAATGTGAACACGCTATTGTGCAGGCAGCTGACAGTGTGAACATGCAACAGCGGTTTCCCTTCAGCACTCTCTGAGCGGCGCTGTAACTGCCAGTGCTGTAACTCTGCCAGCGTAGACATACCCTAATACTAGAGTAATGGGTGCTCAGAATCTCTGAAATGCTGGCAGCTTTTATTTAGCTTCTCAGAGGGTGGATGCTCAATACTTGCTTAAAATCAGGCCCCTTTAAGGCATCTCAAGTGAGGCACTGAAAAAAAGAAGCATCCAAAATCACTGGTCACTTTTGAAAGGATTGATTTTGTTCCTTTATGTGCCATTTCATAGGTTTACGCTGCCCCTGTGGTGACTGCTTAGGAAGTATGAAGACAAGACAAACTCTTTGGGAACAACTTTCTTAGCTGGATTAGAGTTACCTCACATGCAATTCATTCAACACCTGTTTCATTCAACCACCTGAACCAAAAACTCAACAAGTCCATGATGACCCAAACACTTTCAAACCTTCAGAATGAAGAACCGAGATGGAGGACAGAATGATCATTTTCTTCGGATTTCTTATTTTGGCTACACCCTTCTGATAGTGCCTGAAGAAACCTATCTTCCAGTGTGCAATTCCATGGCTCTAATCTAAGCCTAGGCAACCAAGGGGCTAGAGAAAAGTTATGTTTTCATGAAGGCCTCTTATACAATATATTAAAATAAGGTAACTTTTACCGCCCCATACAGGTTTTATATTATAGTTATCAAAATGCAAAAAAAGGCATATTTTTGCATTCCTGTTACTTGAAAACATGCAATAGAATGTTTTTGAACATCTGTACAACTAGTGCTAATGGGTTATTTGAACTACATTATAATTTAGGGAGTGGGGTACTGGGCACAATACTTGTTCACTTGCCTCTAGAAGAGGCATTTTTGGCTAGAAATCTGACTTGGTGATGCCTCTGTAAACGTGTAGGCATCTGCAGCCCTCCCTTGCTGTCAGTCTCCAAGGGGAGGCCACACCTCTTGGCTGTCACACCCCTGGAACAACAGTTTTAGACAAGGGGGAAGTTAGCAGCCTCGAGGCTCAATCCCTCCAGTGGGGTCGAGCAGTGAGAGGTCCAGGGGCCCAAGCCTCAGACAGGGCAGGGCATCAACAGTCTAAAGCCCAACCCTCAGGCAGGGTAGAGCCAGGTATAGTCTGGGAACCCAGGCCCTGAGACAGGGGGTACTAAGCGCATTCTAGGTCCCCAACCCTCAGGCAGGCCAGAGCTGTGAATAATCCAGGAACCCCAACCCTCAAGCAGGGCAGGGTACCAGCAGTCTAGGGCTCCAGCCCTCAGGCAGGGACAAGCACCCAACACAGTCTAGGGGGGCTCAGGCAGAGGCAAGCACCCAACACAGTCTAGGGTACCAGCTCAGGCAGAGGCAAGCACCCAACACAGTCTAGGGTACCAGCTCAGCAGAGAGTACACTCCCACAGGCCTCCTGGCTGAAGGTGGGGTGGCTGCCACCCCAGGGGGTCATGGGACAGGCCCATCCAACTCCACTGCACCCCAGCCACTGGGTCAGCAGGGATCCAGCTGCAACACACTGAACCAGACTCAGGCAACAACCCAGCCAGACTGTAGTCAGCTGTCCCTGGGCCACTTCCTACCCTTCCCTCCGGGTGTACCTGGATCTCTGGGTTGTCCTCCATCTCCCCTGGGTACATTGCAAGCAGTAATCCCAGCTGCTCCTGAGCATCGGGCATGTCTGGTAGCTCAGGCAGTTCAGATGAGTCCTCTGGGCAGCAGAAGTCCTCAGCATGCTCAGACTGCAGCAGCAAGGTGGCAGCATCTGCCTCACTCAGTGGCTTCCTCTCCTCCCCCCCCCCCCCCCCAAACTGAGCGACAAGGCCTGCCTTTTATACTTCCTGTTCCTGTCCCACCCCTCTGCTTCCGATATGGCAGGGGGCGTTTCCTGGTTCTGCCCGCGAGGGGGCATCTGGCCCTCCCTCGCTGTCAATCTCCGAGGGAGGCCACACCTCTCTGCTACAGCCTCATGTTAATATACGGTTATATGTATCTTATTGATTATTTTTATCTAGGCCCTGATCCAGCAAAGGCCTTAAACATATACTTAACTTTAAGCATGTGTGTTGTCTCATTATACTCTATGGCATTACTCATGTGATTAGTGTTGAGCAGATCCTTAATTGCTTCATTAGGTCAGAGCCCTAATTGGAAACCCACTTCCCTTTTCTGTGTGTTTGCTTTTGGGAAGGCTAGAACAGTATCTCTGTATCCCACTCACCTTGGAGTGGACTCAACTAGGAGATGTTTCAGAGTGGTAGCCATATTAGTCTGTATCCGCAAAAAGTACAGGAGTACTTGTGGCACCTTAGAGACTAACAAATTTATTTGAGCATAAGCTTTCATGGGCTACAGCCCACTTCATCAGATGCATAGAATGGAACATATAGTAAGAAGATATATATACATACAGAGAACATGAAAAAGTGGAAGTAGACATACCAACTGTAAGAGGCTAATTAATTAAGATGAGCTATTATCAGCAGGAGAAAAAAAACTTTTGTAGTGATAATCAAGATGGCCCATTTTAGACAGTTGACAAGAAGGTGTGAGGATACTTAACATGGGGAAATAGATTCAATATGTGTAATGACCCAACCACTCCCAGTCTCTATTCAAACCCAAGTTAATTGTATCTAGTTTGCATATTAATTCAAGTTCAGCAGTTTCTCGTTGGAGTCTGTTTTTGAAACGTTTCTGTTGCAAAATTGCCACCTTTAAGTCGGTTACTGAGGACCAGAGAGGTTGAAGTGTTCTCCTACTGGTTTTTGAATGTTATGATTCCTGATGTCAGATTTGTGTCCATTTATTCTTTTGCGTAGAGACTGTCCAGTTTGGCCAATGTACGTGGCAGAGGGCAGGGCCGGCTCCAGGCACCAGGCAACCAAGCACATGCTTGGGGCGGCACCTGGTAAGGGGCGGCCAACCTTGGGGTGGCGGGGGGCAGCGCGGTGCGGCATTCCGTGGGGGGGCGCTCCGGCGGCGCGGCGCTCGGCGGGGGGGGGCGGGCTCCGGCGGCGCGGCGCTCGGCGGGGGGGGGGCGCGGGGCGCGGCGCTCGGGGGGGGGGGTTCCGGCGGCGCAGTGCTCGGCGGGGGAGGCTCGGGGGGCGGCGCTTTTTTTTGCTGCTTGGGGCAGCAAAAAAGTTAGAGCCGGCCCTGGCAGAGGGGCATTGCTGGCACATGATGGCATATATCACATTGGTAGATGTGCAGGTGAACGAGCCCCTGATGGTGCGGCTAATGTGTTTAGGTCCTATGATGGTGTCATTTGAATAAATGTGTGGACAGAGTTGGCATCGGGCTTTGTTGCAAGGATAGGTTCCTGGGTTAATGTTTTTGTTGTGTGGATGCTGGTGAGTATTTGCTTCAGGTTGGGGGGCTGTCTGTAAGCGAGGACTGGTCTGTCTCCCAAGATCTGTGAGAGTGAGGGATCATCTTTCAGGATAGGTTGTAGATCTTTGATGATGCGCTGGAGAGGTTTCAGTTGGGGGCTGAAGGTGGGCGGCTAGTGGCGTTCTGTTACTTTCTTTGTTGGGCCTGTCCTGTAGTAGGTGACTTCTGGGTACTCTTCTGGCTCTGTCAATCTGTTTCTTCACTTCAGCAGGTGGGTATTGTAGTTTTAAGAATGCTTGATAGAGATCTGGTAGGTGTTTGTCTCTGTCTGAGGGATTGGAGCAAATGCGGTTGTATCTTAGAGCTTGGCTGTAGACAATGGATCGTGTGGTGTGTCCTGGATGGAAGCTGGAGTCATGTAGGTAAGTATAGCATTCAGTAGGTTTCCGGTATAGGGTGGTGTTTATGTGACCATCGCTTATTAGCCCAGTAGTGTCCAGGAAATGGACCACTTGTGTGGATTGGTCTAGGCTGAGGTTGATGGTGGGATGGAAATTGTTGAAATCATGGTGGAATTCCTCAAGGGCTTCTTTTCCATGGGTCCAGATGATGAAGATGTTGTCAATGTAGCGCAAGTAGAGTAGGGGCATTAGGGGATGAGAGCTAAGGAAGCGTTGTTCTAAGTCAGCCATAAAAATGTTGGCATACTGTGGGGCCATGCGGGTACCCATAGCAGTGCCTCTGACTTGAAGGTATATATTGTCCCCAAATGTGAAATAGTTGTGGGTGAGGACAAAGTCACAAAGTTCAGCCACCAGGTTTGCCGTGACATTATCGGGGATACTGTTCCTGATAGCTTGTAGTCCATCTTTGTGTGGAATGTTGGTGTAGAGGGCTTCTACATCCATAGTGGCCAGGATGGTGTTTTCTGGAAGATCACCGATGGATTGTAGTTTCCTCAGGAAGTCAGTGGTGTCTCGAAGATGTGTCTCCCAGCTATCTTCGCCTGGGAGTGGCTGGGTCATTACACATATTGAATCTATTTCCCCATGTTAAGTATCCTCACACCTTCGTGTCAACTGCATCCGAAGAAGTGGGTTGTAGCCCACGAAAGCTTATGCTCTAATAAATTTGTTAGTCTCTAAGGTGCCACAAGTACTCCTGTTATTTTTGCGGATACAGACTAACACGGCTGCTACTCTGAAACCTGTCTAAAATGGGCCATCTTGATTATCACTACAAAAGTTTTTTTTCTCCTGCTGATAATAGCTCATTTTAATTAATTAGACTCTTACAGTTGGTATGGCTACTTCCACTTTTTCATGTTCTCTGTATGTATATATATCTTCTTACTATATGTTCCATTCTATTCATCTGATGAAGTGGGCTGTAACCCACGAAAGCTTATGATCAAATAAATTTGTTAGTCTCTAAGGTGCCACAAGTACTCCTGTTCTTTCAACTAGGAGATGTATTTTGCTCATTTTGGCAATGTCTGCTGTAAATGTTAAATAGGTTGTGGGACTGGCAGTATCATAAGGAGAATAGCTCTGATGAGATGCCATGATAAAGGTATTAGAACTCCCTCATGATGTGTCAGCTAATGCACCTAATCTGAGGAAACAAGCACACAGGAGTGCAAAACTGTCACCTTCAAACTGCTAACACGTGCATAACTTTGACTGTTCTGAAAGAGGATTGAAGTCTGTATTGTGCAAACAACTCCTTTTTTTAACCCTTTGTATTATCTCTGCTATGACAGGGTACCATCCACTAGAGGGAGCATGCAGCCCCTCCATAGAATAAGGTTCACTCAGAGCTTCAAGAAAAGAATATAGTTAATCTTATCCTGAAGTGTGAATAGTATTTATCATGAATGAGATTAGAAGCAGAGCATAAGATTTTTTTTTCTCAGATGACCAAGAGTCAAGCTGACATCCCATTGCTTTAGGAATATATTACAGTAAGTAGCTTGCAGTGTGAAGCACACTGCAATCTATGTAAATAAAACTTACATCCATAGATGTGGTGTTACTATCTCCACTTTGTGGGAAAGGTACAACCTCTCCCCCCTGCATTGATGTTCTGTGTTATCTGAAATCTCCCTGCTAGCCAGGGCAGTGCCCTCTGACTCACTGAACTCTTTGTTGTCCCATTTACTTTGGCACTTCAGCACTTGAATCTAGACCTTGTACTTTGAGACATTTGTCTAATTCCTGATACTGTTCTCCTCTTTCCACCAGTGGCTTGAATGGCAATTGTTTAACAAGGAGAATGCTTCCTTTATCCTTCCCCTATATCAGGGGTGGCCAACCTGTGGCTCCGGAGCCACATGCGACTCGTCAGAAGTTAATATGCGGCTCCTTGTATAGGCACCGACTCTGGGGCTGGAGCTACAGACGCCAACTTTCCAATGTGCCAGGGGGTGCTCACTGTTCAACCCCTGGCTCTGCCACAGGCCCTGCCCGCACTCCACCCCTTCCCATCCCCTCTCCTAAGCCTGCCGTGCCCTCGCTCCTCCCCCCTCCCTCCCAGAGCCTCCTGCACGACACGAAACAGCTGATCGGAAGGTGCAGGGAGGGAGGGGGAGGCATTGATTGGCGGGGCTGCCAGTGGGTGGGAGGTGCTGGGGGGGTGGAGCTGATGACATATTACTGTGGCTCTTTGGCAATGTACATTGGTAAATTCTGGCTCCTTCTCAGGCTCAGGTTGGCCACCCCTGCCCTATATTTACCACATTTGATACTTTATTTTAAGAAGATGAAAAATTGTGCTTCTCAAGTTTTCAATTCAGTGCTCTTTTTTGGATTTTATCCTGTACCGTGACAGTTTGGCCAACCAATTTAGTTAAGGAAAGTGCTACATTTCCTAGTATAATTATTATATGTATTTGTATTATTGTAGCACCTAGAAGTCACAATCGTGGATGAGGACCCCTTTGTGCTAGGCACTGTACAAATCAGAACATCCCTACTCTAGTGGGTTATACTAGTACAGAAAGCTCATGACCAAATATCACTTTATGGCCGTTTTCTTCTTTCCATAACTCCTACATTCAGTTTCCTCGCCAAGAGCCCTGATATTTGTATCTAATCATTTACCTGTGATTTAGGAAATTGAAATTAAAGAAAATAAACCACCCAAACATACATATAATGCTAGAACTGATTCTAATTCTGCCTCTTTCTCCCTTCTTTATATTGTGTTATTTAGTGGAGCCCATTCCCAAGGTTCAGTAATGAGTCATATTGGCCCCAAAGAAATAGATTTAGTTATAAAATTGCATTAAGAAATCAGAGCTAAAGATCAATCTGCCTCTTTGCCGGGATGGAGTCTGATAGGATACACTCCCAGCCTCAGAAAACAGGCTGAGCTGTTGTTGATGTCACAAGCAGATTAGAATGTCTCAGAGTGCCCAGAGACCGAGCAGTCTCTGTGGTAAGGTAGGGGAATAAGGCTGGCAGTTGTTAAAGCAGCAGTCCAGAAAAAGGAATCCCCAGCAGGCCAATGTGGAAATGGTGGGTGAAGAGAGAGCATCTTAATAGTGGTGATATTAATAGCTCATTTGCAATTTTTTACTAGAATCTATACACTTCAAAAGCTCAGCTTGGGGACAGAGGTTTTTCAACAAAACATTAGTCTCAATTAACTGAATGTAACTAAGATAAATGAGATGAAAGAGGAAATTGAAGCAGATAAAATTTGTGAGGCCATTAAATCCATACATGCAGAGAAGATGCTTAAACTTGGAAGACTTCCCAATAGATTCTTCCGAAGTATTCCAAAGCAGGGTCAATATGAAGTGCAGGGGGCCCTCTTAGACAAGTGATACTGAGAGTCCAGTATTGGCACAGACAGCTGAACAACAATGTAGTTCATAGCAGTAATTGTGCATTACGGGGTTACAGTTACTGCTAAGAAGCTTTGGGTATTTGAATGGGTTAGTCCAACAGCATGCAAGCATGAAAGTGGAACTGGTACATTCCCAATATTTTTAAAGTGAGAACCACCTCACTATGAGAGAGTGAACACAAAATCTAAGACTAAGTCATTATGCCTTCTGGGGAGACCCAAATATGACTATAACTGAAGTCTCTCTCCTTGACCATGATCTGCTTAAAATTATGCATGTGTGTGTTAGTGCTTTGCTGGATGGGGGCCAAAAAGTAAACAAACTGAAAAAATAAAGATAAATATTGTTTTTGCTCACTTCTGTCAGTGACATGAATCATAGGTGTTGCCAACAACTAGAGCAAGGCCAACATTTTCAGATAGGCCATTCTATTATTAAATTGATAGTACTCGTTTAAGAGAACATTGTCTGATGTCTTCAAAAAGATCAGTATCCTTGTCTTCTGGCTCCAAGCAGGTAAAAAGTCACACAAGCAATATCTTGTGAGAAGGCAGGTTCTGCTCCTGTGAAGTATTGCTGAGGAATTGGAGAGTATGTTGAGGGCAGAGTGAGCAAAATGATCACCAGGGAACAGGGGTCATGGCAATGCTCAGCTGCCTTTTTTGAAATATTTGCAATAGGTTTATCATCCCAGACACTTCCCTCAGGAACCATTACACCCTCAGCAGAAGAACTGCAGGGGTCCAGCAGATGGCTATTGGGTACCTCTGACTGTCTGGAAAAGATAGAATAAAAAGGATATGCCACAGAAACAGCTGATCTCTTAATAAAAAAATGATAATGTTTCCACCTGAAGTCATGGCAGGCTTAAAGGAGCTACTGAACCCAACAGGATGTCAGTAGGAATGTTTTCTTTGCTCTCTAAATATACTACGCTTTAGAATTGAATGGAAGGCAAGTATATTAAACAATGGTAAATTGATCGACTTGGCAAGAATCATAGACTACTGATCCCATTGTGAGGATGAAAGATGATTACATGTGTTATTCCCGGAGTTCAGTGTATGATAAACCATACAAACCTTCAGGAAAACTAGGATTTCAACTAGTGAGAAATTCTAATGAATGTCCATTTACTTATTCTGTTATTGTCATGGTTTGTTAAAAAGGACGGAATCTCTCACTGCAGGGTAGTTTGATTGTTTTCATTATGTTTTAACCAGGTTTTTATAATGCTGGATCTTCCAGGAAACCTAATAAATATATCTGATGGCTGGTGTATGCACCATATGGTGCACATTGTCAGACAATGAAATACCCGCTAAACTGTTTCAGAGTAGCAGCCGTGTTAGTCTGTATCCGCAAAAAGAACAGGAGTACTTGTGGCACCTTAGAGACTAACGGTGCCACAAGTACTCCTGTTCTTTCTGCTAAACTGTGTAATGACTCTTTGTCACTGCATGTAAAACCCTTTGTTTTTCATGGGCCTTCAAAAAAAATAAAAACAAAAACAAAAAACAACCTCTCTCCAAGCATGTCTAAACTGGTGCAAGGAGTATGACCATCTGAGGCACCCACCCAAGCTCTGGGAAAATACAGTACATTTATAAGTGCTTTCAGATGGTCACATAAGCTGTGAAGAAATCACTTTAAAGCAACTAAACATTAAAAAGAGCAGATATGCAAAGTACCTCCCCCCCCCACACACACAACAGACTTGTAAACGGTGGTGTGCTCTTAGCTACTTAGATAAGGAGTCATTATTTTCGGCAGTATATGGTAGATCTCTTTAAAGATAATATTTCAACTTGTTCTTTATCTTTCCAAGGTAGCTTCAAAAGTCTTTTTCAGTGTTTCATACATCAGTGGATTCCTTTAATTTTTCATTTTGAAAATGGATATTGCATAACTTATCTAGGTAGATTTCTATTATCTATTCATACATTTTGAATTAAACAAGACTTTCTACTTAATGGAGAGCTATCTCCTGTGTTTCTCGCTGAAGAGAGTATCTGTTGTCCCAGAGGCAGACATGAATAATTGCTTGGTTACGTCTCGTCTCATATTGTGCTTTGTTTTTTTACCATGAGTCTATTCCCTATGCAATGACTAATTAGCTGCTGCGTAAAGGAAAAAGCAGATTGAGTGTGGTGTTAGACCACTCTCTTCCTAGCAGATTGTCCTTATTTCCACATGTCCCAGTCTCATACAAGCTAAATCTCCATTCCACTATCTCATTTAGCAAAGGATTGACCAGCTGTTGAGGCCCTCTCAGTTCAGCAATCATGTTGCTTTGTACCAGTGTCCAGGGCAAAATAACTATCCCCTCAAGCTCCAGTTAACAGCTGAGATCTGACAACTGGATAAGGGGCATTCCAGTTACATCAACATGCTGTGGCAATATTGCCAAGCATTTATCCAGGGATAATCAGTTTGGTTACTGTTTTCACATCAGAAAATAATGTAAAATAGGCCTAAGTTGGAACATGATTCCTTTCTGTCCTACTTAGGTTCTCAAAATATTCTCCACTGGAGTGGTGGAGTACTGGATCTATTCCTGCCCCTTCCCAATACTTTAGGGAAATGTGGTTTCAAATCAAAGTTCTGATTAGAACTTTAGAATTTGGGCATATTTCTAATGCAATAGTCTCCATCAGGCAGATGTCAGGAAAGGATCTGCCCCCATGTATTTGCATGAATATGGGTATGTTCAGAGTGAATACTAACTTTAATTAACTCAAGAGAAAGTAATTCTAAAGTCTTTTTCGGAAATTGAGGGAAATATTTTAGGCAACAACTTGTTTGATGTCCTATGAAGTCTTTTCCAGCCCTATTCCCTATGATTCAGAACCAAAATCCTGCTCACCATGAACTTAGTGGGAATACTCATGTGAGTAAGTGGAACAGGATTTGGTCCTCATTAAGTATCACTTTTGGGTCTTCAAAAATCTATACCATGCAAAGCTGCAGACACATATGCTCTCCATGGGCCTGATCCAAAGCTCAGTGAAGTCAACAGGAATCTTTCCATTAGCTTCAATTGTCTTGGGGGGGGGGGTTCAAAAAAGAACAAGATAAATTCATGAAGGATAGGTCCATCAATGGCTATTAGCCAGGATGGACAGGGATGGTGTCCCTAGCCTCTACTTGCCAGAAACTGGGAATGGGAGAGAGGGGATGGACCACTTGATGATTACCTGTTCTGTTCATTCCCTCTGGGGCACCTGGCATTAGCCCCTGTCAGAAGACAGGATACTGAGCTAGATGGACCTTTGGTCTGATCCAGTACGGTCATTCTTATGTATTTTGATCACGTCCCATGATTACCAGAGTTTTCATTGAGCAGTAATCTTCCTATACTAGTAGAACAGTAGTAACAACATTAAAGTTCCCTGTTCAAAGGTGGTTTTCTACCTGAACTGTGTACTTTACTAGGAGAGTGCTGACTGCCAATCACAGAATTCCTACTGTATTGGAAAATAAGCTAAAATGAACAATTGCGATTTCACTATTCAGGCCATTAGAGCATGTACGGTAACTTCATTTGAAATGGGTACTGTATACAGTGCTAGCAGACCAATTTGAAGTGTGCCCTAGCATTTTGAAATATGACACATTTCAAACATACTAGAGGAAACTAGAAGCAGAAGATTCCATCCAACGGAGACAGAGTGAAGCAGGGAAACAGAAGAAGAAGGTAGATGAAAGAAAGACAGCTGTGAAAAAGAAAAATGTGAAAAAATGTAATTGTAGGCAGAGATGGCAGTGATGCCTGTAGCTAAGGTTGCCTCCCACTTATTATAAAACCCTGTTTCAATTGCTTAGAACTTTGCCAGATTTTAACCCTTCAGGCTGAATTTACATGTTGGATGTCTGCCTCAAGCTAAATTTTTTTAGTATTTTAGCAAGGTCCTGTGGGGGAAAATTGTGCATGATTATGTAATTAAAGACTATCATAATGCATATGCACAAGGGGGACAAATTAAGGTTGCACAGGTAATTGCCAGATTTACAATTCCTAACACTTGAGTGCTGAAACCATAACATTCTTTTACCATAGTTTTTGTATGTAATAGGATGTAGTTTTATAAGCTTTAGCCACATAGTTGACAAGGCTCTCTAGGAACTGTGTCCCTTGTTGTGTTTCTTCTTCATTGTGCATGCTGTGTGTGAGAGAGAAGGAGAGAATGAATAAGATATTAAGTAAGTTTTAAAGGAATCATTTTATTTATGTTAAAATGTATATAGTCACTTGTTCGGGTAGTTGACTTTTAGCACATTAAGATGTTACTAAAA